>NC_138883.1:89867682-90467682 GCF_965194825.1 Balaenoptera physalus | reverse complement strand
GTAAGCATTCAGTAAATATTTTGATGTCAGACAGACAAACCGAATCCACTGAAACAGAATTACTATACAGTCTATTACTAAATTCCAAATTAGCATCAATGTCAAAACTGCATCCTACTCCATTTCTCTCTTATCTCTCTACATCTTCATTTGACCCAGTTCCAAAAGTTGCCTTCTAAAGTAACATCAGTCCTCTTTCTTCAAGGGATCTTGATTGTCACTCCTCTCATTTTCCTTAGAGAATCACTTGAAATTAAAAACAAACAGAAAACCCTTCCAGGGAATCTCAGTGAAAAGTCCCTGTGTAAAGCTATTTACGTATATATGTTTAGCTCGCTGTTTCTGAAAGAAATAAATTCAAGAGAAAAAACAGAGGTTTCACAAGATCTGCAAAGTAATTAGCAAATGGACTTTGCAATTTAGAGTCTTATTTCTTCCAAGAAAATAAAATGAAGAATTAGGGCCTTTTTAGATTTTTTTTTTGATTGAAGTAGAGTTGATTTACAATATTTCAGGTGTACAGAAAAGTTCTTCAGTTTTATATATATATATATATATATATATATATATATATATATATATATATATATATATATTCTTTTTCAGATTCTTTTCCATTATAGGTTATTACAAGATATTGAATATAGTTCCCTGTGTTATAAAGTAGGTCCTTGTTGTTTATCTATTTTATATATAGTAGTGTGTATCTGTTAATCTCAAATCCCTAATTTATCCCTCCCCCCTTCCCTTTGGTAACCATAAATTTGTTTTCTATGTCTGTGAGTCTATGCTTTGAAATAAGTTCCTTTGTATCATTTTTTTTTAGATTCCACATATAAGTGATATCATATGGTACTTGTCTTTCTCTGTCTGATTTACTTCACTTAGTATGATAATCTCTAGGTCCATCCATGTTGCTACAAATGGCATTATTTCATTCTTTTTTATGGCTGAGTAATATTCCATTGTATACATATACCACATCTAAGAATAAGGTTTAAGGTTTAAGTTAGGTCCTGTTTCTAAAGCTATTACTCTTTTTTTTTTTTTTTTTAACATCTTTATTGGAGTATAACTGCTTTACAATGGTGTGTTAGTTTCTGTTTTATAACAAAGTGAATCAGTTATACATATACATATATCCCCATATCTCTTCCCTCTTGCATCTCCCTCCCTCCCACCCTCCCTATCCCAACCCTCTAGGTGGTCACAAAGCACCAAACTGATCTCCCTGTGCTATGTGGTTATCTAAAGCTATTACTCTTAAATAAATTGAAAACCAATCTAAATAATTATTTTGACCTTAATAACTTACCCATCAAGCTCAGCAGTTTCAATATAACAGAGGCCATGTGGCTCACTACTTGACAGGAGAAGCAGATCAGCCTATTTTGAAAAACCAGGATAAAGAATACTTGAAAAGGGAAGATTGATTGAAAGCCTTCTACACTGTATCATCCCTCCACTACTAACGAGCCATCAGAGCCTTAGAAAAAAAGTGAAAGGTGAAGTTCTGTTCCACCTCTCTACCATATGCTCTGAATCAAACCCACCCTCTACTTCCTTGCTCCTGGTTTGCATGCCCTTGACCATCAGAACATAAGCAAGGGGAGAGATAGCATATAAATTAATAGCCACTTTAATTTTTTTAATAGAAATATTTAAATTTTTATATATTTCTATATAAAATTTATATATCTCATAGAAATATATAAAATTCTATTTTCTTTCTTTGATAATTACTAATGGGAAATATAAAACTTTCCCCAATAAATAAGATAACTGGAAATACTTATATGCACATACTTTAATTCCGTGGTTATCAGTTAAGAGCGGAGGCAGGAAAAGAAGATGGGGAAAGACAAAAGTAAAGTAGGATGGAGGAAACTGAAAACAATAGAAAAAATAAGAGAGGCAAGGAAATTTTTAAAAGAGAAAAGGATTAAAGGAAAAACAAGATTAAAACATAAACAAGAGAAAAGAAAAAGATGGTGGCATGTAAGAAAAAGGAAAGAGAAGAAAAGCAGGGGATAAGCAAGACGGCAGGGTAGAATAGAGAACATGGTAAACAGAAAACATTCAGAAGTGGGAAGCTGGTCTTTCACAGAGATAAATTATTCTATTCAGCCATCCATTTGTGTTTTGGAAATGACCCATCACAATTCAGTTTTAGAATTCTGGTAGCTTTCTACATTGGGAAATTGTTTATTTGAAATTTCAAAATTGAATTTTAAATGAGTTTTTATGAAATTCTGAAGGTTTTACATGTTTAAAAAGAATTGACTAAAATTCTAGCAATTTATTTTGACATATTAGCCTAACAATTTTTTAGATCTGTCTAAATGTACAACTGGCATTCCAAAACTGTAAACGTTTCTTACCTTTGTTTTTTAAATATTTGAATTGCCCCATTCTCAAACCTTGGAGGTTAAATTTAGAATCAATCCACTCATTTCATTGTCTCAAGCTTTTAAATTTTCAACTCAAAAATAGGCGTGGTGTAGGTGCATGTAGGGGGGAGGGGGTATAGTTTTGTCTAAGTTGTAATAAAACAGAACTAAAAAGCAACTCAGTGACAACCCCTAACCGAATAAATGGGTTTGCACTATCAAGGCTCTGCCTCAACTCTGGATGAAAAAGCCAGAAATGCCTGTCAAGGCAGAAGTTATTTATTTTCTGACTTCTCACAATGTGACCTGAACAAACCACTCTGAAGAGAACATGTGAAGAGTATATGCCACTCTTGAGCCAAAAATTACCCATCTTGAGTTTAAAGTGAAAAAATGTTATGAAAATTTACCTTGACTTTATTTCTCACATTTAAATTTCAATGAATAAAGGCACAATAGCAGTAGAGCTTCATGCTCTTTGGCCTATGGTTCTCCTCCCCAAGTTTAACAGGATCATTTCAAAAAAAATCCAGAATTCCCTAATTCTATCATCTGTGATTGAAATAGTTATGAGGTTTAGAGAAAGATACCCATTTGTACATAGAGTTGCTTTTCTTCAAAACTCTGCCTAGTAAGAACCATTACTTTTTTCTTGTTACAGTTTAATTTTGAGCTCAGCTGCCTTAAGACATATTTTCGATAAACAAAGGGAGGAATTGTTGGCCACAGTTGGCTCAGAACATGTGACTGAGTCACCACTGCCACCTTCTGACCAGACTCTTTCCTAAGCAGTGACTCAACTTCCTAGAGGCATAAACTGAGAACTGTAAACCCCATGGGTTCTGGGCTAACTCTTCCTGTTCTCTCTACCCCCTGGGAACCTGGGACTTCTACCTTCCTGTCTTCTCCCTTCCCCGCCTCCTCCTGTCACCTCCATTGTCACCTTTCTCTATGTCCTCTGAACCTTCCTCCTGTTTTCCCACTCCCTGATCTCTGTCCTGCCTTCCCTCATTCTTCCTCTGTTCTCCCTGCCCCACTGCTGAGCCTTGGTCTTTCCTTTTGCTAACTTCTCCCTTCAAGTTTTTTAAATTCATTAGTTGAGGAGGAATTGTGAAGGGGCAGGACCATCGGGGCATCCAGTGGAATAAGTGACCAGCTCACTCATCAGCATGCCATCCTATTTCCATGTGCACTCAGTAGTCATTCTGGAAAGGAAGGGCAAGAGAGCTGTAGTAACAGCCCTGTTAGTCCTGGGTTGCCCTTTGGTCAGAGGTTCTGGGAAGGGAGTGGGGCAACACATGGGTGGTCTTAGGGCCCAACAAACCCCATGACTCTGTGAGCCTCAGGTCAGTCCTCCTTAAACTGATCCCTTTAGTATCTCTCAGGGACCCAATTCCTAGTCGATCCAGAAACTGGTGTTTGAGCTGTGGGTGTTTATAATACCAGTAGCCAAAATTTGGTGAGGACTTACTATGTGTCTGGCACTATGCCAATAGCCTTAAATGCAATATTTTATTTAACTCAAAGAAATCCTGAATGTAGGTCTTGTTATCTCCACTTTACAGATAAGCAATGTGAGACTCAGAGAGGTTCAGTAACTTGTTTGCGGCCACATAGTTAAGTAGGGCACCAGGATGTGAATCTAGGCCATCTAAGGCATTTACTGCCAGGAGTACTAAATTAAATAAAAACTTCTTACCTTCAAGGATTTTATAGTTTAGTAAAGGCAGAATATGACAAGGGTTCTAAGTGTCTTATTAACAAAGTGCTGTGGGAGGAATGCAAATGAGAAAGGGAGTACGTCGGGTTGGTAGTTGAGGAAGGGCCTAATGGAATATTCTGGACGGAATGGAGGGCAGGTCTCCGCAGGCAGAGGCATTCTAGCAGGAATGCAGCACGGGGAAGGGAAGGTGTGATTATTGGAACTCACGGGGGGACCAATCACACCCATCTTCCTTAGACCCCCATTTGTACTTTCTGCTGTCAATTATTGGTGCCTTTTCCCCACGCCCTTCCAGGAAAGGCTCAGCTATGTCTCCCAAGAATTAAGGAATGTTTTTCAACACAATGTTCCTTCTCCCACCTTCCACAGGTAACAAAAAGCCCAAGCAGGGGCTTCACAGAAACCTGAAACAAACATACCAGCCAGAGGAACCTTGAAAACCTTGAACATCTTTGAGTTCTAGGTGCCAATGACACTGGACTCCTAGATTTACTAGGCAAGATTAATGTTTGTTGAATTAAAGAACAAATGAAGCAAAACCTCAAGTGATTATAACACCTGAAAGCTGTAGAATTCTTTAAGGGTTTACAAAACACTCTCGCATAATTACGTCACTTTATTCTCTCAACAACCCCATTAGGGGATAATATTGTTCCCATTGTGTGTGTAAGAAACCTGGGAAGGTAATTTCTGGCCTCACAAGCACTAGATGAGCTAAATTAACCCATGTAATGCCCATAGCCTTTACAAAATCATGGTGAAAGTTTCATCACATGTAATAGATGATCCCAAAACTCCAAGCAATATAAGGCCATACTCATGGCCGCATGGAGGTTAAAGGGCAAAGTTCGAACTCGGAACTCTGATCCCAAAATGTATGCTCTTTCCACAGGTTGGCTACAAAATCACTGGAATACAACTATGAAAAACTGACAGCCTTTCACTTCGTTGGTGTTCAAAAACCAAAACTACAATGGTAAAAGAATATTGGGATTTGATTCATGACGTGATGGAAAGATAAATTTGTAGAACTGGAACACCATATTTGGATCTCCCTTCGTTTTTTTTAAGCCATTCTCACATGTGGAATTCTTCTTTATCATCTACAAAATTATCTTTTCTTTTATTCTTTTACAGTGCAAAAATAAGAATACAAAATGGCTCATGCAGTATACTTATGGAAAAATATGTTGATGTGGACAAAAGTCAGAATGAAGTCATAAAAATGAAAATGGGTAAGATTATAGTTAATGTTTTCATTTAAAATTTAAATTTCAGATCCAGCAAATGCATGTTGAATGTCTCACATATTTTTAAAAAAGGAAGATTTATTTCAGCAATTAGAGTAAAACAAGTAACTCTGATTTGAAGCTGTAAAACTTAAAATAACTGAAAAAGGCAATTCAACCACAAAATGGCCTCCCCGGAAGGATGTCCAAAAACAGTGCTGAAAAAGACTGGAGAAGATGCCCTGATGATGGGTCAAGAGAAAGCCAAAGCCTGCCCATGGTCAGCACTGGAGTTTAGGCTAAACTAGCCCTTTCATTTCTTAAGGTGAAATTTTCAGTTCTGTAACAGAAGAATGTCTTTGTTTTAAAGCAAAAATTTACTGTTGTAAACACCTAAAACATGAAGGCCTTTTTGTGGAGGGGATGGAGGGTGGACTGTTTTTCAAATAAGTTAAACAATTAAATTCATGTGATGTTCAAATATGCTCATGTCCAGTAAGAGTTTATTTCTACCACCAGATGAGAAAAGCCAAACAAGACAAGAGCACTGCTGTCAAATAAAGGAGGAAGGTAGGCCTGGCTCCCAGGGTCCAGGGTCTGGCCTTATTAAGAACTCTGCAGTGTGTTTTTCTCACACAGTTTACTTAATTCTTCCAATGCAAGTCAATCTCATTGTGATAATTGAATTATGCTCTATGTTTTTTTTTTTTCTTGGTCCTGAAGTAAAAATAGGAGCTCTGGAAATTCAGCTCAAAAGTGTTTCAGAGTTTTTTTAAAAAAGGTAAGGGGCAGTTTTCCTTATTGGGAAAACAAAGGTGAGTAACTTCTGAACATGCCAGCTAACTGGTCATCTCAGGCAAGCTCCTTTCCTTGCTTAAAATGTACTGATATGGTGACATAAATCCAGTTAGAAGTTCTAAATTTGGACAGCTAGAGGTTATGCATCAGAATTGGGTGCAACATTCTCTGGCCACTTCACCTCCATCATCCAAGCCTAGAGGCCCTGACTCTGGAAGCCCAGTCGCAAGGTAATGAGGACCAAGTCTTCCAGTGGAGGCAGGAGCAGCATATGGTAAAGAGAGGGGTTAAAACTCCTGGCTCTCCTATTGACAAGCTATCTGATGGCACTGTGCCTCCATTTTCTTATCTGTAAAATGGGAACAATAATAGTACATAACCTGCCGCCATTGGGATAATGTGAGGATTAAATGAGTTAAGTCATATAAAGAGCTTGTAATATTGGCTGTCATGTGGCACACAGTCAATAAAGGCGAGCTATTATTATCATGATCTTCATGATCTGGTTTCCCAAGATGTACCTCTGTGCAGTAACTCCGAAGTGAGTCTCTTTTAGAGACCTGTGATTGTTGCTCCCCAAATGTAAGCTCTCTGACAGCCCCTGCCAACTGATACCAGGGAGTAGGAAGTTATATTAGCACTTCTAAGTGATTACAGCAGTTCACCCACAGAAACATTTATTTGTCCTAGAAAACAGTTTCATAGGTGCCACGTAGCCGCACATGGATAAGCTTTGAACAAAGTGACCTAATCAAGAGGCACTGTGGTGTTTTGGCATTTGAAGGAATCCCTTCCTCACTTACCCAAAGATTAAACCAACAAAGCTATAATTGTATGAGTCAGACAGAGATCAATGGAGATAAAAATATCATCTTTGTCACTGATCAAGCTATTGGAGACCAGGCTTTTTGTCTGTGGGCCCAGTGGGCTGGCTAACACTTCACCACTGTTAGACTCATCTAGTCATAGTTGAAGCTCTCTGGAAGCTTGAAACTACCTGGACCCTCCCGCTACCCCCACCATGGGGATTTACTCCTGTAAAATTGGTACTTCGAACGAGCAGGGCAGAACGTACTCTCTGTACACAGACAGAGCCCAAAGAGAAAGGGAAGGAAGGAGGTGCCAGGTCATGCACACCACTCCCTGCCCCAACACTCAACAATCGGAGAAGTCACTCCTGGGAGAGGGGAGCAAGCAAGGGGGTGCAAGACGCTCAGTGTTATTTTGGGGCTGCCCCTCCAAGTGAAAACAGGAAGAACGAACCTAGGAAAGAGTAGGGAGTAAGCATTTCTACCCCATCACGTAGCCACAATAAAAAGGCTACATCTGCACTGTCCAGTAAGGTAGCCACAAGTCACACGTGGCTATTTAAATCTAAACTAGTTAAAATTAAATAGAATTTAACGTTCTGTTGTTCTAGCCACATTTCCAGTGCTCAGTATCCACAAGGTGCTACTGGCTGTTCTATATTTGGATGCACAAATGTAGAACATTTTCTTCACTGCAGAAATTTTTATTGGACAGTGCTGGGACACGTGAATCACTGACTTCATGGAAACTCATCTAAATGTGGGATTCATTTTAAACCAATGATAATCATGCGTGCATGGAACTGGTTTCCTTCCATGTGATGCTTGCACTTACACTTGACTTCCATGCTTCATTCCACAGAAAGGTTTGCAATAACAAGCAAGCATGTGTTATTTTCTATAACACAGAAAATACAACTAAATTAAAAACAAAGACCAAGGGAAGTACAAATTAGAATATTAAGGCTAGAGGGCAAGTTGGAGCACAGATATGCTGTCCATGAGGTCCTTGGAGTTAAGAGATTTGAGACACAAATTTGACTCCTGCCTTTATGGGATTCACCTCAAAGAATCTGATAAATGAACATACTAGAGTATAGTATCAGTGAATAAGTGAGTTCAGTCCAATATTTACCTCTGTTAGAGTATATCCATAGGGCTCTTAAAACACATTATTTTTACTGAATACCTTAAGCAGAAATTACCTAGCATTTCCCCTGAAATATTCAATTCCAAATAAAATAATAGTTAAGTGTTTGGGATACTTTAATTTTTCCTAATTCCACTATATCTAGCACCATGCCTAGCATAAAGTAATTTCCAAAAAAAATTTTTTGAATGCACACATCCTAGAATTCTATATATGCCCATTAAAAAAAAAAAAGTTAAGATTATCCACTAAGAAGCACCAAAACTTTTTCATTGTAATTATCTTAATTGAAAGTAGAACCAAAATGAGTTATATGGAGTCCTTTCTTCTTAAGCAAAGAATCCTGAATATATGTGATCTTTTCTTAATTAGGGCATATTAGTACCTCATGGATACAGAACACCCTGAATTTTGGAAATTTATATCCACTTTTTTTTTCCTGTCTTCTTTCTTAGAAAAGATTGACATTAATTCATTCAGCCAACACTTACTGACTGCCCCCTATGGTCCTACATGGCACTAGATGTTATGGACCAGGCAAATCAATGTGCTCTTTGCTCGTAAGAATCTTGTAGTCTAGTCTCAGCTCAGACAGAGAATCACAGCAACTACGGGCTGGAAGGGATCTCTGAGATCACATAATGCTCTTGCACCTTGATTTGACATGTGAAGAAACAAACAAAAGGCAGAGAAGATAAAGTGCTGTCACTGAAGGAATGGAGCAAAAGTTCTCATCCAATTCCCCACCCAGTGTCCTTACACTGTATTTTACACTGAGCCTCAATCTTTCCCACGGGGTATGTTCTTCTAACAGATGCTACCCTCAGTGTACTGCTCCTAGTATTTAATGAGCTGGAAAATAAGCTTGACATGCTACTTTAAATTGTGTCCAAAAAAGTAAATAGGTTTTGAAAACCTGGCAGACTGCCCTACGTCTAAGGAACCCAGGTTCTATCGGGTGGACTTTGAGACCTCCGTTTTGGCTGCACCAACACCTTTTGCTTATTTTTGGCTCTCAGCTATTTTCCAGAGGCTTGAGGTTGTCAGAGAAACAAGCACTTCTCTATTTAAAGTGTGCACTCTTTTTGAAAGGCCTGTCCACTGACTAGTCACCTTAGCATGGGTTGTTCCAGAGAATCAGTATACACAGACGATACATTAATGAAAGAAGACTGTTTCTGAAAGTGAATGTTTAAGAGTCTTAACTGAGTTGTTCTTGTAAATAGATCTTGGGGCCATTTGTTTTATGCTGTGGGAAAATGTCTCAAATTTAATGAAGAACACAGCTTGATAAATAAAATGGCATTAACACAAAAATTTTCATGAGTAATCTAATATATATTTGACATAAAGACTACAATAGTTAAAATTTTTAATCTCTGATCTGGATAGCTTTTATAGCCTTGCATTTAATACGAGCTATAGTTAGTCACATATATTTTAGTTTTAACTGACCCCTTGAATTTTATTAAGGAAACTGTAACACAGGCAGCTTGAGAATATAAATTATAGTGCATTTGATATACAAAGTAAAACCTCATAAATAGCATTTATTAAGAACATTCAATCAACATTTTCTGATCGTGATTATTCAGGAAAGAACATCCATTTTCTCTTTCTATAGCTAATCTTTTCTTCTATGATACTGCATATTAGCATTATTAATTCCGTTATTGGGGAGATAATATTCAAACTGGGGGGATAATATTCAAACTATGTGAGAACAAACTATTTTTAAAGTACTCTGGAGCATTTTAAAAGCTCTTATTTAACATCAAACAATTGACAGCCTGATTTTAAATATTTTTTACCTATTAATTTCCTAAAGGAAATAACAAGGTGATAATCACTCAGCCTTATCTGAATTATCAGGTTATTGAAAGTAATTAATCAATATGTCTTTCAAATATTTTATAATTGAGACTTTTTAAATAATACATCCTGGTATTCCCTCCTTAATTACGCTAAATTAGCGCAGATTTACTAAATTTGCAAATGTAAATATTTTAGTACATATGCTATTTTAACCTGAGATAAATTTCTTAAACAATACTAAATACTCACAGCAACAAATTGGTTATTTTCTAATTTAATGATGTCTCCCACTTTGACATTCATCCATTTTTCATTCTGCAGTCTAAGAACAAAAACAAAATTAATTGTTTTCGGGAACAGAGAAGAATCAAGAGAATGTATTCACAATGGAGCATCATATGACAGAAGAAGCAGATAAGACTTTTTTTCTAGAATACTAAATTCAAAGAACCTTGCATAACAAAGTCTTTTACCTGAGTGATGTGGGAAATAAGGCCCAGAGAAGTCAAGTGATTTGCCCAAAGACACCCAGTGAGTTAGTTATCCCTGGGGCTAGACTCAAAATGCCTAACTCTTGGCTGTGTGCTCTTTCCACCACCCCATGGTACCAGCTTTATACAGCAGCTATTAACTCTTACTTGCATATCCTTGGGCAGAATATTAAAAAAAAAAAACTCAGGGGGAAGGAAAGAAATAAATCCAGTCATTAACATTCTTTTCAACCTCTATATTAATAAATATAAAAACAGCACTGCTGTTGTCTCAGAAGTCTGTTTAACTGGAGGCAAGAAATGAAGGAGACAGAAGCAATGGGGCAATAGCTAAAATGAAAGTAAGAGGAAAAGAATAAAAATTCTGGAAAGGACAAGAACAGCAATGGGTGACAAAAGAAACCTTAGAAAACTGAACAAGAAAGACCACCTACAAATCATCCACAGCACTCTGGCCAAAGGGCAGGCTTGGTGGCATTCTAACGGCTAGGACCAACAGCTCAGAATTGAGAACACAGTCAAGATGTTGCACTGTTTTCTTCGAGGCTCACGTATATAATGGAGTCGCAGGTCTACCCTTCACCAAGTTCAAAGGGGTTTATGACAAAAAGCCATTGTGTCTAGTTGGTCAGGCCCCTCGCGACAGTTAGGCAGACAGGCCATCTGGAAACAGACCACCTGTGGCAGTGTCCGTGATGCTAATCATCCCTTCTGAAGTTCTCTGAAATGTAAACCAGCTTTGTTTTCCAAGCTGGAGACCTTCATCACACTTCTTTCTCAGAGATTCCCTTCTAGGAGAGAAGGCTGGGACGAGTAGGCCAGGTTCCCCAACAAGTTAAGGTGGGCAGGTTAATTTCATTGTGCAGTTTTTAAAAAACAACCTAATTTACTTCTTTTATAAGCTGGAAAACAGTTTTAAATATTTATACAACTGTGAAATATGCCTCACACTATCAACCCCGCTGGGTCATTTGGCTTAAACACTCAAAGAATTTCTCTTTAATACGGATCCAAGTACATGTTGTTCTGGAAAGTTTTCAATTGCAGTATTTTCATCTCTAGCCAGAATTCAATCATTTTTCCAATGCCATACTTTTCTGCACTTTATCTAGTTCAATGAAAATGAAAGACCCTAGGAAGTCTTTAAATCTCATTTTATTTATTTTTACAGGTATGGCTAGATTATGTGCTGGTCTGTTTCTCCTGGGGTATCTCCTTTGGAGCGTTAGTGACATTTCTCAGGGGACAGTATCTTAGATAAAATGAAAGTGCATCTGCTTCAAGAAGAAGCTGAGATGATACTAAGTCTCATTTGCAAACTTCTATTCCTCCTACCTGTATACTATAAGCTCTACAAAGGACCACGTCCTACCTCTTCCACCAAAATTGAAAAATCAACCCAAGTTAAAAGGAAACTCTACAGGATCTCTTATACATTTTAAAATGCACAATTGAGAGTTAAGTTTGCACAGGTAAGTAACAATAGCCACTATTTGGGGTAATAAATTCTAACTTGTCTAGTGTCATAATATTTCCCCCCATAAAACCAAAGCAATTGGAAATATGTTTTTAAAAGTCTGGTGATATCCATGGGAATTACTTGAATTAACTGCTACACTTGGAAAAATACTGGAATAAAATCTCTTTAAGAAAAAAATTTGCAAAATCCCAGGGCATGCAAAGAATCCTTGATAAGGAAGAATCTGATATGGTCATTATGGATTCCTACTGGGGCAATACAGAGAAGTGATAAAGCAGAGAAAAATCCCTTCCCTCATGCCAGATTCTCATGCCCATTCTCCTCCTACCCACACGCACCGCTATCTGTATTTTACCCGCTACTTTCTAACGTATTAAATATTTCCAAAAATAGAAAAACACTCAGAATAAATCATCCGACCAACCCCCACTAAGATCTGACCATTAGTCTGCTAATGTCATCCAACAGGCCAAGAAAGCAGAAAATATCTGTAATACCATGTATGAGCCCAGTCTCCCTTACTTTATCTCACTCTACTCCTTTTTCTCTCTTTCTCTCTTGCCACCTGTCTGCCCTCTGCCCAGAACATATACCTCGGAGCTCCTCTTCCCAAAAGGCCCCTTTGTAACTCCACATATCTTCCAACACCTACTCTTATCCTTGGTCACCTACCCCTTTCCACCTATTCCAATGGAAATTCCTTCCCTAAAAATGAGCACTCCAAACACTTTACTTCCAAAGTCTATGACTAACAGTATTTGAAATCTTAAAAACCTTCTGGTATGTACATGTACAAATTCCACAGGACACAATATCACCTCTGTGGGCTATGAGCTATAGAGAAGTTCACAAGGCAACAATGTTGTTTGTGACAAAATTTTTCAGAACTTGAAGCAAAATATTGTTGCGAAGGTACACAAACATGGGAGAAATTTCCTCAAAGGAAATATTATCCAAAACTAATGACCAATATGACAAAAAAACAGCAAGTGGTATTCCCTGGATGTTGACCCTGACCCTAGCGCTATCCAACTATTTCATCAACAACCTACACAACCAACCCCCAGACACATTTGTCAGACTTGTACACAGCATCCTACCAAGAAGAGAGCATAACTCTTACAAAGAAGATTGTGATAGAAAGTTATGACTTGAAGAGGCTACCAGAAACTGAACAAAGAGGAAGAGGAAGAGGAAGAAGTACAAAACAGATTATTTTGGAGAGGAGAAAGTAATACTCTACAGATGTAATTAGGGTTTTGAAGAAAAAGGGCCTGGAGACATCAGTAAACCATATGTTGTGTGTGATGTCTTGGTTAAGCCTCTTATTTGAATATATATCTGTAGAACAATCAATATGTATAACACAATCAGAGGAGTTTTTTTAATGTTATTTCCTATTCTTTCTTACCAGGTAATTATAACTGCATTTAACTAGGACCTCAGAGATACACTTCAGTTAGCACTAAGGATCATAGCTACAAAAGTACCCAAACTTACTAACAAGTATAAACTGATGAAGATCTGCAAAGGCATTTAAATCGAATATATTTTAAATCTCACCATTTTTCTCTTCCTACACACTACCACCACCACTGACTTCATAACATCAAAGACATATCAGAAGACTGGAGGGACAGATAGGAAAATTTCCTTTAAGGTTCATCTTCAAAACATTTCTAGACTTCTAAGATTTTAGCTTGTATAGTAATTTCGTTTTGCCATCATCCTGAAACAACGAAAACAGACACTCCCTGGCGCTCCATGTGTGGTGCAGCTGTTCCCAAGACTCATGTTTGAAGCAAGCTTGGGTCATAGCTCTGTGCAGGGAACACAGGGTGGCCTTGTGAGACGTGAAAATGACACTTGGCACCATAGACTCGGCACCTTCAAACTTTGCTTTTACCATTGTCAAGAAAAGCCCTCCCACTCTAGTAGAGGATTTGTAGTACATAAATACTCTGAAAGCAAGTTAATTCATGTAATTGCACTGAATCAAGAAACTCCAAGATTTTTAAATATGCTTCAATTATCAGTATCATCACATAATTGCTTCAGGCTTTGAAACGGAAATAATCTAGCTAATGCTTCTTTGAACCAGATTTTTCAAAAATAGTTGGGGTAATAAGTTAGCTTTTACCTTATAAGCTCACAAGCCAATCACTACATAATAAGCCAAAATTCAAGAAAAGGACTCATAAAATTCAAATTCCAAAGGTACCGTAAAACATATGGGGTTAATTGTCACAGAATAGTGACTAGAATTATTTTGAGGAAAGAATTTTTAAAAACACACCCACTAACTATATATCTACTCTCAGAACATCAGAGAATCTGAGTTCTGAGAAAAGGTGGTGAGAGATAGCAACTGTATCTAATAATCGTTGATAAATTTGTCTGAACCTGCTTCTTCCTGATAAGGTATAGCATACTAGGAGCTGCTACAATTTGCTGAGGACCTCCTTGAGAAAATGAGAGTGGGATAGCACCTACCATTCTCCATGTCACTGAACCACTGGCTCCAGAGGCTAGAAATCAAGTATTTACCGTGAGCAAGATACCAAGCCCATTGCTGAAGCTTAAGGGGCAGAAGGAAGAGATCTTCATGGGTCTCCTCAAGTCTTCTGTCATCCTTTCCACAATCTAATTCTCCTGATTGCCCATTAGCATCACAGATTCCTGAAAAGAAGATTTCCTCAAAAGCTACAGAAGTTATGTTGGCATACTAGAGAAAGAAGATAATAAAGAAGGTCAGTATAATTGACCTCACCTAATTAACCAAACAATCCACATACACTGAGCTTTCTTTCTTCCTTAATCTCAAGCCCATGTCAGATCTATAACATACAAAAGTATTCAACTGCTCATACAGACTTTGTTTTATTCACCACTGTATCTTCAGAACCTAGAATAATGCCTAGTTTAGAGTAGGCGTTCAGTATTTGTTGAATGAATGATAAGTAAATTAATGAATATAGAATCATTATTTCTAAAAACAGTTGTTGAATGATGGCATTTCCCTGAATGTCTAATAAGAATTATAGCAGGGGGCTTCCCTGGTGGCGCAGTGGTTGAGAATCTGCCTGCCAATGCAGGGGACACGGGTTCGAGCCCTGGTCTGGGAAGATCCCACATGCCGCGGAGCAGCTGGGCCCGTGAGCCACAACTACTGAGCCTGCACGCCTGGAGCCTGTGCTCCGCAACAAGAGAGGCCGCGATAGTGAGAGGCCCGCACACCGCGATGAAGAGTGGCCCCCGCTTGCCACAACTAGAGAAAGCCCTCACACAGAAACAAAGACCCAACACAGCCAAAAATAAATAAATAAATAAATATTAAAAAAAAAAAAAGAATTATAGCAATGAACAATTTATTTAGTGCTTACTGTACTCCAGGGAGTGTGCTGATCCCTTCATGAAGAGGGTTGCCAAATAAAAATAAATGACACCCAATTAAATATGAATTTCAGGTAAACAACCAATAATTTTTTAGTTTAAATGTGTTCCATGCAATATTTCGGATATAGTTATACTAAAATATTGTCATTATCTGCATTTCAAATGTAACTGGATGTCCTATATTTTAACTTGCTACATCTGGCAACACTGAATAGTATCTTATCTCATTTAATCCTCACAGCAGCCCTATGAGATAGGTACTGTTTCTACCCCCATTTTAGCAACTTTAATCAGAATAGAAAACTGAAGTTCAAAGAAATTGAGACCTTTGCCCTATTTTGCAACATCTGTCAAAAATTCAAATGTCCACATACTTTGACATTCCACTTTAAAAAACTGATCATACAGGTGCTCAAAGATGGATATACAAGGATGTGTATTACAGTATTATTTGTAATAGCAATCTATGAGAAACCAACCCTGCCCATCAATAAGAATTAGATAGATATACCAGGGTACACCTATCCAATCATGGCTCATCTACTCAATGGAATACAATGCAGGCACTAACAAGAATAAGATAGGTCTATATGCGCTGATGTGAAATATCCTCCAAGTTACATTATTAGGTAGAAAACAAGCACATGCACAACACTGCACATGTGTTGTAAGATTCTGTGTTTTGAAGCAAGGATAAACCTACACATGTCTGTTGTTCCATGCATAGAAAATTTCTTGAAAGACACACAAGAAACTGTTCAGTGGTAGCCATTAGAGAAAGGAAATGAAAAAGGAGAACCGGGATGTAAGGGAGACTCCATTTTCATTGCATACTTTTCTGGACTGTTTGAATTTTTGGCATTACAAATATTGGTATTTTAAAGGACAATTGGAGAGTAAAAATAGAAGAAAAGAAAACTCCTCCAAGTTCACATGTGAGTGGCAGAATCAGAACTACAACCTGAATCTGCCTGACTACAAAGCCATGCTTTTAATAAATCTATACTTATTGTTCTTTTTTTAACTTTATTTTCCATGATAATTATGTATTGCCTATTTAGAAAGAGAATGGCCCCTAAGGAGCTGAAGTGATTCAAGCACAGCGATAGTGCAGACTCCCAGCGTTTCAATCCAGCTGATCCAAAGACAGCTGGCCGTCATGGTCCCCTGACAAAAGAGTCCAGTGGACAGCAGCAGTTCCTGGTTCTTTTCAATTCCACTGCTGTCAGAGCCACACTACAGTAAGAGATACAGTTTGGCCCTAATCCTCTAACAACAGACTGGTGAACAGAATCTCATTACACTGAGAATGAGCATAATACATCATTGGAATCTATTTATTTGGAAGAATGCAGATGTTTTCCTCCTTTTCCTCCCTTCTTATTAGCACCATGCTCATGCTGAGGTAGAACCACGCAGGGAGGGTTAGGTCTCACACCCATTTTGTAGGGGAAAAGGGTGGGAAGAAGGAGAAATGATAAGTTATAATCCTACAGCACGGATAATATCGTTTAACAATTTTCTGAGAAAAAGTAATCAATATCAGAGAGGCCCTGCCTAATTTGTACAAATCCTTGTAGAGCCTTTTGTGCGTTATTTGGGTGCAGAAATACACACACAATTTGGCCTTACTATTTTGAAAACAGAATGATCAATTCACTTACTAAGTTTTACCTGAACAATAAATAAGCCCACTGACAGTTGTGCAAAAAATCTATACTCTTTAATCATTTCCATAAACTGAAACACTTCTCCTGAATGAGTCTCCCTAGATCCTTTCTGTCTTCTCTGTAAATTCTTAGAATTCCATTAATATATGGCTAATAGATGAAGAAACCCCAAGGAAATCAGAAGAAAATTATTTTAAAGGAAAACTATTACATCTGCTCCCACATACTAATGCTGAGGGAATACCTTAGATTGACCATGGAGAAAACAAGAGTAATTTAGGCCTAGGTCACATTCCTGGGCAGCAGAGTCAGAGGGAGATCTGTGTGGAAGAAGTTTACTGGCAAGTTCTCTTGGGAATAACACCTGTGGGGTGTGAAGGAAACAGCTGGGCAGAGGGAGGAGTTAGGCTGTTGATTCAGTCACAGTAAAGGCTCAATCAACCCCAGGGAAGCTCTAGAGCTGGAAAGGGCCTTCAGAGTTGGATCAAGGGGACCAGGCCTTTATACCTTGGCTTTGTTCAGTCATGGGATGCGGTCTGACCCCAGCAATGAGGTGTGACCTTAAGAAAAACAGCTCTCCTCAGCCAAGAGCGATTCCCAGAGAGAGCTGACAGCTGAGGGCTGTATGTAGGCAGCACGCCCAGCAGCTGGAGAAATACATTCTGCAGTCTGGAGGAGGGATGTAGGTGGAACAGCAGAGCACCTTCGACAAATTGGGAGCTCACTTTCCAATTTTGCTATCAACATACTCTTGTAATTAGAATATTCCTTTTTAACTCTAGGCTATTTCACCTTTCTTTAGCTCCAATTTCAATTCCATAAAGTCAATACAACCAGCTGCTATGAGTCTTTAAGCTCCGTACCTCCATTTAAAAACTTTGGGGAAAAAAAAAAAATCTGTGAAACTTTGGGTCATCCTTTTTTCTAATGATTATTAAATGAAGTTGGAAGATAAAACTGTATTACCTTTCCATTAAAAATATTCTACAGATAACCACTGACTACCCAAATATCCTAAGAGTAATGTCAATGGGAAAAATCATTATTCCTGAAATATTCCTACTATGAAGAACATTTTTTTTTAACATCTTTACTGGAGTATAATTGCTTTACAATGGTAGGTTAGTTTCTGCTTTATAACAAAGTGAATCAGCTATACATACACATATATCCCCATATCTCCTCCCTCTTGTGACTCCCTCCCACCCTCCTTATCCCACCCCTCTAGGTGGTCACAAAGCACCGAGCTGATGTCCCTGTGCTATGCGGGCTGCTTCCAGCTATCTATTTTACATTTGGTAGTATATATAAGTCCATGCCACTCTCTCACTTCGTCCCAGCTTACCCTTCCCACTACCCGTGTCCTCAAGTCCATTCTCTGCGTCTGTGTCTTTATTCCTGTCCTGCCCAAAGGTTCTTCAGAACCAATTTTTTTTTTTTTTAGATTCCATATATATGTGTTAGCATATGGTATTTGTTTTTCTCTTTCTGACTTACTTCACTCTGTATGACAGACTCTAGGTCCATCCACTTCACTACAGATAAGTTAATTTTGCTTCTTTTTATGGCTGAGTAATATTCCATTGTATATATGTGCCACATCTTCTTCATCCATTCATCTGTCGATGGACACTTAGGTTGCTTCCATGTCCTGGCTATTGTAAATAGAGCTGCAATGAACATTGTGGTACATGACTCTTTTAGAATTATGGTTTTCTCAGGGTATATGCCCAGTAGTGGGATTGCTGGGTCATATGGTATTTCTATTTTTAGCTTTTTTAAGGAACCTCCGTACTGTTCTCCATAGTGGCTGTGTCAATTTACATTCCCACCAACAGTGCAAGAGGGTTCCCTTTTCTCCACACCCTCTCCAGCATTTATTGTTTGTAGATTTTTAAATTATGGCCATTCTGACCGGTGTGAGGTGATAACCTCATTGCAGTTTTCATTTGCATTTCTCTAATGATTAGTGATGTTGAGCATTCTTTCATGTGTTTGTTAGCAATCTGTATATCTTCTTTGGAGAAATGTCTATTTAGGTCTTCTGCCCGTTTTTGGATTGGGTTGTTGGTTTTTTTTGATATTGAGATGCATGAGCTGCTTGTAAATTTTGGAGATTAATCCTTTTTCAGTTGCTTCATTTGCAAATATTTTCTCCCATTCTGAGGGTTGTCTTTTCGTCTTGTTTATGGTTTCCTTTGCTGTGCAAAAGCTTTTTAAGTTTCATTGGGTCCCATTTGTTTGTTTTTGTTTTTATTTCCATTTCTCTAGGAGGTGGGTCAAGAAGGATCTTGCTGTGATTTATGTCATAGAGTCTTCTGCCTATGTTTTCCTCTAAGAGTTTTATAGTGTTTGGCCTTACATTTAGGTCTCCAATCCATTTGGAGTTTATTTTTGTGTATGGTGTTAGGGAGTATTCTAATTTCATTCTTTTACATGGAGCTGTCCAGTTTTCCCAGCACCACTTATTGAAGAGGTTGTCTTTTCTCCATTGTATATTCTTGCCTCCTTTATCAAAAATAAGGTGACCATATGTGCGTGGGTTTATCTCTGGGCTTTCTATCCTGTTCCATTGATCTATATTTCTGTTTTTGTGCCAGTACCATACTGTCTTGATTACTGTAGCTTTGTAGTATAGTCTGTCATCTGGGAGCCTGATTGCTCCAGCTCCATTTTTCCTTCTCAAGATTGCTTTGGCTATTCGGGGTCTTTTGTGTTTCCATACAAATTGTGAAATTTTTGGTTCTAGTTCTGTGAAAAATGCCATTGGTTTGATAGGGATTGCATTGAATCTGTAGATTGCTTTAGGAAGTATAGTCATTTTCACAATGTTGATCCTTCCAGTCCAAGAAATGGTATATCTCTCCATCTGTTTGTGTCATCTTTAATTTCTTTCATCAGTGTCTTATAATTTTCTGCATACAGGTCTTTTGTCTCCCTAGGTAGGTTTATTCCTAGGTATTTTATTCTTTTTGTTGCAATGGTAAATAGGCATGTTTCCTTAATTTCTCTTTCAGATTTTTCATCATTAGTGTATAGGAATGCAAGAGATTTCTGTGCATTAATTTTGTATCCTGCTACTTTACCAAATTCATTGATTAGCTCTAGTAGTTTTCTGGTAGCATCTTTAGGATTCTCTATGTATAGTATCATGTCATCTGCAAACAGTGACAGCTTTACTTCTTCTTTTCCGATTTGGATTCCTTTTATTTCTTTTTCTTCTCTGATTACTGTGGCTAAAGCTTCCAAAACTATGTTGAATAGTAGTGGTGAGAGTGGGCAACCTTGTCTTGTTCCTGATCTTAGTGGAAATGGTTTCAGCTTTTCACCATTGAGAACGATGTTGGCTGTGGGTTTGTCATATATGGCCTTTATTATGTTGAGGTAAGTTCCCTCCATGCCTACTTTCTGGAGAGTTTTTATCATAAATGGGTGTTGAATTTTGTCAAAAGCTTTTTCTGCATCTATTGAGATGATCAAATGGTTTTTATCCTTCAATTTGTTAATATGGTGTATCACATTGATTGATTTGTGTATACTGAAGAATCATTGCCTCCTGGGATAAACCCCCCTTGATCATGGTGTATGATCCTTTTAATGTGCTGTTGGATTCTGTTTGCTAGTATTTTGTTGAGGATTTTTGCATCTATGTTCATCAGTGATATTGGCCTGTAGTGTTCTTTCTTTGTGACATCTTTGTCTGGTTTTGGTATCAGGGTGATGGTGGCTTCGTAGAATGAGTTTGGGAGTGTTCCTCCCTCTGCTATATCTTGGAAGAGTTTGAGAAGGATAGGTGTTAACTCTTCTCTAAATGTTTGATAGAATTCGCCTGTGAAGCCATCTGGTCCTGGGCTTTTGTTTGTTGGAAGATTTTTAATCACAGTCTCAAGTTCAGTGCTTGTGATTGGTCTGTTTATATTTTCTATTTCTTCCTGGTTCAGTCTCGGAAGGTTGTGCTTTTCTAAGTATGTGTCCATTTCTTCCAGGTTGTCCATTTTATTGGCATAGAGTTGCTTGCAGTAATCTCTCATGATCCTTTGTATTTCTGCAGTGTCAGTTGTTACTTCTCCTTCTTCATTTCTAATTCTATTGATTTGAGTCTTCTCCCTTTTTTTCTTGATGATTCTGGCTAAAGGTTTATCAATTTTGTTCATCTTCTCAAAGAACAAGCTTTCAGTTTTATTGATCTTTGCTATCATTTCCTTCATTTCTTTTTCATTTATTTCTGATCTGATCTTTATGATTCCTTTCCTTCTGCTAACTTTGGTGGTTTTTTGTTCTTCTTTCTCTAATTGCTTTAAGTATAAGATTAGGTTGTTTATTTGAGATGTTTCTTGTTTCTTGAGGTAGGATTGTATAGCTATAAACTCCCCCTCTTAGAACTGCTTTTGCTGCATCCCACAGGTTTTGGGTCATCGTGTTTTCATTGTCATTTGTTTCTAGGTATTTTTGGATTTCCTCTTTGATTTCTTCAGTGATCTCTTGGTTATTAAGTAGTGTATTGTTTAGTCTCCATGTGTTTGTATTTTTTACAGATTTTTTTCCTATAATTGATATCTATCTCATAGTATTGTGGTAGGAAAAGATACTTGATATGATTTTGAAGAACATATTTTGATGAAAAATTTGCAAGCAATTACCTTAGCCTGAGCAGATCAACCATTCTCTTCACCTAAATTGCCACACCTTATTTTGAGAGATCAGAGAATATGCTCTTACCTAGCTCATATTAAATGACAACCTCTATTTCTGAATAATACTTCCAAAAAAGATGGTTCCAATGGAGGAAAATAAAACCTGAGCATTTTGGTTCCAGGATAGAAGGCCTGTATTATGTTTTCCCATTGTCTCTAATGATGTCCTTAATCATTTTTCCTACATAGAGCCAAATTAAGAGAGAAGCAAACATATGTTAAACCAGAAAAAAATAGTTGCTTAATACGCCAAGTAATAATACGTGCCATACTGACACAGACAGAGCAAAGGTGTCTCTAGGTGGTGACTCTTGGGGGGTGTGATTTGTTTCGCTCTGGTCAGAGGACCTAGCATCTCTGGAAATAGCATTCCTGACTCTGCAGCACAAAACACAGCTGAGGATATCACTGCAAGATTGGGGGTTAATTTTCTTACTAGGTTTGCAGTCACATTAAGTCCTAAACAATTTTTAAGAAAATGTTAAAATGTTACTTTAAAGTAGGTTGTAATATTTATCACTTTGAGTTCCTCAGAAATAAGATAGCATGTAGGTAGAATTCTTCATTAGATCATCATCCAATGGCATGTGAGGTACCATCACCCTTCATTTAATGAGTTCAAGACTGCTCCATAGGGGACTTCCCTGGCAGTCCAGTGGTTAAGACTCTGCGCTTCCAATGCCAGAGGTGCAGTTTCGACCCCTGGTCAGGGAACTAAGATCCCACATGCTGCATAGTGCAAACAAAAAACAAAAAAAAGACTGCTTCATACATATAAAATGAGCATTCTGAGCCAGGCATTGAGCTGAGTGTTGAAGCTACAAGTAGAATTAGATACAGACCGTGGTTTCAAGAAACCTAGAGACTAGTGGGATATAAATCTGGCTCTTAAATAACCCTAATTAAATCATTTTTGCTTTCTAATACCTAGAGTATGTGGACATTCTTCCACTCAGCAGTGAGGAGTACCTGTACTTCAAGAGAATGATCTCAGTGTTAGATTGTTTGCCATAAAGCTGTCATCAAAAGCCCAGTGAGAAAGTTGACAGACCAGAGAAATTGTCTAATAAAGGATATATTAACTTTCATTCCTCAAGATATTCCCAGCTTTGTCCCCTTATACTGTGAGCTCATCAGAAAACTATATGCCTGGACTGTATTACTCTGGTCCCTCTAGACTTAGCTTCTCAGAATCATGACTTAACGTCACGCCAACAGATTTCAATCAGGATTTACTTGTGGTCATGAGTAAAATATCTCTGCTTTCTGAGTCTTCAGCCATTATGTCATTCACATTTCTCTCAGGACCAAGATAAATCTTATTGCTCGCAATTACTAGAATACTTCCTTTCACTGGGCCATCAGTTTTGTACCCTAGACACTTTCATTATGAGGAGAAACAAAGTTCAAGGTAATGTTTGAAATTCATGAATGACAAATTCTAATGGATTGTTTAAACAAAAACTAGGAAATTTTAAAGTAAAGATTCTGTCCTGGGAGATCAGCTCGATGCTTTGTGATGACCTAGAGGGGTGGGATAGGGAGGGTGAGAGGGAGGCTCAAGAGGGAGGGGATATGGGGATATACGTATGCATATAGCTGATTTGCTCTGTTGTACAGCAGAAACTAACACAATGTTGTAAAGCAATTATACTCCAATAAAGATATTAAAAAAGAAAAAGATTCTGTCCTTTGAGGATGACATTGTAGGGAGAATCTTGATACTTTCAGAAACAGAATACTATTCAGAATGGACCAGAAGTAGGAATCAATTTTTTTTAATCCTTACATTCTTAAAGAGGAGAATCTTGACCTTAAGTTTATGAAAGATGTGATGTAACATAGTAGAAAGAGTCTGTGTCATGAGAAGCAGAAGACCTAGACTTGAGCCTAAGTCTACTACCAACCAACCATGTCACTTGGGCAAGAAGTTGACCAAAACTGGAATTCCCCACTATCACCTACATTAATTGGCTCATACCAACTCCTCAGAATGCTTATTTATTCATAATACTAAGCTTTTAAAATGGGATAAACCCACCTGACATTTAAACATGTATCTATGATGACACCTGTGAATTTTACAGAAGCTTATGAAGAATTTTGTAAACCATAAAATAACATATACCTTAAAGTATTGTGACTATTATTAAGCACCTCATTATAAGGATGGTACATTCCAATTTTTAAGTCTTCAAAAGAACTATCTATATTTAGTATCTCCACTTCAAGATTGCCCCTGCTTTCTCCAATCAGGATTTTGTCTCCATCCCTCCAACTGCAATCCATCTTCATGGTGTTAAATCCAAGAATCAGTTCTCAGTCTTCATTATACCCAGCAGTTAACCACCCCCTCCTGCTTCAAACACCTTCTTTTCTTTAAATCCAGAGTGTCACAGTCCCTTGGTTTTCCTCTTACTTCATTAGTCACTCCTTCTTAAACCCTTAGCCAGCCCTTTCTTTTCTTCACATCTTCAAACCTTGGAGTGCCCCAGAGCTCCTCTCTTCACTCTCTAGAGCCTGGACTCTCACCCCAGGTGGCCAGATGACTTTCAAATATATCTTCAGATCAGACTTCTCCGCTAAGCTTCAGCTGCTCATTCTACATCTCTACAGAATGGTTAATATCTCAATAGAACTCTGGTCTCCCAGTCCAGTGAAAAAAAGTCAACACCACAATAACACACTCCTTTCCCAGTTTTCCCCATCTTGGAACCTCGGCCAAGAACCACTCCTCCTAATTTCTCTCTTCATACACTTCCAACATGGCAGCACTCTTACTGGCTCTACCTTCAAAATACATCTCAATCTGTGGGTATTAGATAATGTTAAGGGAGTACTGCTACTTCATTGGGTGTAGTAATGGTATTATGGCTAAATATATTATAAGTCTTTATCTGTTCAAGAGAAACGCTAAAGTGGTGTTTACTGATAATGTGGTATGACATATAGGATTTACTTTTAAAATACCCCAGAAAATAAAAAGTGAGAATAGATACAAAAATAGCAGAAAGTTGATGGTGTCTTCAGCTGGGTAATACATAAAAAAGAGTTCATTGTACTGTTCTATTTTCATGTGTTTGACAATCCATAATAAGAAATATTCCTACTTTGTATCTTCTGCACTACTACCACCATCATTTCACCTGGGCAACAGTGGAAAACTCATAATTTGTCATCCCCATTCTGCTCTTGCCCTTCTTTGCTGTCTACTGTCCACACACCAGCCAGAGAAATCTTTTGGTCACACCATGTAATTCTCCTGCTTAAAACCAGCTTCACATTACATTTAGTATAAAATTGGAATTTCCTACCATGATCTATAAGAATTGGCTCTTGCCAGCCCCTCAGAACTCCCCTTTATCACAATACCCTAGCCACAGTAGACATTTTACTGTTGAGTTCATTGCCACTTTGGGGCCTTTATACATATTGTTTTTGCCCAAGATCTTGGCATGGCTAGCTCCCTCTCAACTCAAATCTTATCTCCTTAAGGGACCTTCTTTGGTCACCTTATTTATTTATTTATTTATTTGTTTGTTTCTTTGTTTTTCAGATTTGAAGGATCACTTTTATTTTTTTAATTGAATGAAAGATTCTTTAAATTCTATAGTGCTTTACAATTTTCAAAAGTTCCACACACATGATTTCATATAACCCCATAATAACCCCTTTTTTAATCCCCTGTCCCTTTATTGCCCCCCTTCCCCTCTACCCACTGGTAACCACTAGTTTTTTCTTTATATCTGTTAGTCTGCTTCTTTTTTGTTTTATTCACTAGTTTGTTGCATTTTTTAGATTCCACATATAAGTGATATTATACAGTATTTTTCTTTCTCCTTCTGACCTAATTCACTTAGCATAATGCCCTCCAAGTCTAACCACGTTGCTGCAATGGCAAAATTTCATTCTTTTTTATGTCTGAGTATTCCATCATATATATATATATTTTTTTTTTTTCCACATCTTCTTTATCCATTCATCTGTTGATGGACATTTAGGTTGCTTCCATATCTTGGTAATTGTAAATAACACTGCTATGAACATTGGGGTGCCTGTATCTTTTCAAACTAGTGTTTTTGGTTTTTTTGGATATATACCCAGGAGTGGAATTGCTGGGTCACACGGTAGTTCTATTTTTAGTTTTTTGAGCAATCCCCATACTGTTTTCCACAGTGGCTGCACCAATTTGTATTCCCACCAACAGTGTAGGGTTCCCTTTTCTCCACATCCTTGCCAACATTTGTTATTTGTGTTCTTTGTGATAATAGCCATTCTGACAGGTGTGAGGTGATATCTTATTGTGGTTTTGATTTGCATTTCTCTGATGATTAGCAATATTGAGCATCTTTTCACGTGCCTGTTTGGCCACCCTATTTAAAATCATCTCCCCACCTCTCATCTTATTACTGACTATCTTATTATCCTATTTTGTTTTCTTAGTTGTACTTATGACTGAAGTTATAACTGAAACCATCTTACTTATTAATATTTTGTTTATTGTCCATGTTTCCCACTTGATAGTAGGCTCCTTAGGGCAGGGATTTTTTCTGTCCTGCTCATTTCTGTATCCTTAGTATGTAGAACAGTGCCTGACATATATCAGGGGCGCAATACGTATCTGCTGAATGAATATTTGAATGGACTAGTTATTTACATAGTTACTCGTGCTGTGTGCTTAGCACATTTAGCTCTAGGGTTGCAGTGAGTAATAGTTCCACATGGCTACACGTGCTGCGAAGGCCCTAAAAATCTAGTAGAGATACCCACAAAGTACAGAAAGATAGTTAGTATAGGATGAGTCATTGCAGGGCAAAGGATAACAGTTTAGAAAATAAAAGCATTATTCATTTTCCTCAAAGTGTGTACTTATGAGTTCCGTTTCTTAATGGCTGTAAGGCAAGAGGGCACATCCCAAAGGGACGCCAACTTCTTTCATAGATTTACATTTCCAATTTCTTCATTATGATCTACGTCACGAATGTAAGTTGCTGGTTAAAAGAGTAAGTGGATTCTGCTGAATTCAACAAATATTGAACACCTACTACATGTAAAGCAGTAGACCAAGCACTGAGAATAAACACAGTATGGTTCCTGGCCTGAAGAGGACTTCCCTGGTGGTGCAGTGGTTAGTAATCCGCCTGCCAATGCAGGGGACACAGGTTCAATCCCTGGTACGGGAAGCTCCCACATGCCGTGAAGCAACTAAGCCCGCACACCACAACTACTGAGCCCTCGTGCCACAACTACTGAAGCCTGCGCCTAGAGCCCGTGCTCCGCAACAAGAGAAGCCACCGCAGTGAGAAGCCCACACACTGCAACAAAGAGTAGCCCCCGCTACTCTTAGGGGGGAGCCTAAAATGGACTATTAAACTGCTGTGCTTAACTCTAGCTTGGTGACAGGTACCTGCTCTGGGAGTAAAACGAGGGTACTGATCATTCTACCTGACTGAAATAGATATTGGAAGGATTTCCAGAAACAGTTAACACCGGAGCCGAGCACTAACGGATGAAAAGCGGGGAAAGGAAAGTGTAACATTGCAGGCTGAAGTAAGGCAAGTAGCTCCATGTGATTGTAGATAATGTTAGAAAGACTAGCTGGAAGCTTGATGGGAGTAGGCCCTTTGACGGTAAGGATAGAATAGGAAGTTACTAAGGAGTTTTTAGCAGCAATATGTTTTGATGTGAGTTGTTTTGTTGAAAGAAAACTGTCAGGAATATATTTGGCTTAGCATAACCCAGTCCTGCTTAGAGGAACTATACTCGACATGCACACTATGCTAGCAAAGACCCTGAAGTACTATCTCTGTACACCATGTAGGGATGTCATTGTTTCCCACTGGAAAAATTTACTAGAAGACAAAATTTTAAATATATTCTCAAATAGAGCATAAAAAATACTATAGACCAACAAAAGACAATGAATATAAATAGACAAGTCACTAAAAAGAGAAATAATACCATTGATAAATACTTGAAAAAATAATCACCTTCACTAGAAAACAATGAATTTTTAAAACAAGACATCTGTTATGCAAGACAACTTATGCAGTTGGCCTAGATTTCCTAAAACACAATACTCAAAGTTGTAATGGTGCTGTGGTAAAACCACTTGTTTGTTCAAATGGGAGGATAAATGGGCACAAACTTCCTAGAAAGCAATTTAACAGTATGTATTAAGAATCTTTAAAAGAGGCAAAGTTTAGATTCCCTAGAAATATACCCTAAAGAAACAAAGATATATATGAAACTTACATTCAAAAATGTTTCTCTGAAAATTATTTATTAAAACAAAAAATTAGAAACAAGCTAATTTCCCAATAAGGGAATGATCAATTATAGCACATCTATTATTTAGCTATTAAAAATGTTTTCAAATAATTTTTAATGACATAAATGAGTTATGTCAAAAGAAAAAAGTAAAATACAAAGCTATATATATGCATATTTGCAAAAAACAAAAAAATACAACACAAGGGATAATACTTTTCTCCAAAAAGTAGAAATTTTGATTTTTCTGTTTTCACATTTTTTATTGATTAATTTTCAAAAAACAAAAAAATACAACACAAGGGATAATACTTTTCTCCAAAAAGTAGAAATTTTGATTTTTCTGTGTTTTCACATTTTTTATTGATTAATTTTAAAGATTCACCTCTTCCAGGAAGCCTCTTCTGACCCCTAGACTGGGCTAAGTACCCCCTCTTCAGTACTTCCATGTCAGTCCATGAAAACCCCCATCATTGTTCACATTATACTGAAACTACCTACTTGGTTATCTCTCTCCCCACAAAATGAGAATTCATGAAACTAGCAATGGCATTTTAATCATCTTCAGTACACTGAAGATACTCAATATTTAGGGAACTAAGACAGACCTAAACATTCCTCTTTGGCTCAGAACAGCCATATGTCTGGTTTTAATAGTGCTGGGACAATAATTCAAGTGGCCCCAACGAGACTGGCTCTATTGTTGAGCCCTATCCAAGCCAATAGGGTTGGGTGTAAGCAGGAACTGTAACGTTCTCCCCTACCCCAACCTAGGACATGAACTAGAACTCCCAAAGTAATCCACTCTACCTGGACCCTGCAGGCCTAGGTAAACCCAGCTTCTGCTGAAGGTCCTAACACATGCACTGCCTCATCCGCTACCCCATAGACCACAGCTCTGGAAGTCCCTGGAACAGCTGAAGGCTTGGGTCGAGGGTTGGAATATCAAATGGTAGTTCCACTTCTCATATTTTAGAGGCAAAAGGTATGGTAAAGGCCTTCTAATATAATCCCTTCATTTCTCTCTGGCATTCCTCAAG
Organism: Balaenoptera physalus; assembly: GCF_965194825.1. Taxonomy (NCBI): domain Eukaryota; kingdom Metazoa; phylum Chordata; class Mammalia; order Artiodactyla; family Balaenopteridae; genus Balaenoptera; species Balaenoptera physalus. Next base: position 90,438,727 of record NC_138883.1, on the reverse strand, counting down.
TTCCAAAGTCTCTAGAATTTTCTGATCCCTGGATCCATCTAGATAATAGATAGATCTGTCTAGAGTAGACTCTGGTTTTCTTTGTTAGAAATATGAAAACTTTCTGCCAGAAAGTTGCTCTTTGAACTACTTTGTGGAAAATACTCTACACTGTGTGCTCCACCCAGCTCCAGGATGAAGTTTTTCTGCTTCAGAGCAATGACAAGATGGCTTCTATGCTTGTCACAGCCCTTTATGCTTTCTAGTTATCAGGGGGTTTCAGGCCTTATGGTTTTATTTGTAATCTGCTAATATATATCTAAATATGTATATAACAATCTTTTCTCTTCCGAATTTCTTTCCTAATCACAAGAGCCACTGCTGGGAATTGTATTTTCGACTTGGTTAATTGCCAGATTTTAAGCCAGGGACGGTGGCCAATAATTAGGTACCATTTGAGTAGGACTTACATTACGTTGACATTATCAGTACCAGGTTTGAAACTGAACATGAACAAATCTGCAGGCCAATTCTAAGTATTTATGCTGTGATATTTTGTATTTATTTGCATAAGCTCTGCTATAATTTCTACCATTTTAGACATCTAATGTTCTAAAATGCTCTCTACTTTAAAAGGCCTATATTGAGTATTGTTTTCTTATCATTCTTTGTATCTCAATTCCAGTCTTCTTTGTTCTTTACTCCTAGAAGACGAGTGAGAAAAGTGATATAGAGAAAGGACAAAATTTGGAATGAAGAGAAAAAGAACAAAAACTCTGTAGATATTCACCAATACACGATGAAATGGCATCACTGATAGTCTATATATAAGAAAGAATGACAGCATCTCTGTGCCTTGGCACCCACAAGAATTAAGGCCAAAGGCAAAAAAAAAAAAAAAAAGTCTATGGAACTACTTTCTATAATGAAGTGTCAGGTGAAAACGAGAAAGCCCAACACAGAAAATAGGACCGATGCTGAGCGTACTTCTCAAAGTGGGAAGTGATGTTGTAGCATATGAGTTACCTGAGGGGGAGCAAACAAAGGAAGCCAGGTCCCTTTTTCTATTTATTCTTTTTCTTCCTCTTACTGGAAAATTAGGTTCTATTATTCTTTTAAATATTAACCTATTTCTATCATCCAAGTTTCAGAAGGAAATGTTAAGTGAAAGAGGGCAAATTTCCATTAAAATCATATACCTAATAACTTACATAGCTGTCACCCCAAAACCTATTTCTAATAAAGCAAGTGTTGGCAGAGCTAAATCCTCAAGGGGATTAAATCTGGAAGGTCCAGGCCCTGCTGATAGAGGCAGTAAACAGACTATATGGCAGAGGTCAGTAATTTCCAACAGATATCTAATAACCAAGTCTAGAAAGAAGAAAACCTCAGCTCTCCCCTTTTGGCAGAAAGCTTTACTTTTTTACATTTTAAAACTCTTTACAGTTCATATGGTTTCCAGACCTGCTCTCCAGAAGCGAGGGCAGTTTCCTGCCTGGGTCTCTCAGCTCCCCACATGTGATTTCTCAGGCAGCCAGCCAGATGGACATTTGATTTGAAAATTAAGCCTTAAATTTAGCAGTGTGAAAGGGGAAAGTATGTCTGAACACAAATGCCTGGCACGGGGCAAGGTAACCAGATAAGGCAAGCTGGGTTAACAGGATTCATTAGCCAGGCAATTCAGAAAGTCCTGCTGGAGGGAAACATCTGCTGCAGACACAAGGAAGCCCATCTCCGCATCTCCGTCTCAGTGTCTAGGGCTGCCCAGTTTCCCACATTTTTGTTTTTCTGACATGCTACCACCTGGGAGCAGCTGAGAAAGAAACAGTAAGCGTTGCTTCAAATACTTCCTTGAGCTCTGCCAATTCAGAAATGAAGCCCAGATGGAGCTAATCCTCTCTCTTTCTTTAAATGTCAGGCACAGCCTCAGGCACCTTAAGGTGCAGAGGCATCAGGGAGATTCCAAGTAACAGAGAGCATTTGGATTAAAGATGGGTCTGGTATCCAATGACCCTATAGCAGACATCATTCTCCAGGGGTAATGACAGCAGACAATGATGTGCACAGAACATGCGATATGTGGACACCTCCTCTTGTCTCATATTAGTTGCAGGGAAGAAGGAGGGTAGAGAATACTAAAAAGATATTCTGGTCTTGCCTCAAAATGATTTGATTAATTTAAATGCATTTGGTTCATCCGTCACATAATTACTGAGCATCAGCTACATGCAGGATGCTGTTCAGTCAGGTGACGGAAAGAGAGACTGTCTCAGTCTCCAGTAACTCACAGTGGCATGACAGACAGACAAGCACAGCGGGACAACCCCCCTCTCCCACATCTATCCTGGCCCCCTTCCACTGGCTCTTCCTCCGCGCAGCAGGCGTGAGCTTTTCCAAAGGCAAATCCTTCCATGTATTCTCTCTGTTCTTAGGAAAAACACTCAAACTCTCAATGTGGTCTTCAAAGCCCTGCAGGCTCTGACTTCTGACCACTTTTCCAGCCTCACCTCACACTGCTTTTCTCTCAGTCTTGCTCTTTGTGCTTCTGCCATTCAGTCCCTCATAATCGCATCCTCCTTCCCTCCGCAGGGCCTTTGCACATGCTGCTCCCTCTGTCTGTAATTCTCCTTCTCATCCCATCGCCCCACACACTGTCTGATTAACTCCTAGTTGTCATAAGTTCTCAGCTTAAATTTACTACTTCCTCAAAGAACCCATTTCTAAACTTTCTTACCTCTGTCTACTGCCCCCCGACACACACACAAAAAAACCCCTTTCTTTAGAATCATAGTCTCTTCCTTAGCAGCACTTGCCTTGGCATGTAATTACACACTACTTAGCGTGACTGCAGTGGTTCCCCCTTATCTGCGGTTTCACTTTCTGCAGTTTCAGTTACTTGCAGCCAACCGCAGTCTGAAAACATCAAATGGAAAATTTCAGAAATAAGTAATTCATGAGTTTTAAATTGTGTGCCGTTCTGAGTAGCATGATGAAATCTTGTGCTGTCCTGCTCCATCCCACCTGGGACGTCAACCGTCTCTTTGTTCAGTGTATCCCACCCTTTAGTCACTTAAGAGCTGATTAGGTTATCAGATCACTGTCAGGGCATCGCAGTGCTTGTGTTCAAGTAGTCTTACTTTACTTAATAATGGTCCCAAAGTGCAACAGTAGTGATGCTGGCGATTCAGATATTTTCTTACTGTGCCTAATTTATAAACTTTCTCATAAGGATGTATGTATAGGAAAAAACATAGCACATATAGGGTTTGGTACTATCCACAATTTCAGGTATCCACTGGGGGGGGGGTGGTCTTGGATAAAGGGAGACTACTGTATTTTATTAAGTCTACCTTTCCTGCTAGACACTAATCTTCATGGTTGCAGAGACCATGTCTATTGGGGTTCACTGCATTTCTAGTACCTAACACAGTACCTGGCATATAATAAGTATCAAAAATATAGACAAATAAATGAAAGGTAAGAAGACCTTTATGACATTATGTGCTATGATAGAGACAAGCAGAATTTGTGGGAGTGTCTGGTCAGGGCATTAACTCTGGCAACCTCGTGCTCTGAATTGTCTTCTGACCCTTTCTGTTACAATTTCTCCCGTTTGGAAAACAATATCCACACTGTTGGAAGATCCTACCTTTAAGTCCCTCTCTTCTTCCCCTAAATCATTCTGTAAATTTCTTGTATCTAACTCTCCTCTTCCACTATCATTTTTTATTATTATTATTTTTATTACCATTGTATCTATCCTTACATTTCCAACCTCCCATTCTGTGTGAATTCTTTTTATCCTATAGAGCCTCTGATTTCCCTTCTTAGGCTCCTCACCATCACTACAAAGGTGAAGAGGATCACAGAGTCACAGTACCTAAGGGCTGGAAGGGACCTTGAAATATCTGGCCCAATGGTACTCAAACTTCAATGTGCATAAGAATCCCATAAGGTGCTAATAGAGTCCTATCCCAGACTCAGAGATTTTGATTCAGGAGGTCTGGTAAAGGCAGTCCTCAGACCTCATTGTTAGAAGCACTAAATGGTCCAGTAATGCTCATGTTGGCCCCTCAGGGGCCACCACTGAGAGTAAGAAGGCAGCTGAGGACACCTGCTCTGGGGCCCCAGCTATACTTGTATATGTTCTATATATTGGACTTCTATAAAGATTTCTTTTGAAAGTAATCTGCTGATTGGAAAAAGTTTTTAGATTACTGGTATCCAACTCCCTTGTTTTACAGATGAGAAAACTGAGGTCCTTGGTCCTTAGTCACACAGCCAATTTAGTGACAAAGCAGGGACCAGACATCAGCTTCCTGACACTAGACTGGTGGGCTTTCCCCAATACCCTCACTGCTGTGCCATCCGGCAGTCCTATAATGAGCAGCGTATATATGACAATGGCAGTCATAGCTGGACCACATTTTACCAAAGCACATAGTTGGAAATATGGGAAAGAGATGAGGGAGAGAATGGATTTATGCTAGCTCATCTATTTCTTTTTTTCATCCAGCGTGTTCTTAACTTCCATGTGCAATAAACCTATGAAGAGGTAGTTATCCTTTATGACCAGTACCCTTCCCTAATTCTCTTCTGCTCTCCCTATGCTCTCATCCCTCCATTCAGTTAGCTCTTCAATGGATGATCTTTGCTGGGAGCTAATTCTTCCATGAGTTATTCTGACATAATGATATCTCTGCTACTAGCCTCCCAAAACCTGGGCTAGGGTCCTCCCATGTGTGTTCTCCCAGAGCACCTCATGCTTCATTTTATCATGGCACCTATTGCTGTAAAATAATAGTCTGTTTATTTGTCCACCTCTTCCCCTGGACTCCAGGCTCCTTTAGGGAAGGAACATGGGTCTTAATAATCCCTGTATCCCTAGTACCTAGCATAGTGGCTGGTACAGAGAAGAGTTACATAAATGTAGGTTTAATGATAGATGGGTGAGTAGTAAATATGAGTCCCTGCCACCACTCTCAAGTCCCCTGTAAAATGTCTACTTCATGTCTCTAATGAAGCCCTAGCATGTGTAAATTGACACACAGAGCAAATTAGATTATCTGAATGAAACACATCTCCTATTGCCAACACAGCCCGTTCGATTTCGCTGATGTTCATGTGTTCTCCTCCATGAAGCCCTTTTAATGTCAATTTCATTTCTCAATGCTTCATTTTTCTTCTTTACCCCTGGAACTCCCCCATACTAGGCTTAACACTGGATATTAGTCAAATTTAAAACCAATAAATGCTTATTTTGAATTAATGCTCACTTTTCTGAAGCTTAGACAAAGTATACTTTACTGCACATATATTCTCCGTTAAAAAATACTATCAACTTTCTTCACATCTTCAAAATCTATTCTTTCTCCATGATTAGAGTCCATTCCTCCTGCAATGTTCAGCATCACAATCCCAGTTACACTCTCCCTTTCTTCCTTACCTCTAGTAACTAGTCCACAATGCCACTGCCAGAGTTTTCTTCCCATGTGTTGCTGACAATATCATTCTTACAGCCTCCAAATTTCCCAGATGCTTCTGAGTCTTGAGATCTAATTTAGAGATCATTATTCTTACTTTCTATTCACACTGCCCTCTTTTTTTTTCTTCCATTATTACACCTCTATTCCTTGTCAAAATTCAAGAGAGAATTTTTTAAGTTCCTGACATGGAATAAGGAACTAGATCTCAGTTTTAGACAATACTGCTCAAGTTTAAAGGTGGTTTAATGTTCCCCTGAATCACAGCTTCAAGGCACCATTTCCACCCAGGCTCCCAAATCCTACTAAGGTTTTCTACCACCTGGCTTTGGTTTATCAACAGAGCCTGTATACCAACAAGAATTTTTGAAAGCTGCACATTCCTAATGAGATGAGTCATTTTGCTCACTCATCTTACCTGTGAGTAAAAACAATGAAATGTGAGAGTATCCTGCAATTCTAGAGATAAACCTATTACATACAATATAGGTATGATTGCATTCTATTGGGGGCAGAAATTACCTTTTATTTAACTCTGCACCCCCAGCACATAGCATTCTGCCTGACACATGGTAGGCACTTAATAAATGTCTACTGAGTGAAAAAATGAACAAATGAACAAACACAGAACCTCTGATTAAAAGCTAAAAACCAGTGAGCATTAGTTTCCTAAGTCCACTATAACAGATTACCACAAACTAGGTTTTAAAACAGTAAATCTTTATTCTCTCACAGTTCTACAGGCTTTAAGTCCAAAATCAAGGTGTGTGCTGAGTGGTGCTCTCCCTAGAGGTTCTAGAGAAGGAACTGTTCCACACCCCTCCCCCAGCTGCTGGTAGCCTCAGGCATCTTGACCTGGGTCTCTATAGCTCCAACCTCTGCTTTCACATTACCTTTTTGTCTGTGTATCTTCTTCCCTGCTCTTCTCTTATACACTTGTGATTGGATTACCAGGATGATCTCATCTCAAGATCCTTAACTTAATGATATAGGCAAAGACCCTTTTTCCAAATAAGATCACATACACAGGCTCCAGTGGACCTATCTTTTAGGGGGCTGGGGGCATCATTCAGGCCATGACAATAGGGTATAGTATAATCTCAATTATTTTTTAAATACATAGTGTGTGGAGGAGTAGAGAGTAATAAGAAGAGGAGAAAACAAAGTTACAAAGATGGGAGAGAAAAGGGAGTACGAAAATGCCTTCACAAGTTCACTGTAGTTCACTCTGATCTGGATAACGGAATCAAGAGAAATTTCTGTATTTTCTTTATACTCTTTTAAGTTTTCTTAATTTTCTACCCACAAAAGACAGATAATATACCAAACTAAAATGCATGGGCTGTCCTTGGATTGGAAGAATCAACATTGTGAAAATGACTATACTACCCAAAGCAATCTACAGATTCAATGCAATCCCTATCAAACTACCAATGGCATTGTTCACAGAACTAGAACCAAAAATTTCACAATTTGTATGGAAACAAAAAAGACTCTGAATATCAAAGCAATCTTGAGAAAGAAAAACGGAGCTGGAGCAATCAGGTTCCGGGATTTCAGACTATACTACAAAGCTACAGTAATCAAGACAGTATGGTACTGGCACAAACAGAAATATAAATTAATGGAACAGGATAGAAAGCCCAGAGATAAACCCACGCACATATGGTCACCTTATTTTTGATAAAGGAGCCAAGAATATACAATGGAGAAAAGACAGCCTCTTCAATAAGTGGTGCTGGGGAAACTGGACAGATACATGTAAAAGAATGAAGTTAGAACACTCCCTAACACCATACACAAAAGTAAACTCAAAATGTACTAAAGACCTAAATATAAGGCCAGACACTATCAAACTCTTAGAGGAAAACATAGGCAGAACACTCACATGACATAAACCACAGCAAGATCCTTTTTGACCCACCTCCTAGAGAAATGGAAATAAAAACAAAGATAAACAAATGGGACCTAATGAAACTTAAAAGCTTTTGCACAGCAAAGGAAACCATAAACAAGATGAAAAGACAACCCTCAGAATGGGAGAAAATATTTGCAAATGAAGCAACTGACAAAGGATTAATCTCCAAAATATACAAGCAGCTCAAGCAGCTCAATATCAAAAAAACAAACACCCCAATCCAAAAATGGGCAGAAGACCTAAATAGACATTTCTCCAATGAAGATATACAGATTGCCAACAAACACATGAAAGAATGCTCAACATCACTAATTATTAGAGAAATGCAAATCAAAACTACAATGAGTTATCACCTCATACCAGTCACAATGGCCATCATCAAAAAATCTACAAACAATAAATGCTGGAGAGGGTGTGGAGAAAAGGGAACCCTCTTGCACTTTTGGTGGGAATGTAAATGGATACAGCCACTATGGAGAACAGTATGGAGGTTCCTTAAAAAACTGAAAATAGAACTACCATATGACACAGCAATCCCACTACTGGGCATATACCCTGAGAAACCCATAATTCAAAAAGAGTCATGTACCACAATGTTCACTGCACATCAATTTACAATAGCTAGGACAGGGAAGCAACCTAAGTGTCCATCGACGATGAATGGATAAAGAAGATGTGGCACATATATACAATGGAATATTACTCAGCCATAAAAAGAAACAAAATTGACTTATCTGTAGTGAGGTGGATGGACCTAGAGTCTGTCATACAGAGTGAAGTAAGTCAGAAAGAGAAAAACAAATACTGTATGCTAACACATATATATGGAATCTAAAAAAAAAACAAGAAAGAAAAATGGTTCTCAAGAACCTAGGGGCAGGACAGGAATAAAGATGCAGACGTAGAGAATGGACTATGGAATTGAGGACACTGGGAGTGGGAAGGGTAAGCTGGGAAGAAGTGAGAGAGTGGCATGGACATATATACACTACCAAATGTAAAATAGATAGCTAGTGGGAAGCAGCTGCATATCACAGGGAGATCAGCTCGGTGCTTTGTGACCACCTAGAGGGGTGGGACAGGGAGGGTGGGAGGGAGACGAAAGAGGGAGAAAATATGGGGATATATGTATATGTATAGCTGATTCACTTTGTTATACAGCAGAAACTAACACACCATTGTAAAGCAATTATACTCCAATAAAGATGTTAAAAATAAATGAATAAATAAATAAATAAATAAATAAATAAATAAATAAATAAATAAATAAAATGCATAGGAGAAATGAAGCCATTGAGATTATCTCAGGAGATCTAAAGCAAAATGCCCTTGTAGTAGAAATGTGTATACAGTTCATCAGCAGTAAGTAGTTAATTGACAAATGCTGTCAAAACATTGGTTTGGTTTGGTATAGACAACCAGTGGGCTCTGACTGAAACCAAGTTTACTCACTATAATATTATGATCTCTTTCAGCTTTCAGATTTTAAGATCTTAAGAAGGTTTTACAGTATTAAAGTTAATGTTCTAAAATCTCCAAGGCCTCTGTGGTTTAGGTTTAGGTTTGTTTTTTCAAAAGAAATTCTAGATCTCTCCCTATGACAACAGAGAAGAGATACATAAACCTATTTTTGAAAAAGAGAATCAAGTTTTAAATGTTACATAGAATGTGGTGTATTTTTAACTTCCATTGTCATCTCAGATAAGTGGGTCCTAGCTGCAGAAGAGCCTGCTATTTTGGTGAGCAGCTGCATGGGTTTGAGTTCAGAGCCAAGGCAGAACCAAACTACTCTGATTAATAAAAAGGAGACAAATATGAGGGGCCCCAGATACTGAGAGGAGACTGGAGACAGCTATACTGAGCACTGAATGGGGCAAGGAAAGATGATAAAGGCCAGCAGCAGAGAAAGAGAACTTTGGGGAAGAAAAATGTCAAAATGGGATTTCATACTGTTTGCTATGGAGTTTGTGAAATAAATTTCCTCATTTATATCCCCCACAAAGTCTTCATTCAACTCTACCTTGCTCTCTAATGCTTTCACCTGGGGGGTTCTTCAAGGGAGCTTTAAGAGGAGAAAAAGAGAGCCACTAACATCTGGGTTATATAAACTTTAAAAAGAAATTAGGAGATGCCACTGAAAAAAAACCCATGTGCAAAGTTTTGAAAGTACTATAATTTCCTGTTATTTCAAGATGCACCTCATTTGGGGAAACAGTCACCATTTAGAAATTCAACACAAAAAATTGTATTCATGCAATGTAATAATTGATTACAATGGAAAATCACTTATAAGAACTACAACAATGTCACGGCTCACATACAGAAATCAGCGCATTGGCAAATGGACGCTTCCATTTGCAAAGCTGACATGCAGAATCACCCAGGAAATGATCAGTCCAAGACTTAAGAAACTGAAATTAATTTATTGGGGGTGAAACTATTTTTGAAACACTTTTACTCTGAGTTAGCACTGTGAGCTAAAAATTAAATCAATTTTAAACCATTTGCACTGAGTCCAAAAAGTACTGAGACTACTCCCATTAGTTTGCTTTTGAATTCATTGTCATTTAAGCCCATAATAGTGTGTTTTATTAACACTGTTTAAAAAAAGAATCAATATTTTTCACCTCAAATTTTCCTTTCAAATATGCAGATTTCTTCATATAGACCCTGAATAGCTGTCCCCTAGACCCAATGGCACCATCAAAACATAAATTATCTACATGCGCTAGGGGTAAAAAAAAAAAAAAAAAAAGAGTTGGTGCTCTGCCTTGTGTTTAACCACAGAAGTCTCCACTCCCCCTGCAAGTCCACAGGCCCTGATGAAGACGAAATAACTCAAAGCAGGGTTCATCTGTTCTCCCATGTAATCAGTAGAATTCCAGAACCTTGCACGTTCCCACTCCCCCACTTACAAGAAGCACACAGACATAGTAAATATGTGTCAGCTTCAGATTCATTAAGTTCAATGACCTTGGGCATTTTTTGTTGAGGGAGCTCAAGGACAAAGAGAGCATATTTAATAAGAATAATAAGCCACTCTTACCCAAGACCAACATTTTGGATCAAATCCAATACAGGGGGATAACATCCATGAATTACTCCTCTCCTGATTAAGGTATTGCCAAGAATTCAACAGCAAATGATAGTGCTTTTGACCACAGGTCTACATACCTCTAATCTGGGAGGACAAAGAAGATGGGAAGAGTTCCTTCAGAGCTGCCTGAAAGGATCTGCTAGCCACACTTCTGAATCTCTGCCCAAATTTACTCAGGGAATTCTGCAAACCAAAACTGATGCAGATACTTTACAGATGAGTGCAATATAGCTAGTAATTGCAATATAAAACTTATATTCAAACTGTTTCAAATTATTGATGTTTGGGGATTTACATGTGTCACTAATACATTTTTTAAAGCAGAACATTTTGGGGTTTTTTTCATATTGTGCTATGATTAAGAAAAGATAAATTTGAAACTTGATGGTTGGTGGTCTGACATGAAACCCTTGTTTCTGGAAACTCCCATGTGTGACGGAAGTGAAACCTCCCATGCTTTAGTCAATATGCCCAACCTGTTCCTGCTCACACTTAAACCTTCTGATAAAAGTTGCTATCAGTAGACTGAGTAATAATGCTTCAAGTTCCAATTACTTAATATAGGAAATAACAGGTTCAATGTAATCATTCTCAGTGGATTTTGTAAATATATCACAAAAACCCAGTCTGGAAAAGGGTAACTATCAATTTAGAAAGATGAAGAAACTATATTTTAAAATTAAAAACAGAGTAAATATCAAGCAATAGGGAAATGGTTATGTGAATTATAAGACATGAACTCAAAGGAATGCAGCCCTTAAAACTGCAGCCCTTAAAAATTAGGTATATAAAGACAACAGAAAAAGATTTGGAAAACGGTAATGATATGATGTGAAGTAAAAACAGAAGGAGGTCTTTAAAAAAAATGGAAGGAGGGAATTCCCTGGCGATCCAGTGGTTAAGACTTGGTGCTTTCACTGCTGAGGGCCCGAGGTTTGACCCCTGGTCAGGGAACTAACATCCCACGAGCCACGTGGTGCAGCCAAAAAACAAAAAGTAAAAAGAGAAGGATAAAAACATATACACACAATTATGAGAAATCTTGGCATAGAAAAAAAAGACAGAAAGGAAATATAAGAAAATAGTAATAATTACTTTTGGATAGTGGAAGCATGAATGTTATTTTCTTCCTTCTACTTTTTCCTATTTTCCAAATTTCTCTTAATGAACATATGCTACTTTTATAATGGAAAAAACCCCTACATACTAAAGAAAAAAATGAAACAAAATTTTCTATCCTAATATCCAGTGGGAGTTATCACTTAAACCAGAAAAGTTGATTAAACAAAGAGAAAATCTGCACCTACTGAAATAATGTATTTGTTTGCATAATTATGCAGCATCCAGGAATACCAGACTTGAAGAGTACAGACAATACTCTGCAGTAAAGAAAGCCCTTGTCTCTCCCTATAAATACTCACAGTTTCCAAATGAGAAATGATTGAAGAAGATTGATGGGAAGAGTTCTGTGAAAGAGCCTGGGAGATTTAAGCCAAGTGTACCAAAGCTCAGGAAAGTATAAAATGGAATTTGTTACACAAAAAGCTGATAGGCGAGAGCAATTTGAAATCTAGAGAAGGCGGGAAAACATCCCACCTGAAAGAGGGACGATTGCACCAGAGGATCTGAGCTCAGATTGTTCTAATGCACAAGTGTAAGTTCAGAAGATGTTAGGGAAGTAAAAAATACTAAGAAAAAGTAACGCTGACTTTATTTGTTCATAGTGACACGAGCCACTATGCCGACAGCCAGCAAGATCAAACAGAGAATCCTGAGCTGGGAATCCAGAGGCCGGGCTTATAGCATAGAGCTCATTTTCTTCTCGGCTCAGTTCTCTCACCTGTAACTAAGAGCAGTGCCATCCAATAGAAATAGAAGGCCAGCCACAAATGTGGACCACAAAGGTAATCTTAAATGTAAAATAGATAGCTAGTGGGAAGCAGTTGCATAGCACAGGGAGATCAGCTCGGTGCTCTGTGACCACCTAGAGGGGTGGGATAGGGAGGATGGGAGGGAGACACAAGAGGGAGGATATATAGGGATGTATGTATATGTATAGCTGATTCACTTTGTTATACAGTAGAAACTCACACACCATTGTAAAGCAATTATACTCCAATAAAGATGTTAAAAAATAAATAAGTAAATAAATAAATTTTCTGGTAGCCACATTTAAACAAGTTTTTCAAAAGGTAAATTTAATTTTAATAATATGTTTTATTTAACCCAATGTATACAAGATACTATAATTTCAAAATGGAATCAATATAAAACAAATTATTAATGATATATCTTACATACTTGGTACTATGCCATCAAAATCTTGTATATACTGTATACTTAATAACACATCTGAATTTGGACCAGCCTCATTTCAAGTGCTCAAGAGCCACATGACACTAACAGCTACCTAGCTGGGTAGCAGAAGACCTCCACACTCCTTCCCTTGTCCCAAATCCATACGACTAGAAATGCTGATGGGACAGAACAAAACTTGGAAGTTGCATAAATACATGAAAGTCAGAAAATGATTCAGAGTTGAGGACAACACATGTAATGGGGAAAGAAATAAAAGATGAAAATGAGAAAAATTAAATTCTGAACTTCTGAAGGAAAGAAAAATATGGCAAAATAATTATTGATTGGCCATGTGCTTGACTAAAAATGTGAGCCTTACTACAAAAAAAATGTAAATCAGCATTACAGAATTATTCCTTTGTGAGGATTTATGTGAAAAACTATGCTTATCATTTTAAAAAATTAATGGAATTCCTTCCCTTGGATGTCTTTTAAAATTTGAGAGATACAGGCATAGAGATACAAGTGTAGGTAAAGAGATGGCCTTGACTAGAGGTTCTCAATTGTGTCTGCATAGTAGAACCATCTTGGAAACTTTATAAAACACCAGAGCCTCCCCTGCAAGCTCCTCATTTACTTGCTCTGGGCATGGGTGGGGTACAGATACAATGGGCAGCCCAGGTTGAGGAGTGTCGTATGGGATGACCTCTGCGGGAACTTTCAGACTCCCTCTCACTGCCCCTCACCTGCCCAGGTGCTCTCATGGTGGCCAGTGGCCCGGGTTGTTAGCATAACCTGAGAAACCCTCAAGAGAAACACTAAGTATCTCCTGGTACGTTTTCCACAGGTTCAGTCAGCAGACGGCACTCGTAGCCTGGGGGACAATGTGCACTTCCTATACAGCAGGCACAGTAATTTCTAGAAATTGGAATTGTTCGCTTCTACTTCGTTTTAAAACTTAAGACACCAAAAGATTTTATCAAAGGCTAATTCAACACCTATTTCTTAAGCACTTTCGCATATTTAACAGATTGCAGATACAGAAGATTGGTCCTGACTGGAAAGGAATATAAGTAACAAAACCTTGAAAAGGAAGGTTATAAAGGGAGAGTTTTGTCTCTCTAATTATTGTGTGGCTTAAGTTTACATTGTTCATTCGCTTGCACAATGCTAAGAACATAGATGAATAATGCTCCCGGCACTAAAAGTGAGGATATATATATTTATTCACATATATATTACATTTAGATAATATATATATATATATATATATATATATATATATATATTATGTTTATATTTCTATAATTGTGTACAAAGCCCTTCAAATGCAAAATAAATAGAGAAGAAGTGGTCAGACCACGAAGTCTACATTTACACATCACAACACGAGTAGGTAAAAGTCTAATTTAGGCTCTTACTTGCCATGGAACTCTGGACAAGTCATTCCTTTTCTAGGCCTTAATCTCTCCATCTCTAAAAAGAGGCACTATCACCCACACCCTGGGGTTTTATGAGAGTTAAATGTGGAAGCACTGGAGCCCACACATGGTAGTCACTGAATAAACATGTGTTGAATCTGAATGTAAATGCCATGTTCCTTGCTTCTGAGCGCAGAAGAAGGGAGACCTGAAGGCCAGAATGACAATTAATTGCCCAGAGTAGCACATCGATCACTTACATAGACCAGGTTTCCTGACTGGTGCTTTCATCGTACCCCCTTTCCCTCAGGAATCTCCTCCCCGAAGCTGACCATGCCTCCCCTCCCTCCAGGACAAGCCAGTGAAGGCTCCTGCCCTAGCATGAACCTCAAGTCCAGAAGCCCTCTGCCAGAAGCACACAGGGAAGCCACAGTGCTTAGCAGTGCCCACCCCAGTGTGATACCCACATCCAGCAACATCTGGATGCCTCTGATCCCCTCCAGGCTTTTTACTTTATCCGTGCATCATGACCCATTGGTGTCTAGCATAGACCCAAAAGCACTTTCCTAACATTTTCCATTAACATTGCCATGGGGTTAAGTATGCATTAACTACTGTGTTAGATCAACTTCCCTAAAAGCAGATCCTGAGATGAGGATTCATATGTAAAGGGTTCTTTAGGAAATCACTTCTGGGAGAAACTGGTAAGGAAGATGAGAAGCAACGCATGGAAGGGGAAGAAGCCACGTAAGGGTATGACCGCAGGCAAAGTCCCATCCTCAGCCTGATCTCAACAGGCACTCGGGGTGCTAATTGCACCTCAGAGCTTGTCCAACTTAAGGCAGGGGTGCTGCTCTTTCTTACTCCTGCACCAATCGGTCATTGGCTCCGGTAGCCCAAGGACAGTGCTCTGAAGAAAGTAGCAAATAATGCAGACAGGAGCTGAGGGTGAGCACAGGAAGACAGTAGTGGTCTGCGCAGAGCGCTGAGAGCATCCTCTGCGACCACCAGCTCCAAAAGAGGACTCAGAGCTCCCTGGGCTAACTCAAATCTAAGCCCATTTGATTTCTCCAACTTCTCAGATTCCAAGAAGTGAAAAGCCAGTCTCCATAGCCTGAGAATATTCTGCAAAGACCAAAACCCCAGCCACTGGAATTGGCTAGTAATGGGACTCAGCAAAATTTTTACAGATCAAGCTCCTCTGGTAGATTGCCCTCTCAGCAAGAATACTTGTTACTGCTCAGTTTGAAAATTCCAAAGACACTGTGCTAGGCTCAAGGGACACAGACATGATCAAGAGAGATGCCCTAAAGGAGCTCACAGTAGAAGGTAATCTTACAAATGGAAAGTCTTGCGTGATTTTTAACCGAATCCTAAAGAATACTCCATTCTCAATGATGTGTGCTTCTACTTTCAACATCACAGGATCAGCAACAATACTTTTCAAAACATCACCCCATATCAAATTACAAAGAGATGTTACCTCATAAGGAATAGACAAGAAGCTAAATGAAACCACAAGAAAGTAAGACCAATGCTACTTCTAATTATAATGACAATGATAGCTAGCATGTGTGGGACACACACAGTCATCAAGTTTCTGAATATCTAAGTTACTGGATATTCCCATGGCCTCCAGGTAGAGGTGTCAATATCTGTCACTGCCCAAATAGTGTCACAAAATTTAACTGGTAATTTGAGAGACATTAAAAGATATGCTCAGGCTATTAGTTCAAATTCATTATGTAATTGTACATATTTTTAACATATTTCATGAGAGATGATACTTCAAAGTAATGAGACTGATTATCAAATGTTCCTTGGGGAATTAGTCAGATCATATTGTCAGATGTAATTCCCAGTCAGAACTGCAAGGCTTGAGAAAATCAGGATAGGCAACAGTCCAGCTCAAAGTCACACACTACATTAGCTTACAAAGAGTCACCACCTCTTAAGAACTTGCTCAAGACCATAGAATTACTCAGGGTCAGGACTAAACTCAAGTCTCCCTGAGTGCAAAACCCATACTTTTAAACACCATGCTATAGTGGCAACAATTCAAAACCTGCTGACATTGGAAATGAACCACATGGTTCCAGACATCTTTATGGCTTATCCATGTCACGTCAAGATCACACTTTCAGAGGCTGTGTTTCTACAACTGTGGTTTTAGATTAAGATCATTTTTTTTTTCACTGTGCATTTAATGCCATTTTCTAAAATAATCCAATAAAGGAAAACTATATGTATCCATTACATTATTAATAATCAGTCAATGTTTTGGTTGCAGAAGGAGATTAATTACTATAATCCTACCCGTTATTGTCTAGACTACCTAGCCCCTCTTGATATCCATTTCTTGGAATTTTCTATCTCATGTGATTAATACGTTTTATGATATTCCCTTTAAAAATTACATTCTTCACAGTATCCAAGTGCTTCCAAATCATCAGCAGATGTGACTGACTGCCAGATTAAAGTAAAATGTTAAAAATTTACTTTGTCACATGTTAAAAAAAAGGGACAAAGAAAGAGACTAAGAAACATGGAATGAAGGTTTGAAATTTCCCTTTTTGCTAAGTTTTCTGGAGGTGTTTTTGCTGTTGTTTGTGTATAAATACACATTTTAAACCATTTCAGATTCAAGAACCATTCCCGTATATATTTCTTTATAGATGGATGAATTTAACAGCAATTCAAAATCTGTGTTATGGTGGATAATTCGTTCTAAACTCAACTATCAAGTTAATAAAAAATGCTTATCACTATCACTTGATATGTGTTGAAGTCTCTCTAGCAATATTCCCAGAAATTACCAAAGCAAATTATTCAAATACATTAAACATCTGCTACAAACATCACATGTGTGCCAGTTCTAAATAGTATTAGATCTAGAAATGAAAAGTAACAATAATATGTCTGTGTTCCACAAAGGAAACTCCAAAGGAATTTGAAGTAAAAGTTGAGTAGGTAGCACAAGCATTTGCTGAACTTAAAAAAGAGCCATGAAGATACAAAGGACTTACACTGTAATTTTTAATAAGTTAAAGGGGGCGGGGCTTCCCTGGTGGTGCAGTGGTTAAGAATCTGCCTGCCAATGCAGGGGACACGGGTTTGATCCCTGGCCCGGGAAGATCCCACATGCCGTGGAGCAACTAAGCCATGCGCCACAACTACTGAGCCTGTGCTCTACAGCCTGCGAGCCACAACTACTGAAGCCCACGTGCCTAGAGCCCCTGTTCTGCAACAAAAGGAGTCATGACAATGAGAAGCCTATGCACCGTAACGAAGAGTAGTCCCTGCTCGCTGCAACTAGAGAAAGCCCGCGCACAGCAACAAAGACCCAACACAGCCAAAAATAAAAGCAAATAAATAAATTAAAAAAAAAAAGTTAAAGGGGGAAAGAAACATATATTCAATTAAATGAGAAAGCCACCAATTGTCCAGACCTGTTTTGTGACCAGACATCTTAAAAACAGCATAAAGAACATATTTCTTACTTGCTGTCAATGAGCACTTCAGAATGCCGATTATTCACTTGATTATCACTCTTGTGGCGAAACTGAAAATCAAAGTGTTTGTGAAAAAACATATTAAATCATACTTTGTCAGCACAAATAGTGACACTGAAAATACTTTGAGTTCATCTGCTTGGACAATATCACCATCGGTCTAAAATGAGCATGACTTATGCTTACCTTGGACCCAGCTCCACGTGTTCTAAATCTGAATCAAGACCCTTCCCACTAAACTTCATTCTAGGTGTCACCAATGCAACAAGTCTAGCCACATGCTCTTCCAATTCCCACACATTTATAGTTGCTTTGAAGAAGACAATGTGCCCTTTACTCTGCCACACAGTTCCAGAGAAAACCATACATTAATTTTGATGTCTTCAACAAGGAATGGGGCTTCCATTTCTCTCACATATGTGCTCAATACTTTACTGGAACATCATTCATTCTGTTTTATGGATTTCTTTGAAGTCAAGCAATTACTTGTAACAACATGTATTCTTGTTCTCCAGAAATTCTAATTGTTAACAGTGATCTTATGAAATACTGAGCATTTAAAACAAAAATCAGAATACAATACTGAACCACATTTGGTGTGGATTTATGTTTTTATGCCCAAGTGATCCTATTTCTTATTTTGTATTCCAGTAATGAAAATATCTTATAGTGCTTAGAAGAATCCACATATTATGAGCCTTCTACTAAACTCATAAATTAGCGGCCATTCAGATAAGGCTTTCTACATGAGCTGCCAAGACCAGATAGTAATAGGCTAAAGTAGAGATAAGATGTTATTTCAATCAATTAGCCTAAATGCACAGATGAACAGGAGATAAGAAATTGATTTTATATATTATAATCATCAGGATTATTACTTTTTCCTTTAAAAAAACTCATATTTTATCAATATCACAATATATAAATTGCTTCCATCAGCCCTTCCCTTTTTCAACGTCCCTCCTAAATTCATCCCAATCTTTCTATTAGACTATGCTCAGTGCCTACAATTACACTGATTGCCAGGTATAAGTCAAGGAATATTACTAGGGAAAAAAAGATACTTAGCATTGGTTAACATGAAAAGAGTTTATAGTACCGGTAGAGGAGTAAGTTAAGCCAGCCCATCATTAGCGTGCAAACTTCTTTCCACCAACACTGCCATAGACGGGGAAGATCATTTTGACAGAATATATAATTTGACAGGGGTGGAGAGTCTCTGCTCCTCCATACCTACACCCTGTCCTTCTACACTCTGCCCTGTGCCAGGGGAAGCTGACCTATTTAATCCTTGCCCTTTGGCTATTGATCGGGCTTGGCCAATAGGTGGTACTGACAGAAACTCATGGGGCCAGAGGAGAGGAAAATGGGGTATGTATTCCTGGCTTCTTTTGAGCTGAGTCAGCAGTGGCCACTTCCTCTACAGGTAGCCCTCAGCTACAGCTCCAGGTCCAGCAATTGCTTCCTCCTTTTGCTCCTTCAGGTCTAGAAGTAGTATTGCCACCTATGTTGTTGCTACCCTATGTGCTTTTTCTCACTCACAACCCTTTAAGTAGTCCCTTCATTATTAATCTTTCTCCAATCTACCCCCATTCCAAGGTGACATCTCTTTCCTGCCAAGACCCTGACTAACCAGCACATACTATCACAAAAATAAAAGCATATTCAAGCATTAACTGCAGAAGACACAAAAAGAGACTTAGTATTTAGTCACATCTGTATCTAACCTGAAAATAGTCCCCTAAATTGACTAGCTGTCATCACAGAAAAGGACCAAGCAGTTTACCACCTAAAAGCTGAGGGGCCCACTCTCTGGGCCTCAGGATGCTCAGGCTTTGCCAAGGGGTCTTGGCATTGGCACAGATGGAGTCTGGAAGGACTAGAAATGGTAATCCCATGTATGAGTTCAGAGGAGATATAAATCTGTCAGTCACTGGCAAATAGAGAGCTATTGAGGCTAGGGTGCATGCAATCACCTAGGAGAGAATAGAACTTGTCTGGATTTAGAATGTTTGGTTTGCCCAAGGCTTTGTTTTAAATCTTCGAACTTGAATGACCTTTGGATTATGGAGACTTCAAAACTTTCTGCTGTCTTATACCTTAATTATTTACATTAGTTGCCCGACTTTTGAAGTTATTTGATATTGTAATTTCTGGTATAATGAGCAGAGGATGTGAGAATGCCTAATATCTACCAACTCCCAAAACTTAGACAAAGACTAGAGACATAGGATAAATAATACTTCACTAGGTGGAAGCAGGTTTGTGATCCAATTCTGGTCTTACCACTAACTGGCTGTATGTTCATTAGAAAATCTTTAGTTCCTTACAGGCTTTAGTTTCCTCAAGTACAAAATAAGGGTGTGAGTCTAGTTATTGAAGCCCCCTTGCCATTATCATAAACAGGCTCTAGCTCTATGACATCTATTTTAATCATCAAATAAGTAACCATAGAGTTTCTTATGGTATTTACCAAAAGAGCTTCATTCAAAAATTTCAAATGGATCTCTATTTTCTACTTCTGAGAGGTCACAATTGAAACTGAGACCTTAGGAATGCTCAAAAGCAAATACTTACATAATCATCTGTGGCATCTTTGACAGCTGTCATAGTTACCACCAGGACCAAAGGTACAATGGTGGTAAACCAGGTCAAGGAGGAAATTTCTGGAATCAGCTGAAACAAATATTTCAAGTAGTTTAGGGCTTTTAAATTTCATAAAGATAGCTTTCAATTTTTGTCACTCAATTTTATGACTTGACAGAAATTAATGAAATGATATTCAGATATTTGTACAAATATGGAACAGCTTTTCAATAATTTAAGCGTTTGCACTCAGGTATAAGACACATAGAATAGAAGTATCATTGAAACAATTTTCAGACTGCCTGACAAAAATTAAATTTTTATAGCAAGTTGAGAAGTAAGCTTCTTGAAATCTTTCACAAATGACGATCTTTCTCTAGGATGATAAATGTCACCTATCTTTTCTCAGCTTCTCATTTCAACTTTTCACAGTTTTACCAACCCCTTACCAATTCCCAAAGAGAGAATCCTTGAGCACCTACCTTGCACCAGACACTGTGCCAAGTACTTTTAGATATTATGTCATTTGATCCTCAGAGAAGTTTTTTGCATTAGGTTCTGTGCCAGAGGTGTTTTGCACAAACCCAGAGTGCTTACATTCCATGTAAATAGCACCCTGAGTGCACAGCATAGAATACACTGTGAATGGCAGCCTAGAGTCAGGAAATGCCACGGCCCTGGGTATCATTTTCCCATTTTATAAAAAAGGTATCTGAGAAGTCAAACAACTAAGCCAAGAACATACACTGCTAAAACTTGAACCTAGGTCTATTTAACTCCAAAGCTTGGACCCGTACCTGTAAAGCCACCCATCTGAGAGAGACATAGTAACAGTTGACATGACTCCCTTACAAAAGTAGTTTTCAAGTGGCGTTCAGTTTGGAGCTACGTCAGGGCCATCAGGCGGGGAAGGATGGGTGGAGATGGTCAGTGTGTGGCAATCAGGCCCCATCGAAACAGCACTACAATAAATTTATTGTAGTGCTGTTTTATGTAATTTTATGTAATAACTTCCAAATAAAATTTTTAAAAAAAACAAACCTCAAAAGCCTCTGAAGTACCAACAAAAATATTAGGCTGGGTGGCAGAAAAGCTGGATCCTAGTCTGAGTTCTATCATTAACTCATGGTAAAACCTTTACACCTCACTTAACTTCTCCAGGTCTCATTTCTTCACCAATAAAAGAAAGGAGGTTGTACTGAACCATCCCAAAGATCCCTTCCAGATATAAAACTCTCTGAACAAGAGCCTTTGGCCATAAATAAGAAACCCATTAGAGAAATGAGCTCAAAATTCTAGGACAGTGTAAAGGGTTCTCTGAAGAAACCAAAATTCATGGGGGAGAAAGAAAGTCTCCTCAAAAATTGTAAGGTATACTTTCACTGCTTTTTTTTTCTTGTTCAGCATCCAGTTCTTCTCGACTCTATCCTTAATTCTTAAAGAACTACCCCACTCCTCTACTTTGAGTACACGTAATTTTTGTGGACTGATTCCATCCAGCTGGCTCCTAGGCTTTGGCATGTGATCTAGGTCAAGGCAATTCCTGAGCCACAGTGATTGATTTAGGATAGGAAGGTAACAGCATGGTCCAATTACAACTAATCCCAAGACCTGCTGGAGCAACAGAAAAAGTGATTCATTCTCATTCTCTCTCTCCCTCTCCCTCTTTACTCTTCCTCCTCCCTCTTCCTCTCTCCCCTTCTCCCCCTCTGCCTCTGCCTCCCTTTTACATGGGAGTTGAAGCTAGGAGAAAAAAAGTCTAAAGTTTTCAAGGAGCACCAAGTAGAGAGGGCCTGTAAAGTAAACATGGAGGAAGTAGAAAAAGAGAAGTCACATCCTGTTAAAATAGTTTGCCCATGAATTGTCATACATAAAATACACTAAGTGAATTTAGATGCCTACCACTTACAACCAAAAGATTCTTAACACAGTTATTCTACTGAATAAATAGTTATTCAATTAAAGAAAAAATAGTATTCATGGTATAATCCAGATTGAACATATCTAGTCCATCTTCTTATTTTCTATAATTAACACATAGCCCAGTACATTCTGAATCTACCAGTTTGATCTGATCAAATCACTCTAAAGTAAATACTAGGTAAATAACTGGCTAACATGAGCTGTTTATATGTATGTACATTCTTTGATTTATGCCCTTTCTTCCTAAAATATCAATAAAAGCTGAAATTTCATTTAGGTTCAAATTTTAGTCAAATGGAAAGAAAAAGAAAGGTTTCTAACTACCAATTAACCACTCAAAACTATCAAAAATAGTCACAGTGAAATAACATATAACATACATCATTTATTATATATATATATAAAAAATTCATCATTGTTCTTAGATGCAAATGAAATTTGCCAGATTAAGTTCCACAAAGTACTACTCAGCTAGACTCTTTGCTTCAACTCTCTCAATACCCCCACTGTGAATGTGACAGGGAGATAAAGAAAGGAAGGAGGCTATGAACAGTAATTATTAGGCTCTGGTTTGGTTCAAATAAAGTACAAGGCAGCATTTTAAAATGACCTCAGTGTTTAAAATGATGAATGTACTAGTTTTTACCCATTCCTAGCCCTCCCACCCTTGTGGAGAGAAACAGCAATAATAACTAAATAATTAAAAATCTGATAAAGCTGATTTTCTCTAAGCATGAACATTTAACTAAGTAAAATAACTTATTTTTTCAAGTTATATGAATATTTTAAACAAACAGATGATGAAGAAATACAACCTAAACATTACCTGTAAAATCAGAAGGAAAAGGAAATACACATTTGCCACTCTTTGAAACTGTTCAAATAAATTAATGGGCAAGAAGGTGAGAATGTTGTACTTGGATGTGTGGATACGATTATCCTGAAAAAGAAACAGCATCACATTAGTTTGGGGCGAAGCACTGATCATTATCAAATAGTTCTAAACTTACAAGACTGAGCATGAGTTATGCCAGAGCAAGAAAGGTAAGCCAACTATCTAGGAAATTTCAAACTCTGTGTGGGCCAAGGGTTTCATTTTTCCCAAGATGACATGCTCCTGATACTATGTGCAATTACTGTTCAACTCCATAAAATCATCCATGACTAAAAAATTTATCAAGTGCAAAAGTCTGCCCCTGACTTTTTTTATTCTTATGCTTCATTCATTTGGCAGTTATTTCTTGAGAACCTACTGTATGCAGACACTGAGCTCATGCTGGATCTCGTGAGGTAAGAAGGGACTTTAGGGATCACCTGGTTCACCTTCCCAAAGCATGACCCTTTAGATAACTCTGACAAGGGGCCCCTAGGTCTGTCTTTGAAAGTCTTCTGATAGGAAACTGACCGCCTTGCCAGGCAGCCTATTTCCATTTCAGAATGGGAATTGCTAGAAAGGTCTTCCTTATGAGAGACTCAAATCTTCCTCCCTGTAAATTTTGCCATATGCCAAATTCTATCCCTGGGGCCACCTAAATCAAGTCTAAGCCCTTTTCATGTTGACAACCTTCAAATACTTGAAGATGTATATCTTCTCCACTATGATCTAGACATTGCCGAAACCCTCAGCCATTCTCCATGACTTTTCATGGACATCTTTTCCAGGTCAGCCTCTTCTGCATCCATCCCAACCTTTCTGCATCTCTCTTAAAACATGGTGTCCAGAACTAAACACATACTGCAGATCTGCTTCAACTGATCCGTGTACAAAAGAAACTTTGATGTTCCATATTCTGTATTATTGTACTAATATGCCTTAAAAATTCATTAGCATTTTGTCAATTAATCTCACTGTTTATTCATATTGAGGTTTTTTTAAATTTTAGAATTTTATTTATTTTTTTATACAGCAGGTTCTTATTAGTTATCCATTTTATACATATTAGTGTATATATGTCAATCTCAATCTCCCAATTCATCACACCACCACACCCCCCTGCCACTTTCCCCCCTTGGTGTCCATACGTTTGTTCTCTATATCTGTGTCTCTATTTCTGCCCTGCAAACCGGTTCATCTGTACCATTTTTCTAGGTTCCACATATATATTCATATTGAGTTTTGATGAACTAAAATCTCTAGGTCATTTCTTCATAAATCACTATCAAATCAGGGCTCCCCTTCCTAAACATTCACAGTTGATTTTGTTTTAAATACTGATGATTTTTCATATATTCCTATTATACAAGCCAAATGAAAGCAATTAATCTTGAGTGTTCTATCCCAAAGTAGTAAACATTCCTCCCAGCTTTATGTCATCAAAAAATTTCAAACACATGCCTTTTATATAGTCTTCCAAAGCTATATAAAACTAATACATTAAAAAGTTCAGAGCTAAAAACCAAAAAACAATTTTTTAATTAAGGAAATAAAACTATGACAAGCTACTAGAGACTTCTCCACAGATTAATGTTAATATCTTTTTCAGGTGTTTATATCTACCTAACTATATTCCCATGAGGCTTAACTCTATATTATTCACAAAGATAGCAGGAGAAATTTGGGGTGACAGATCTTACTGACATTCAGAATCAACATACCCAGAGAATTTCCATCCACTAATATTTTAAAATGGAGGTTAGTCTGTGTGACCTATTTTTTTTAATTTATTTTTTACTGAAGTATATTCTATTTACAATTTTGTGTTAGTTTCTGTTGTACAGCAAAGTGATTCAGATATATATATATATATTCTTTATATATATATTCTTATATATATGTTCTTTTTCATATTCTTTTCCATTATAGTTTATTACAGGATATTAAATATAGCTCCCTGTGCTATAGAGTAGGACCTTTCTGTTTATCCATTCTATACATAATAGTTTGCATCTGCTAACCCCAAACTCCCCATCTATTCATCTGCCACCCCCTCTTCCCCTTGGCAAGCACAAGTCTGTGCTCTATGTCTGTGAGTCTGCTTCTGTTTCGTAGATAGGGTCATTTGTGTCATATTTTAGAATCCACATATAAGTAATATCATATGGTATTTGTCTTTCTCTTTCTCACTTACTTCACTTAGTATGATAATCTCTAGGTCCACCCATGTTGCTGCAAATGGTGTTATTTCATTCCTCTTTATGGCTGAGTAGTGTTCTATTTTATATATATATATATATATATATACACACACACACACACACACACACACACACACACACACACACACACACCACATCTTCTTTATCCATTCATCTGTCAACGGACATTTAGGTTGCTTCCATATCTTGGCTATTGTAAATAGTGCTCAATGAACATTGGGGTGCATGTATCTTCGAATTAGAGTTTTGTCTGGATATATGCCCGGGAGTGGGATTGCTGGATCATATGGCAACTCTTATTTTTAGTTTTTTGAGGAACATCCATACTGTTTTCCATAGTGGCTGCACCAACTTACGTTCCCACAAACAGTGCAGGAGGGTTCCCTTTTCTCCACAACCTCTCCAGCATTTGTTATTTGTAGACATTTTTATGATGGCCATTCTGACCAGTGTGAGGTGGTACCTCATTGCAGATTTGATTTACATCTCTCTAATAATTAGCGATGTTGAGCATCTTTTCATGTGCCTATTGGCCATCTGTATGTTGTGTTTGGAGAAATGCCTGTTTAGGTCTTCTGCCCATTTTTTGATTGGGTTGCTTTTTGTTGCTGAGCTGTTTGTATATTTTGGAAATTAAGCTCTCTTCAGTCGCATCATTTGCAAATATTTTCTCCCAGTCCGTAGATTGTTATTTCTTTTTGTTTCTGGTTTCCTTTGCTGTGCAAAAGCTTATAAGTTTGATTAGATCCCATTTGTTTATTTTTGCTTTTATTTCTATTGCCCTAGGAGACTGACCTAAGAAAACACTTGTATGATTTATGTCAGAGAATGTTTTGCCTATGTTCTCCTCTAGGAGTTTTATGATGTCACATCTTATATTTAAGTCTTTAAGCCATCTTGAGTTAATTTTTGTGTATGGTGTGAGGGTGTGTTATAACTTCATTGATTTCCATGTAGCTGTTCACCTTTCCTAACACCACGTGCTGAAGAGACTCTTTTCTCCATTATATATTCACACCTCCTTTGTCAAAGATTGATTGACTATAGGTGTGTGGGTTTATTTATGGGCTCTCTATTTTATTTCATTGATCCATATGTCTGTTTTTGTGCAAATACCATGTGGTTTTGATGACTATAGTTTTGTAGTATTGTCTGAAGTCTGGGAGGGTTATTCCTCCTGCTTTGTTCTTTTGCCTCAGAATTGCTTTGGCAATTCTGGGTCTTTTATGACCCAGAATTGGGTTCCATATAAATTTTAGGATTATTTGTTCTAGTTCTGTGAAAAATCTCATGGGTAATTTGATAGGGATCACATTAAATCTGTAGATTGCTTTGGGTAGTATGGCCATTTTAACAATATTAATTCTTCCAATCCAAGAGCCTGGGATATCTTTCCTTTTCTTGAATCATCTTTAATTTCCTCTATCAATGTTTTATAGTTCTCAGCATATGTCTTTCAGCTCCCTGATGAGGTTTATTCCTAAGTATTTTTTTTGATGTGATTTTAAAAAGGATTGTTTTTTGCATTCCCTTTCTGATATTTCATTGTTAGTGTAAGGAAATGTAACCAATTTCTGTATGTTAATCTTGTATCCTGCTACCTTGCTGAATTTGTTTATCAGTTCTAGTAGTTTTTTGTGTGGAGTCTTTAGGGTTTTCTATATATAGTATCATGTCATCTGCTTATAATGACAGTTTTACCTCTTCCCTACCAGTTTGAATACCTTTAATTTCTTTTTCTTGTCTGATTGCTGTAGCTAGGACTTCCAATACTATGTTAAGTGAGAGTGGACATCCTTGTCTTGTTCCAGATTTTAGCAGGAAGGCTTTTAGCTTTTCACCATTGCGTATTAATTTGGCTGTGGGTTTGTCATAAATAATTTTTATTATGTTGAGATATGTTCCCTCTATACACACTTTGGTAAGAGTTTTTATTGTGAATGGATGTCAGATTTTATCAAATGCTTTTTCTGCATCTATTGAGATGATCATGTGGTTTTTGTCTTTCCTTTTGTGGATGTGGTGTATCACATTGATTGATTTGCATATGTTGAACCATCCTTGTGACCCTGGGATGAATCAAACTTGGTGATGGTGTATGATCTTTTTTATGTGTAGTGGATTCAGTTTGCTAATATATTTTTTTAAGTTGTTTTTTGTTTTAATTAATTAATTAATTAATTTATTTATTTATTTTTGGCTGTGTTGGGTCTTCGTTTCTGTGAGGGCTTTCTCTAGTTGCGGCAAGCGGGGGCCACTCTTCATCGCGGTGTGCGGGCCTCTCACTATCGTGGCCTCTCTTGTTGCGGAGCACAGGCTCCAAATGCGCAGGCTCAGTAGTTGTGGCTCACGGGTCTAGTTGCTCCATGGCATGTGGGATCTTCCCAGACCAGGGCTCAAAGCCGTGTCCCCTGCATTGGCAGGCAGATTCTCAACCACTGCGCCACCAGGGAAGCCCAGTTTGCTAATATTTTGTTGAGAATTTTTGCATCTTTATTCATCAAAGATATTGGCCTGTAATTTTCTTTTTTTGGTAGTGTCTTTGTCTAGTTTTCGTATCAGGGTGATGGTGGCTTCATAGAATGACTTTGGGAGTGCTCCCACCTCTTTAATCTTTTGGAAGAGTTTGAAAATGATCAATATAAGTTCGTCATTGCATGCTTGGTAGAATTCCCCAGTGAAGCCATCTGGTGCTGGACTTTTGCTTGCCAGGAGTTTTTTTTTTTTTTTTAATTACAGATTCCATTTCACTTCTAGTGATGGGTCTGTTCAAATTATCTATTTCTTCTTGATTCAATTTTGGTGGGCTGTATATTTCTAGAATGTTGTCCATTTCTTCTAGGGTGTCCGATTTGTTGGCATATAATTGTTCATAGTATTCTCTTAAAGTTTTTTTTTTTCCCCTGCAGTATCGGTTTTTATTTCTCCTCTTTCCTTTCTTCTTTTGTTTATTTGGGTCTTCTCTCTTTTCTTCTTGGTGAGCTTGGCCAGACGTTTGTCAATTTTTTACCCCTTTAAAGAACCAGGTCTTTGTTTTATCAATTTTTTTCTACTGTTTTTTTTTAATCTCTATTTTATTTATTTCCTCTCTGATCTTTATTATCTCCTTTCTGCTGACTTTAAGTTTTGTTTGTTCTTTTTCTAATTCTTTTAGGTGGTAAGTTAGGTCGTTTATTTCAGAATTTCCTTATTTCTGGAGGAAGGCCTGTATCACTGTGAACTTCCCTCTTAGAACTGCTTTTGCTGCATCCCACGGATTTTGTATGGTTGTGCTTTCATTGTCATTTGTCTCAAGGTATTTTTTAAATTCCTCTTTGATTTCATCATTGACCCATTGGGTTTTTTTAGTAGCATGTTGTTTAATCTCCTTGTAATCATTTTTTTCTCATTTCTCTTTCTGTGGTTGATTTCTAGTTTCATGCCGTTGCGGTCAGGAAACATACTTGAGATAATTTCTCTCCTCCTAAATTTGTTGAGGCTTGTTTTGTGTCCTAGTATGTGGTCAATCCCAGAGAATGTTCCATGTGCACTTGAAAAGAATGTGTATTCCATTAGTTTTGGGTGTAATATCGTGAAAATATCGATTAAGTCTAACTGTTCTATTGTATTATTTAGGATCTCTGTTGCCTTATTGATTTTCTGTCTGGAAGATCTGTCCATTGATGTGAGTGGGGTGTTAAAACCTCCTACTACTATTGCATTCTCATCAATTTCTCCCTTTACATCTGTTAGTATTTGTTTTATGTATTTGAGTGATCCTATATTATGTGCATATATGTTAACACATGTAATATCCTCTTCTTATATTGATCCTTCTATCATTATATAGTGTCTTTCTTTATCTTTCTTTGTGGCCTTTGTTTTAAAGTCTATTTTGTCTGATATGAGTATTGCTATCCCTGCTTTCTTGTCATTTCCATTTGCATGAAATACCTTTTTCTGTCCCCTCACTTTCAATCTATGTGTGTTCTTTGCCCTAAAGTAGGTCTCTTATAGGCAGCATATTGTAGACTCTTGTTTTTTTTATCCAATCTGCCACTCTATGTCTTTTGATTGGAGCATTTAATCCATTGACATTTAAGGTAATTGTTGATAGATACGTATTTGTTGCCATTTTAAACCTCGTTTTCCAGTTGGTTTTGTATTTATTCTTGTTCCTTTCTTTTTCTTTTTGTTCTTCCTTTTGTGGTTTGATGGTTCTCTTTTGTATTACGCTTGTGTTCTCTTCTTTTTGGTTTTTGTGAACGTATTGTATGCTTTTGATTTGTGGTTACCTTATTTTTCAAGTATGTTAACCCATTCCTATATCTACTTGCTTTAGACTGGTAGTCATATGAGCTCAAACACATTCTTTAAAAAAAATCTATATTTTCTTACTCTCCTCCCCACATTTTATTATTTTGATGCTCTTTTTTACATCTTCATGTATATCCTTCTGCTCTTCATTGTGGTTATCATCACTTTCACAAAATTTTTAAAAAATCTGTGTACTGGCTTAAGTGATTTACTTTCCAATTGTGATTTTCTCTTTCCTATAGATTCTTGCTTCTTTTCTACCTAGAGAAAACCTTTTAATATTTCTTTTAGGATAGGTTTAGTATTGCTATATTCTTTTTAGTTTTTGCTTGTCTGAGAAATTCTTTCTCTCTCCTTCTATTCTAAATCATAATCTTGCTGGGTAGAGTATCCTAGGTTGCAGGTTTTTCCCTTTCAGGACTTTAAATATATCTTGCTACTCCCTTCTGGCCAGCAACATTTCTGTAGAGAAATCAGCTGCTGGCCTTATGGGGGTTCCCTTGTAACTAACTCTTTTTCTCTTGCTACCTTTAGAATCTTCCCGTTAATTTTTGCCATTTTAATTATAGTATGTCTTGGTGTAGGTCTGTTTGGTTCATCTTGTTTGGGACCCTCTGTGCTTCTGGTACCTAGATATCTGTTTCCTTCTTTAGGTTTGGGAAGTTTTAAGCCATAATTTCTTCAAATACATTTTTGATCCCCTCTTCTCTTCTTCTCTTCTTACCTATTATGTGTAGATTGGCATGCTTTATATTATCTCATAGGCCGTGTATATTGTTTTCATTTTTTTTTTTCATTTTTCTTTCTGCCTGCTGTTCTGATTGGGTGATTTCCATTATTCTATCTTCCAGATCACGTATTCATTCTTCTTCATTACTCAGTTTGCTACTTATTGCCTTTAGCTCAGCTTTCATCTTAGCAAATGAGTTTTCTAATTTTTCTTGGTTCCTCTTTATAGTTTCTAGTTCCTTTTTACAATAATCTGCATTTCTATCAACAGCTTTTCTTAATTCCTTCAGTATTTTTATTACTTCCTTTTTTAACTTGGGGTCTCTTAGACTAGAGAGGTCTGTTTCATTGTTTGTTCTTTCAGGAGAATTCTCTTGATCTTTTAATTAGGAATGGTTCCTCTCCTTCTTCACTTTACTTATATTTCTCTTACTCTATGAGTTTAGGAGAAACAGTTATCTACTGTGGTCTTGGAGAGATGTTTTTATGTGGGAGCATCCCTGTGTAGCCTTGAATGAGTCTAGTATTTTTGGTGTGTGGGCTGCTTTTAGTATGGATGCCTGCTGCATCTTTCCTCAGTGTGTGCTGGCCATTTTCTCTTTGGTAGAGGGTGTGACTGGTGTGGTGATGAGAGCCTGCACTGGATATTGAGGGCCTCCTCTTTGTTCTGTGACTGTCATAGTCCTGTCAAGGGCAGGGCCTGCTCCCCAGTTATTGGAGTAGAAGCCCCCAGATCCATTTCTGAGCTGTGGTGTGAGGTAGGCAGGACTAGAGCACTCCTGCTGGGGGACAAGCCACTGAGTAGTCCTCCCCTGGAACTGTCCACCAGTGAGTATGCTCTGTGGTGTCGCCTGATACATGTCGTGTGGGCTCACAAAGTACACAGTCCTGCCTCAACTGTGCGAATGCAGGCAGTTGGCCCTGGTGTTCCTCCAGTGTTGTATTCACAAAGCCACCAGCGCAGATCCATAGGTGCAGATCCACTGAAGTCAAGTACCAGGACCTCAGTAGTCATGCACCTGGACCTGCCATGGGAGCTATGGAAGCAGCCCAGACACGGCCCCAACTCCACGTGCGCATGCCTGCCTGCAAAGCCCACGGCTGCTAATGCCGGACCTGCCCCAGACACGGGAGCACCCATAGTCCACTTGGATATCCTGCACACACTGAGTTTACACAGGCCCCAGTGGCTGTGGTGTAAATCTGTGGATCGCACAGCCATGGAGAGAGGGCTCAGATTTCAGCCCTGCTTCCTACATCACGCAGCCCCTGGGGATCAGCTCTGATTTCAGCCCTGCCTCCACCTGTGGGCAATCCACTGGCTCTTGCACTCTCCCAGAGCTCATAGAGGTGGAGCCACACCCGCTGTGAGCACACCAAGAGTGAGGCTGCTATGGTGGGGGCCCCGCTCCTCCCTTCATGCCCCCATTAACAATGGCACTTCACTTCTATGGTGGGCCTGGGCTCCTTCCATGTATACTCCCTCATTGCCACCTGTATCACACTCCAGCCACCTCAGGCTGTCTCTGTGCAGCCAACCCCAATCCTCTCCCTGGGTCTGTCCTTTGAAGCCTGAGTTTCAGCACTCAGCCCCCGCATGCACCAGCAGACATGCGTCTAGGGCTGGGGACAGAAGGGAGCTGGCACAGACCATCTATACTGGTCTTTCTCTGTTCTGCCTGCTGCGAACCCACTGCTGCACTCTCCTCTGAGCCTCTGAAGCTCCCTTTCTGTCCCAGCTGATCTCCCCACCAGTGAAGCAACTTTCCAGGGTAAGGGGACCTCTCCTCTTTCACAGCTCGTTCCCAGAGAAACAGGTCCTATCCTGATCCTTTTTATTTTTATTTTTTCTTTCATTCTACCAAGTTATGTGGTAATCTTTCCTGCAATTCTGGCTGTCTGAGATCTTTTGCCCACATTCAGTAGGTATTCTGTGAGAATGGTTCCACATGTAGATATATTTTTGATACACTTGTGGGAGGAGGTGAGCTCCACCTCCTTCTATTCTGCCATCTTGATTGGAGCCTCCTGCCGTGTGACTTGTTTTAAATGAACCTACACTGACTCCTAGCAATCACTACTACCTGTTTAAAGAAAATACTGTCATCTGTTAAATGGCCATTTTTAACATCTACCAGGAATCAATGCATCCAGCTCTGTGAAACAAGTTGTGGGAGAGTAGGAGAGGTGTCAATAGAAAGATTGCAGCTTAGTTGGTCTGATGCATAGGATTGTGCTGAAAACTGTCTGTGAGCTGATGATGACTATTTTGCAGTGAGTTCTCTACCCAAGAGATGGACTGGGTAGGAAGGCTGTGAGAGCTGTTGGTCACAACACATTTTTCTAAAAAAGGGACTTGGAAAAATAATGGGGAAGAGGAAAGCTAGGGAGAAAAAGCAGTTAACCAAAAGGATCACATATTCCTAATTCTATTTTATATTTTCCTTCTAAGTTGAAACTAAAATAGAGGTTAAGCCTATATCTTGCTAAAAGACAGACAGAAAATCTGCTGGGACCATGACATTCAAAACTATAGCAGGAATTATAAAGAAACTCTCCTACAAAATTGAATTCCACATAGGTGAAGAGTAAATTGTATGGGATAAAGTGATAATGCCAAATGGGGACTGTGACATTTCCGTTTAAACTGATGTATAGCAATGATGGTGTTTGTTCTACGGGCTCTGTTGTGACTTAGTCACAGATGATGTGAACCCTCATAGCTGACTGGGAACAAGGAACAAAGGCTCCCCCTCCTGGAGAATCTCTGCACCCTTTTACCTTTCTTTGTTTTTCAATCGAAAGGAAAAAACGTTTCCATTTCCACTGTCTTATCCAAGAATGTGAGCGTCAGTAAGACCTTAATATTCAGTCATTTCATTGAGCCAGTCTACTGGCTTACAGTCAAACTGTATCACAACTCACTCTATAATACAGCACGGAAGATCTTCACCACTATCCTCTTAGCACTACTTTTCCATGAAGGACTACTAGACTGGAAGTCATGGCTTTAGTCTGTTAGCCAGGTGGACCAGTTAACGTGACCCCATGATAAGGTAGGTTTAACCACACGGTCACAAGCAATCTTGGACCAAGACAGGCCTCCCATGTGGTGGGAAAGAGCCTGACCCTAGAGGAGCATCAGGGATCATCTTCTCCCTGTAAGAAGCTCACTTCCAAGAGGAAGAGGGCAGAGCTGAGCTGAAGAGACCTACATATTCTGCCAAGATTGATGCATCAAGTGAATAACTCCACGTCTCATGGGGCAGAGTGAGAAAACGGGTGGACAGAGAAATGTCACCCCGGTAGAGACCCCTCCATTTGGAAGGCAACATCAGAATGAGGAAAAAGCATTGCTCCTCGAAAATACATTAATACAAAGACCCTGAGATGAGAAGGTGGCACACCTGCAGATCTAAAAGAGGGACTAAGAGGCTGGACTACAGAGGTCAGCACAAACTGAAGTTAGAGAGAGAAGTTTCTTGCAATCTATACTAAGTATTTTTGTCTTTATTTCAATGTCTTAAGTAATCCTGATAAGATTCTAATTTTAAACGATTACCCTAGCTATGGGGGCAGTGGGGGAGGGGGAGAACAAAGATGGAGGTGACAAAGAATAGACGTGAGAAGACCAATGAGGAGGTCTTTCAGTTAGTACAGATGAGAGATGGTGGGTGGCTTAGACCGGGGTGATGGCAGAAGGGGCAGCAATGAATAATAATAACAACAACAACAACAATAATAGCTGATATTTATCAAGCTCTTACTGTGTGTACTGTTCTAAGAGCTTTACGTTTCATAGCTCATTTTATCCTCACAACATTCTTATGAAATAGGTATTATTATCCCCATTCTACAGAAGGGAAATCCAAGGTACAGTGATATTAAGTAGTTTACGCAAGATTGCACAGCTTATAAGTAGTGGAACCAAGATTTGAATCAAGGTACTCTGCTTCCAGAGCCCATTCTCTTCACCACTGTGCTTCTCCAGTTCACTGCAAAGCAGATGTCTCTTCTGCTTTCAGAGCAATCAACCCTTGCTTTCTCCTCTACTCTGTATTTCTGGCCTGCTGTCACTTTCTCGCCAAAGAAATACTGTCATGTCTACCCCTTCCTCTTGAGTCAACCCCCTCAGTAGGAGCCCCAGTTACCTACTGCCTAATGTATGACCACACATCCTTGTACTCCCTTTCAATCCCCCTCAAAGCTCAATATATGCAAATAGTATAGCCAACCACTCCCTTATTTCAGCTCTCCAACAGAAGCAGCAAAAGTCCTTTACATTTGCAACACTGACTACTTGGTGGAGGGGAAGAATAAAGTAAAAAATGATATATTCTTCAAGGGGGCCATCAAATAAAATATTCATAAAATGAGAAGCATTATTTTTTATAATCAGATTTTGTTGTGTAATCATATTGCTTAAGAAAACAAAGCAAATAGACAGTAACAAACACTACTAAACTAGGAAACAGAGCATTTGAGGAGTTTGCCTCAATCCTTCTACTGGCAAAATGGAGCTAATAATATTTCTCATTATACACTTATACAACTGTTGTGGAGATAAGGTGATATCATAGACATGAAAGCATCTTTGCTAAGTTGAAAAAATTATACCAATAGAGGATTTTTGTGAGCAATCATCAAATAACCCAAATGGGTTTAGGAAATCCAATGTCCTAGGCAGGATAAACCGGGTATGCCATAGTAACAAACAATTCCAGAATCTTCATGGTTTAACATAATAAGGGTTTATTTTTTGCTCATACTACTTGTGCAGCATGAGCCAGCAGGGAGACTCTGCTCATCACAGTTACTCACAATGGACCAGCCACCATCTCAAACGCTTCCAGTTGCAGTACCAGAGGGAAAGAGAGAGTTCTGAAGAGTCTCACACCACAAGTTAATGCTTCAACCCAAATGCTCACAGCTCATTGAACAGAAAGAGTAACCATGTGTCCAAAAGGCAGAAAGCCAGAAACACTAATGGACACCACTAATGGCTATCACTACCAGAAATGGAAACTAACCCTAATATCTGAAGAGTGCAAGACACAACAGCTACAAAAAGTAAATATCAAAAACAAACCTTAGGGCTCCCAATCCAGTCCTGTTTTAATGCCATGTATAAGAGACACTTGACTATTTCCCCCTTCCCCTCAGCTAACAGTGCTCCAAAATTTCTTAGTCCTGTGATCTGGATGGACTTAACTCCCCTCTATAACTCCAGGGTCAAACCCAGATTAGTTTAAACCAACTACATGGCCCATCCTCTTAATTACAATTTTGATTTCAGGGATTAGCACGTCACTATGTCATGTAATTAAGGTCTTACTAACACTCAGTTCTGGGAATTTGCTGGAGATGTAGGCTTTCTCTCTCTTACTAGATTCCTTTCTGGAAGCAAGTAGCCTTAGCAGTCACTGACAGCATCTCAGGACCATGAGTGGAGGAGGCTGCAAAGAATAAATCCTGCACTGAAGATGCAGGGCCAGGAAATGCAGAGAACAAAACTAGACCAAGCCTCTCCTGGGGCTAGCCCTACCTCTGGACTTTTTAGTTATATGATCTGTCCATGTATGGTATTGTCTAAGTCAATCTGAGTTGAGTTTTCTTTTACACCCAACCAATCGAATGCCAGGTAAGACCGTTAATAATATATACAAGATCAGTTTACATTTTTATATAATAGTTTACTTTTATCTCTATATTTGCTTTAAACAGTGAGTCATGGAAGGCTGAGCCTAAATGCGTTTGGCGGTTGTCTGGGGACACTGCCTGCGTCTGTGAATCCCACAGGCCAAACCCCAGGAGCTTTCGCAATGAGTACCAAATTTTCAGCACTAGCAAAAGATCTTCCCACATTTGAGGAAACATTTTTATGTCATGACAGGTATAAAAAGTAACTGAGGGATCTTGAGAGGGGAAAAAGCCTGTTTTTCTTACCAGAAGAGGAGACAGATATAGTATTGTTACAGTACAATCTGGATTCCAGAGAGAGAAATAGCCCTGACTCTTAAGGGAGAGATTATCTCTAAACCATAAAATGAAAACCAAAAAGAGACTGTGCCCACAGACTACTTGCATTAAAAAGGAAGTGGCCTAAAGGCATTTGCACCATGCAGGAAATATGCAAAACGCCCATGTTTATGCAAAGATCCCCAAAGAATGCATGTATGGGGCAAGCGGGCCTGGAGATTGGTTGTCTGGCACCTCACTGGTACCAGGCAGAAGCACAACTCCTCAGTATTAGTCAAATGTCGCCCACTGAGGAGTCTACAGCGTTCCAGGTTGGGAGGAATGGAGAGGTGATAATCCTCCTCTATGAACTATTAAGGGAGGGTCAACCCACAGAAGGGGCTTTACAGAGAGCTGTCGACAAACCTTGGCTACAATCATTATCATCACCACCACCATCACCACCATCAGCAGCAGTATAACATTCTCCTGAGCCTGGGCTCCCCACCATGAACAAAAACTTGTGGGAGTGAAAGAGCAGAGGCCACAATTCCCCCAACGTTCATCTATTCATTCAACTAAGGGCCTTCTATGTGTCAGTCACTGTGTCATTGAGCCAGGACTACAGAACTGAATAAAGTCCCTACCCTCCTACAACAAGTTTGCACTTTAGTTGTAGAGAGAGAGGCAGACAATAAACTTGTAAACTGATGACACAATTTAAGATAGTGATCAATGCTATGAAGAAAACAGTGAGCAATAGAGCAGGAGCACCTTGCCTGACAAGATTCCCTTAAGAAGCCTGCTTGTTTGGCTTTCCAGGTTAATGCAAACTCAAGATTACGCTATCTGATGAGACGCTGGGGTACCAGTCCCCCAGGGGATGCCCCAAACAGTTCTTCAGGCTATCAGGAAAAAAAATTAAGAAGAACTCCCATAATATATTTTAACAAAAAATTCAAAAGTTAAGGTTCCCTAATGTTTAATGTGCAGATTGTCTTTATTATATATGTATACACATACATAATCATTCAAACATATATACATTTATATAAATACCTATATATGTAAATATTATAATTATATATATATATATACAGTAAATACGAGTATATTGGGAAAGTTTTCTTTTTACAAGTAGGAAGCATGCTCAAAAAGTTTGAAGACTGTATAGTTTTGCTTGTTATTATTGGTGTATTTGTTTATTAGTTTGGTTGCTCTCTTTCTATTTAATTACTTTTTAATTTTTTATTTTAATAATTTATTTTTTATTTTAATAACTTTATTTATTTTATTTGTTTATTTATTTATTTATTTCTTTTTTATTTCTTTTCTCCCTTTTCTTCTGAGCCATGTGGCTGACAGGGTCTTGGTGCTCCGGCCAGTGTCAGGCCTGAGCCTCTGAGGTGGGAGAACTGAGTTCAGGACATTGGTCCACTAGAGACCTCCCAGCCCCTCATAATATCAATTGATGAGAGCTTTCCCAGAGATATCCGTCTCAACGCTAAGACCCAGCTCCACTGGACGACCAACAAGCTCCAGTGCTGGACAACCCATGCCAAACAACTAGCAAGACAGGAACACAACCCCACCCATTGGCAGAGAGGCTGCCTAAAATCATAATAAGCTCACAGACACCCCAAAACACACCACCGGATGCGGTTCTACCCACCAGAAAGACAAGATCCTGCCTCATTCACCAGAACACAGGCACCAGTCCCCTCCACCAGGAAGGCTACACAACACATTGAACAAACCTTACCCACTGGGGCAGACACCAGAAACAATGGAAACTACGAACCTGCAGCCTGCAAAAAGGAGACCCCAAACACAGTGAGTGAAGCAAAATGAGAAGACAGAGAAATACACAGCAGATGAAGGAGCAAGGTAAAAACCCACCAGACCAAACAAATGAAGAGGAAATAGGCAGTCTACCGGAAAAAGAATTCAGAGTAATGATAGTAAAGATATCCAATATCTTGGAAATGGAATGGAGAAAATACAAGAAACGTTTAACAAGGACCTAGAACTAAAGAGCAAACAAACAAAGATGAACAACACAATAAATGAAATTAAAAATTCTCTAGAAGGGATCAATAGCAGAATAACTGAGGCAGAAGAACGGAGAAGTGACCTGGAAGATAAAATAGTGGAAATAACTACTGCAGAGCAGAATAAAGAAAAAAGAATGAAAAGAATTGAAGACAGTCTCAGAGACCTCTGGGACCCCATTAAATGCACCAACAACGAATTACAGGGGTCCCAGAAGAAGAATAGAAAAAGAAAGGGACTGAGAAAATATTTGAAGAGATTATAGTTGAAAACTTCCCTAATATGGGAAGGGAAACAGTCAATCAAGTCCAGGAAATGCAGATAGTCCCATACAGGATAAATCCAAGGAGAAACACGCCAAGACACATATTAATCAAACTATCAAAAATTAAATACAAAGAAAAAATATTGAAAGCAGCAAGGGAAAAGCAACAAATAACATACAAGGGAATCCCCATAAGGTTAACAGCTGATCTTTCAGCAGAAACTCTGCAAGCCAGAAGAGCGTGGCAGGGCATATTTACAGTGATGAAAGGGAAAAACCTACAATGAAGATCACTCTACCCAGCAAGGATCTCATTCAGATATGAAAGAGAAATTAAAAACTTTACAGACAAGCAAAAGCTAAGAGAATTCAGCACCACCAAACGAGCTTTACAACAAATGCTAAAGGAACTTCTCTAGGCAGGAAACACAAGAGAAGGAAAAGACCTACAATAACAAACCCAAAACAATTAAGAAAATGGTAATAGGAACATACCTATCAAGAATTACCTTAAATAAAAATGGATTTAATGCTCCAACCAAAAGACGTAGACTGGCTGAATGGATACAAAAACAAGACCCATATATATGCTGTCTACAAGAGACCCACTTCAGATCTAGGGATGCATACAGACTGAAAGTGAGGGAATGGAAAAAGATACTCCATGCAAATGGAAATCAAAACAAAGCTGGAGTAGCAATTCTCATATCAGACAAAATAGACTTTAAAACAAAGACTATTACAAGAGACAAAGAAGGACACTACATAATGATCAAGGGATCAATCCAAGAAGAAGATATAACAATTGTAAATATTTATGCGCCCAATATAAGAGTACCTCAATACATAAGGCAAAGGCTAACAGCCATAAAAGGGGAAATTGACAGTAACACAATCATAGTGGGGGATATTAACACACCGCTTGCACCAATGGACAGATCATCCAAAATGAAAGTAAATGAGGAAACACAAGCTTTAAATGACACATTAAACAAGATGAACTTCATTGATATTTATAGAACATTCCATCCAAAAACAACAGAATACACTTTTTTTTCAAGTGCTCATGGAACATTCTCCAGGATAGATCACATCTTGGGTCACAATTCAAGCCTTGGTAAATTTTAAAAACTTGAAATCATATCAAGTATCTTTTCTGACCACAGTGCTATAAGACTAGATATCAATTACAGGAAAAAATCTGTAAAAAATACAAACACATGGAGGCTAAACAATACACTACTAAATAAGCAAGAAATAACTGAAGAAATCAAAGGGGAAATCAAAAAATACCTAGGAACAAATGACAATGAAAGCACGATGACCCAAAACCTATGGGATGCAGCAAAAGTAGTTCTAAGAAGGAAGTTTACAGCAATACAATCCTACCTCAAGTAACAAGAAACATCTCAAATAAACAGCCTAACCTTACACCTAGAGAAATTAGAGAAAGAAGAACAGAAAAATTCCAAAGTTAGCAGAAGCAAAGAACATAAAGATCAGATCAGAAATAAATGAAAAAGAAATGAAGGAAATGATAGCAAAGATCAATAAAACTAAAAGCTGGTTCTTTGAGAAGATAAACAAAATTGATAAACCATTAGCCAGACTTATCAAGAAAAAAAGGGAGAAGACTCAAATCAATAGAATTAGAAATGAAAAAGGGGAAGTAACAACTACCACTACAGAAATACAAAGGATCATGAGAGAATACTACAAGCAACTATATGGCAATAAAATGTACAACCTCGAAGAAATGGACAAATTCTTAGAAAAGAGCAACCTTCAGAGACTGACCCAGGAAGAAATAGAAAATATAAACAGACCAATCACAAGCACTGAAATTGAAACTGTGATTAAAAATCTTCCAACAAACAAAAGCCCTGGACCAGATGGCTTCACAGGTGAATTCTATCAAGCATTTAGAGAAGAGCTAACACCTATCCTTCTCAAACTCTTCCAAAATATAGCAGAGGAAGGAAAACTCCCAAACTCATTCTACGAGACCGCCATCACTCTGATACCAAAACCAGACAAAGATGTCACAAAGAAAGAAAACTACAGGCCAATACCACTGATGAACATAGATGCAAAAATCCTGAACAAAATACTAGCAAACAGAATCCAACAGCACATTAAAAGGATCATACACCATGGTCAAGTGGGGTTTATCCCAGGAATGCAATGATTCTTCAATATACACAAGTCAATCAATGTGATACACCATATTAACAAATCAAAGGAGAAAAACCATATGATCATCTCAATAGATGCAGAAAAAGCTTCTGACAAAATTCAACACCCATTTATGATAAAAATCCTCCAGAAAGTAGGCATAGAGGGAAATTAACTCAACATAATAAAGGCCATATATGACAAACCCACAGCCAACATCATTCTCAATGGTGAAAAACCGAAAGCATTTCCACTAAGGTCAGGAACAAGACAAGGTTGCCCATTCACCACTATTTTCAACACGGTTTTGGAAGTTTTAGCCACAGTAATCAGAGAAGAAAAAGAAATAAAAGGAATCCAAATCAGAAAAGAAGAAGTAAAACTGTCACTGTTTGCAGATGACATAATACTATACATCGAGAATCCTAAAGATGCTACCAGAAAACTACTAGAGCTAATCAATGAATTTGGTAAAGTAGGAGGATACAAAATTAATGCACAGAAATCTCTTGCAGTCCTATACACTAATGATGAAAAATCTGAAAGTGAAATTAAGAAAACACTCCCATTTACCATTGCAACCAAAAGAATAAAATATCTAGGAATAAACCTACCTAAGGAGACAAAAGACCTGTATGCAGAAAACTGTAAGACACCAATGAAAGAAATTAAAGATGATACAAACAGATGGAGAGATATACCATGTTCTTGGATTGCAAGAATCAATATTGTGAAAATGACTATACTACCCAAAGCAATCTACTATCAAGATTCAATGCAATCCCTATCAAGCTACCAAAGGTATTTTTTACAGAACTAGAACAAAAAATTTCACAATTTGCATGGAAACAAAAAAGACCCCGAATAGCAAAAGCAATCTTGAGAAAGAATAAAGGAGCTGGAGCAATCAGGTGCCTGGATTTCAGACTATACTACAAAGCTACAGTAATCAAGACAGTATGGTACTGACACAAACAGAAATATAGATCAATGGAACAGGATAGAAAGCCCGGAGATAAACCCACACACATATGGTCACCTTATCTTTGATAAAGGAGGCAAGAATATACAGTGGAGAAAAGACAGCCTCTTCAATAACTGGTACTGGGGAAACTGGACAGCTACATGTAAAAGAATGAAATTAGAACACTCCCTAACACCATACACAAAAATAAACTCAAAATGGATTAAAGACCTAAATGTAAGGTCAGACACTATCAAACTCTTAGAGGAAAATATAGGCAGAACACTCTATGACATAAATCGCAGCAAGATCCTTTTTGACCCACCTCCTAGAGAAATGGAAGTAAAAGCAAAAATAAACAAATGGGGCCTAATGAAACTTAAAAGCTTTTGCCCAGCAAAGGAAACCATAAATAAGACGAAAAGTCAACCCTCAGAATGGGAGAAAATATTTGCAAATGAAGCAACTGACAAAGGATTAATCTCAAAAATATACAAGCAGCTCATGCAGCTGAATATCAAAAATACAAACAACCCAATCCAAAAACGCGCAGAAGACCTAAATAGACATTTCTCCAAAGAAGATATACAGATAGCCAACAAACACAATAAAGGATGCTCAACATCACTAATCATTAGAGAAATGCAAATCAAAACTACAATGAGGTATCACCTCACACTGGTCAGAATGGCCATCAGCAAAAAGTCTACAAACAATAAATGCTGGAGAGTGTGTGGAGAAAAGGGAACCCTCTTGCACTGTTGGTGGGAATGTAAATTGATACAGCCGCTATGGAGAGCGGTATGGAGGTTCCTTAAAAAACTAAAAATAGAACTACCGTATGACCCAGCAATCACACTACGGCATATACCCTGAGAAACCCATAATTCAAAAAGAGTCATGTACCACAATGTTCATTGCAACACTATTTCCAATAGCCAGGACATGGAAGCAACCTAAGGGTCCATCGACAGATGAATGGATAAAGAAGATGTGGCACATATATACAATGGAATATTACTCAGCCACTAAAAGAAAAGAAACTGAGTTATTTGTAGTGAGGTGGATGGACCTAGAGACTGTCATACAGAGTGAAGTAAGTCAGAAAGAGAAAAACAAATACCCCATGCTAACACATATATATGGAATCTAAAAAAAAAAAAAAAAAGTTTCTGAAGAACCTAGGGGCAGGACAGGAATAAAGACGCAGATGTAGAAAATGGACTTGAGGATACGGGGAGGGGGAAGAGTAAGCTGGGACGAAGTGAGAGAGTAGCATGGACATATATACACCACCAAATGTAAAACAGATAGCTAGTGGGAAGCAGCTGCATAACACAGGGAGATCAGCTCAGTGCTTTGTGACCACCTAGAGGGGTGGGATAGGGAGGGTGGGAGGGAGACGCAAGAGAGAGGGGATATGGGGATATATGTATACCTATAGCTGATTCACTTTGTTATACAGCAGAAACTAACACACCATTGTAAAGCAATTATACTGCAATAAAGACATTAAAAAAATTTTTTTTTGAAGATTGTCAGACTAAACATTGTCATGGTCAAAGGAAATGAATAAGACCCATGTGTCACCAAGACTTGGACACAGAATGGAGAACGTGTGACTGTGTGTGTAATGGTGTCTCCGTGTCACACTATGACACCAGCTAACAGGTCTTGTCTCCTTACATATGCCAACCACTGTGCTGAACACTGTACATACATCATCTCAGGTAATCTAAAAATTCAGGGAGCTGTTACAATTTCAGCACCATTTTACAGATGAAGAAACTGAGGCTCAGAGCAGTTCCAAGGGTTGCCCATAAGAGTTATGCTTCATAGAGTCATGTGTTCTCCCAAATGGTATGTGTTTCCTGGGAAATGAGTCAGAAACAAGGAGTCCTTAGACTCTCTCTTGATCAATGAACTCACTGACCCTCGTAGAACATTCTTCAGCTGGTGAAGAAAAGAGTCTCCCTAAACTAAAGCACAGTGAAGTGTGCACACTAATCCAATCAGCTAGAGTAGTCGCTTTCAGCCTTTTCAATCTAGGGAGAATGTCACAGGGCTTGTCTAGGGAGTGTCATTTCCCATCTAGACCTCAGAATCACAGACAGTGGCAGCAAGCTTTCAGAATGGTCTCAGTCTCGCCCCAAAGCAATCTGCCGACAATGTCATAAACCTTGTTCTGTTTTCCACTCTCAGGCCTTGGTTTAGTGTTCCAGCATCTTAAAGACTGTTCTAGAGCTAGTAAGTGGCCTATGAATAGTAATATATCTACAAAAAACTAATATTGGACAATCACCAGGGGAACAAAATAAATTTCCCTCTGACATTAATTTAATCACACTAATTTTTTTTTCTCCAGGGTGTTTAGATGCATACAATATAAAAGACTTTTAAATCGTTCCAGATAAAATGTTAACTTTTCTATTGTGACTTCTGAAAAAGGACTAAAAATGCTCTTAAAATTATACAGAGGGAGACAGATCTAGTATACGCCTTCTCCAGAGAGATAAGAGGTAAAACAAAAGAAAGGCATAGAAAAGAAAAAAGAAGTCAAATGTTGTATTTCAGTGGGACTTTCACAGGGCATCCCTAATGCTTTGTTTGTCTGCTAGTTCTGCTTTTCCAAAGTTCTTCTATGCCTCCCCCTTGAAAGTCTGCTATCTGCTGGGGAGCAGGCCTTCAGCTTTGGCTCTTTGCTTCATCTCAGTCTAGGGCTTTAGAGGCCTTGGACGACCAAAGTGGGCATTTCTTTGAGTTGATGTGGGGCTGGCTTGCTGAACTACAACGGCGCCTTTGGAGAACTTAGTGCATACAAACCGCTTTGTTTATTAGGACTAAAAATTAGACCATGTAGTACAATCCGGGAACTAGGCCAGATTTCAGGCAGGACCTCAGCATTTATGACAATAACAAAGGCACAGTGGAAAAGTCCAGTTAATGAGGAAAGGCACCCATAAAGAATTTCCCAAAGGGCCAAGGGGTTATAATAACATACTACACATAGTCCAATCCTTCCTAAGACGCTACCTCTTATACTAGGGTTCTACACAAATAACACCAGCTCTGGGGAAGTATTGCTATTTTCTCCTGAACCCCTGAGGATCAGATGAGAAATGTGTGCAGCTCTGAGTTCTCACCCTCTGCAGGATGCTGGGGCAGCTGGGA
Organism: Balaenoptera physalus; assembly: GCF_965194825.1. Lineage (NCBI taxonomy): Eukaryota > Metazoa > Chordata > Mammalia > Artiodactyla > Balaenopteridae > Balaenoptera > Balaenoptera physalus. Next base: position 90,393,804 of record NC_138883.1, on the reverse strand, counting down.
CCCCTGCCCAACTCATGGAGGTGACCTCCTCCAACATTCTGGGCTTTCCTGGCCTCCAGCCCATTCTCATTCAGGGTAGGATGATAAATCTAAATTGAGACAAACCCACACTACCTGGCTTTGTGATTTTGTTGTTGTTGTTGTTGTTGAGTGGTGCTTGTTTGGGAATAAAGGTACTGAAGGGAAAGAACAGAGGACAAGTTGGGAAAGAGGGAAGGAAAATTGTCTACATGGAATGGGGGAAGAGAGAGGCTTTAAAACCATCTTCTATCATTAAAACACAATAACAATAATTTATAAATAAATGGAAGTGTCGATCTTTTATTTTTTTGTGATATTTAATGAGTTTTCATCAAATTTGCAAGTTTTGCTTAGGATGGCTTAGGTTAAAATAAAGACTAAATTTGCTTCTGGTAATTGGCAATGGGATCCCCTAATGACATACATCAAAGTAGGCAGGTGTCCTCTGTAGGAGCTGACAGATAGATTCATTAAGAAGCTCAAGCTAGTGCTGAGCAGAGCAAGGGCTGCCAAGATGTGAACAGAGAAAATGCACAGTGGTTTCAAATGTGAGTCTCCAATCAAAACTCACTAGGACATATGGGGAGGGAGAAGGGTAAGCTGGGACAAAGTGAGAGAGTGGCATGGACATATATACACTACCAAATGTAAGATAGATGGCTAGTGGGAAGCAGCCGCAGAGCACAGGGAGATCAGCTCGGTGGTTTGTGACCACCTAGAGGGGTGGGATAGGGAGGGTGGGAGGGAGGGAGACACAAGAGGGAAGAGATGTGGGGATATATGTATATGTGTAACTGATTCACTTTGTTATAAAGCAGAAACTAACACACCATTGTAAAGCAATTATACTCCAATAAAGATGTTATTAAAAAAAAAAACTCACTAGGACAGATACACTAAGTTTCTGAACTGATTTGCAACTGAGCTGCTTCTCAGAGGAGCAATTCCAAGAACCAGGCTCCAGGGCAAGTTACAGTGGGCATTTATTTATTTAGTAGTTAATGATCCACCCGTGCATCCTAGCTGGGGAGGCCAGCTAGGAACTGTACAACAGGGTACAAAGCTGCTTCAAAACAAAGCAGACCAGCTCCTTTCCCCTGCTCCCTGAATAAATGAATGGATGAATGAATGAGGGGCTCCCAGCTTCAGCACCCGTACCTTCTCCAACATCTCATCCCACATCCTTCAAATTCCTCTTCCACATTCCTCCTCCTGATTCACTCCACCTGGGGTAAGTGTGCAACAGCAAAGGTCACCCAGACCCTTATACAAATGTGCTGGTTTGGGGGAGGAAGAAGCCAGAGAGGTTGATGGATTTGGCAGAACAGAATCAGGAGGCATTTCATGAGAATGGAAGACTGTGCTCTGTGTCCCTCCCATGGAGGGTCACCAGCGGCACCAGAAATAGGACAAGGAATTTGAAGGGAATAAAGGAGGAAAAACCTAAAGGTGTGACTATGGCATGTAGCCTGAAGCCTTTTCAGGAAACCGGTTTTCCCAAAATGGTTACTGTTTATAACAGCAAAGGATATCAAACCCATTTCAGATATTATCTTCCCTCAATAGTCCCTTCCAGTGAGATGATTTGCTTATATATTCAGTAAGGAAAGTGACATCCAGAAATCCAGAAAACACTTGCATAGGCCATGCCAGAGTCAAGGCCCATGGCACAACGCAGGCTTCTAGGAAATTTTCTGGTTCCAGACCTGAAGAAAAGCCCCCAGGGGCCTGTGGTTTAGCTCCTTGAAGGTTGATATGAATGAGTCTTATCTACCTCTATGTACCTCACCCCTGTGCCAAGAGCAGAGCAATTCCTCAGTAATTTTTGTCCCTAGTAATTTAATTTGTAATAATACTTAAAAATTTTTAATAATAGTTGTGTTTTTTAAATAAGTGCATGAATAAATGAACAAATAAGAAGTTCACTGTTGCAATGATCCAGAGAAACCTTCTACCAAAAAAAAAAGTTCACACCTATTAGTATATGCCTGGCAATGTGCTAGGCATGGGGTAGGGGGTGAAGGAGGATACAGATGCATCACTTTGTGTTAAACACTGTTCTCTGGCCACTGTCCTCCATTACAACCCTAATACCCAGGGAAAGCAACACATTAATTTCTAACATGTCAAGGTGAGGAGGATATCCTTCCTATGAGAAAGATCTAGGAAACAAGAAAGCACCAGGCAACTAGGCAGACATGGGGAGTAAGATTTGGGCAAGCAAGCTTGAAAGCAGGAGATGTGACACAGTCTACCCATAACTAGCTTCAGCTGAAAGCACTTCACTTACCATTAGCATATAATTGAGGAAGGGGCTTATCACAACCTACAGTGCTAATCACTGCAAATTCAAACTGGATTTTGCATTTGTGACAAAGCCCCACAGTTTCCCTGAAAATGCCACTGAAATGAGACAAGTTTCTGTTGCAAAATTACAACATAAAATACTTTCAACATATGCCTTCTTACTCATGACAGACACACACAACCATTTTGACAGGAGCTATTGTAAAGAAGAAGGAAGAGGCAGAGAACAGAAGGAAAGGGAGGGAGGAAGGTAGACATGTCATAAAGAAAGGAGTTACATATGGAAGAGGACAAATCAAACCCCAAACTTCAGATGCAGAGATTAAGAAGGAAGAGCCTCCTTGCATACCTTGTTTCAGGAAATCTTCAAGAGCTTCTTGAAGACCTCTCCCCCCCAAATCTAAGTCATATTCACCATAAAGAAACAACAATCCAATTAATAAGGACTGGGTAAATGCCAACTGTCCCAGAAGATAACTGAAAAAGGAAAAAGGGAGGTCTTTGAGTCCTGAATCTGAAAGGTGGCTCTACATTTTACCAACTAAGTGGCCTTGGAAAAAAATTTTAGTCCCGCCAATCTTCAGTTTCCCCATCTGTAAAATGTGAGTAATAATATTTACCATGCAGAGTTGGGAAGATCATATGAGGTAATGCATATAAAAGCACTAGCACTGTGCTTCCTAATTAAATACTTTTTTCCCTCCTCACCTCTTTGCTCTTGCCATAATCTTCAGGGCACCCCTAACTGAGATAAGAATAGAGGATCTGTCCAGTGCTTCTGAAACTCAAATGTGTATATGAATCATTTGGGTTCAAATGCAGATTCTGACTCAGTAGTTTTGTGATGTGGCCTGAGATTCTGAATTTCTAACAAGCTCCAGGGAAGAAGATGATGCTGATTAGAGGCTCGCTTTTCAAGAATCAAAGTATTAAATAGCCTCTAAGAGTTTTGATAAATACAAATTTCTATGATATAAGAAAGGTACATGTATTTTTCAAAAGGCTGTGCAAATAATTTAGTGAAATTCGTACATATCCAAAAAAGTCCCATTTGTCCACTATAGATGAGGAACCTTGTGAGATACTTGATTTCACCAGTAGACTATGGAGCGGAATCAACATCAGAGCTAAAACACTGAAATGCCTTACACCACTGCTTAGACTATAGAAAGACAATGTCCTTTTGACTCAGCTGAAGATATTGTTCTAGATTTCTCATTCAATCCTTAGAAAAATACATTGGATGAAAATTAAAATCAGAGATTCTTCATGCATTTTCAGTTAAAGCTCTGGCAAATAAAAAGATCAGATCAAGCATTAAGTTGGAAAACAAAAGACCGTGGAAGAAATTCCACAGGTATGTGGAGGCACAGGGGAGCATGGCAGGAAGAGAAGGGGAAGAGGGCAGGAGGAACCCTTTTTTAAAAATGAAAAAATGCAAAATGTAAAAAAACTGACCATTTGCACAGGAAATAACATATAGGCCCTGTATAGGTTCAGGAATTTATTTATAATTATTTGTTCATAAAGCATAAATTCAGAACTATTCCTAATGTCAAAATACTTTAGTTATTTTTAATAATCACACATATAAAATTCACATTTGAATTAAACAAACAAAAAAAACTCAACTGCCTTTCATACTCAAAACATTCAATTCCAGAATAACCTAGAACTTTTGAAGGAGCACATCATTTTCTTCAGTCAGTTTAGGTTTAGATGGACTTAAAGGGGACTGGTACTGGGCTTTCTGAGTAGCCAATGATTCCACAAATCCAGACAAGGGTTCCAAGTGCAGTGCAAATTAGTAAGTTTCCAAATCAAGTTAGACCATTTTTATACTATATAAATGCAACATGGTATATTTTTCAAAAGACATTTGTTAACAATATGAACAAGTTTTTTAAAAAGAATTTATCTCACAAAACACCGAGCTGATCTCCCCATGCCATGCGGCTGCTTCCCACTAGCTATCTATTTGACATTTGGTAGTGTATATAAGTCCATGCCACTCTCTCACTTCGTCTCAGCTTACCCTTCCCCCTCCCCGTGTCCTTAAGTCCATTCTCTACGTCTGCCTCTTTATTCCTGTCCTGCCCCTAGGTTCTTCATAACCATTTCTTGGGGTTTTTTTGTTTTTTTTTTTAGATTCTATATATATGTGTTAGGCATAGGGAGGGTGGGAGGGAGATGCAAGAGGGAGGAGATATGGGGATATATGTATATATATAGCTGATTCACTTTGTTATAAAGCAGAAACTAACACACCACTGTAAAGCAATTATACTCCAATAAAGATGTTAAAAAAAGAATTTATCTCTTATTAGAAAATTATCTCCCTTACCCAGATATAGTGAAAACATTAATTGTAAGTCTAACGCCATTCAATTTTATACTTAATATTACAATGTCTTGTACTGTTATTTCATTTCTGTATATAAAATAAATCTCAAAATCCCAAGGGGATAGTAAATCCCTGAGGAGCTAAGACCCTACCTTATACTTTTTTAAGTCTCTAAAGGATTTAACAAAGTGATAAACAATTCCTAATTACTCAATACAAGCCTGATAAACCCAATTTTTTTAAATGCAAAATAATACATGAGGGAAATGCAATTCCATTTATCAGAACAAACAGGAGCTAATGTAATTGTTAGTAATTCACAACACAAACAAGTAATTTCCAGTACATAACTTCGAGAAGTACATTTGCCAGAGAAAGATAGGCCCTAGCATAAATATAGATTTTTCACATTTTTTATAGCATAACATCTTTGTGCACTTCATTAACTTTTCCATATCAGAGAGTGAGGGAGAAGAAAAAAAATCAAACATTCTTTTAGCTTATTTTCTCACCTAGAAAAGTCTGAGCAGTGCTTTCTCTGCCAGACATTATGAAGTCCAGCCCATTTGTGCTCCTAAACTCACAAATGTCTTGCTTATAACAATGGCGTTTTTGTGGCATTTGGCCTACAAGAGTGTTTAAAATATTGCAGCACAGGACTTTGTGGTTTGCAAGAATCATAGAAACATGACTTGGAAAGGAATCTTCAAAGTTCAATTATTCATTCCATCCTTCTGCTTCCATATAAAAGTTATCTAAACCAGCAGTATAATAGATTTAATATTTTTTAAAAGGCTCTCTGCTTTTTAAGATAGAGAGCAATAATATAGCATAATTAAACAAATATTGGGTTGGCAGCCAGGACAGTTAATTATAGAAATCAGAAACTAGTTAAGGCAACAAGACATAATTATTAATGGCCCAATGACAACCTGTTGGGAGGTATGATACGGCACATGACTCTGTCCTCAACTGTGTTGTGCTCAATATTTTAATTAAGAGCTTATATTGGTGACTCTTAACCTGGTTGCTCATTAGAACCACATAGGGAGATTTTTTTTTTTAATACCAATGCCTGGACTCCACCCCCCAGAGCCTCTATTTTGATTGGCCCATGCAGAAGACATGTTCATAGGTCCACATGTGACACAGCAGAGTAAGGCCTGTTCTATGACAAGCAAGATGCAGAGATAAATGTGGCACAGTCCTGATTATTAATAATGAAAATGAGATTAATAGGAGATTAATAGGAGTCAACAATCACCAAAAAGCCAGAGCAATCTTGGGCTGCATTAATAATCCTTCTACTTCAAGCTGATCAAATAACTTTTGGAACATTGCTTGACTTTGGAGCAACCCACTTTAAGAAATGATAGCAAAGCTGAAGCTCTTTGAAAAGAAAGGGAATTGGAGATGATTGTTCTGGAGACTAGTCTACTCAGTGAGCCAAACATCAGAAGGGTTGTCACATGAAGTAGGAGACACATTTGCTCTGCTTTGGCCTCAGAAGAAAAACTAACCCAATGGCTAATAAAGCAAAAGAAGACCAATTTGGATCAAATGATGGACAAACTGTCTAATGATCAAAACTATGCAAAGACAGAAAAGGCCCTTTTCAGAAGTGGTGTGTTTTCCTCCTCTAGAGGGATACAAACACAGACTGGATATGTCATCACTAAAAATTCTGTGGAGAGAAGTTGGTGGAAAAGCTTTAAAGGATAATTCTATGCTGAGATTCTATGATGAACTTCAGCTAACTTCCTTACTGTACCAGTCAGGCTTTCCCATTTGTATAAAACAATTCCTCTTCCATGCACTTTTGGGCTATTGGGACAGAATGATGTCACCACCTGCAGCATATCTAGATTGCACCTGGACAGCCACATCTATAATGAGGTGACCTTGATTCACAGCAAACTTTACAACCAAAGAGCACACGTAAAACCCAGAACAACTAGGGCTGCTAGAGATGTCAAATCAGGGTATCAGCAGGTAGAGATTTAGATCACCGATCTAGATATAAGAATCTGATTGCTGTTCTGTGCTTCAAAGAACAGTCTCTCACCATTCAAGCCAGAACATTCTTACAAAGATATACACACATTCTTATAACTACAACCCTTCCTACATGCACATAAACATGCAACACGCAAACATTTATATATATGGCCCCTAATCAACTCCTAGTATCATTTTTAAATTAACTCCAGATTTAACTTTAATGCCTAAATAGTTTACTTTTGTAAGACACTGCATATAGAAAGTCAGATATAAAGTTCAACAGTAACCTGAGCACAGGTTTTATAACAGTAGACATGAATTTGAGACTACATTGTTAACACAAATGATTTGATTAATCTTTCCACTACAGAACATAAAATGTGATAGTTACTATCTTTTAATAATATGAATCACAGAAACAAACTATCTGGTCCAGTAAAGAAAATTACAAAACAGTGTTAAAAACCTTGATACCGTTGGGGTTGTGGTTTTTCCGTTAGCCTCTCAACTGTTACTGAACTTGCCCAATGTTATCCACGTGATTGATTTATGGATTACTTTCATAAACCATTTTCCAACAAAGGAAACTGCAGTTGTAGTTCTTGCTTCACACAGAAGGTTACTTTCCTTCCTGCTCCATCTTTTCATTTCTCAGTCTTAGTTTAAATCTGTCCCACCACAGCGAGGCTACAGCAGAGCTCCAAAATTCTAACACCAAAATTAACTTATTTTAACTCTTAATTCCAATTACACATTGTTTGGAAACTTTTAAATTTTATATCATTGCAATGAATAAAGTAAAAGTAAAATAAATAAATAAATAAACCTAATCTACATGGCTTTATTTGAAACTTACTTCACAGAACAGATGGAACGGAACTAGTTTATGAGGATGCTTAAATTATCTCAAGCCTGGAACAGGTAAATGACAAACACTTCAGAGTTTCAGAGCTTAACTGGATTTTTTAATTACCTTAATGTGTCATTTTAGAACGTTTAGGAATAGGAATTCAGAGGCTAAAACAAAAGATTAAAACAGATCAACCAAATCAAGGAAACAAAAAAATCAGACAAATGCTTAGCCAAAGAATAACACTATTTAAATAAATCAGATGTCAAAAAGATAAAACATTTATACTTTTAAAATCCTGAATCCAGAATGAAAATGAATTTGAGAGATGTCCAAAAATTATCTTTTCTCTTCAAGTAATTATTTATAAAGAAAGATAAAAACCTCTGTCATGTAGAACGTAGAATAATTTACACGGATATTAACAGCACCCAAAACAGAAGGCATTTCAATGTTTGCTAAAAAGCCATTGTTACTATAGTAACGTCGCAATACAAAACACGCAACAACCAACAACCAGAAACCGATAACAAATGCAAGTTACTGGCACTTTCCACAACTAATTCGAGCTCGGTCACAGAGTTTGTCATCATCTGTACTCTTTGGTTGGTGCAGAAATTGCTTTGATTATCGGGCTTCTTGGTGAGGATCTACAGCATGTTGGCAGTGCAACTATGCTGCTCATGAAAAAAGAAAGAGAAATCCAAATTTTCCATCGGGCCAAGAATTAAAGCAGGACTAGGATGTGTCCCAGCATGTGGATATGCCAAGAGTCTCCCAAAGAAAATGTTTAGAGTTTTACCTCCCCACAGGCTTTTTGTACTTGGATAGTCAAAACGTCAGAAAATTGATTCAAAAATGTTTCACTTCATTTCAATGAGCCTGAAAGCTTAAATACTATTTCTCCTAGCTTTAAGCACCTGCTTCCAATGGATATCCCTAATCTACAACTCTAACCCCACCCAAGTTACATTCCATATTAACCTGGGCATTTCAATTTGGATATCGAATCTATTTAATTCCAAGTGCTAATAACATCCTTTTTCACTCTGTTGACTACTCAGCTCCTGAGAGCCTATTACCTCATATTCAAATTCTTTTTTTAAACAGTCAGGTCTCACCTACCTGAACTATCATTTCCCATGACACACTCTAATTCCCATGAGTTAGGTTGGACTTCGGGACTTTGCTCCTGTCTCTCGTTCCTAACAGCGGTGGTACAAATAAACAAACGAGGCTCGAATCATTTCCCTTTTCCTCTGGTGACACTTCCTCAAATACTTCACTCACCCTTCATTCCCCTAACACTTAACAGGCCACAACACACATGTAAAATTTAGCATTACCTTTTCAGTATTACCTATTGTCAAATTCGTTCTTATGTCCTGGTCTTCTCTTCTGGAGTAGATTATACATGTTCCTTGAAGGTGGAAAGCAAAATTTATACCCGCTTTTTTAATAACCCTGGTAGCACTCAACACACTGCCAGTCTAAGCAATAGGGCCTTCTAGCATGCAGTTTGGGGCCCACCTAAATATACCCTGCCCATACCAGTTTCCTCTTCTACTCCTTTGAGCTTCACACTCTTTTTGTTCATGGCCTCAAAACCTCTTTGGAAAGTGATTAAGTCAAGAAACACACATGTTACTAGGCATAGAGCAGGCACATTGTGAACATACTGAATTTTAAAAATCACTTCTATTAAAAAAAGGGACTAGGACTCATTGATTCACCCACAGACACAGGAATACAGGTTTTACTGCTATGCCAGTCTGGTCTCAGAGAAACACAGACACATCATTACAATGTGGAGCTAAAGAGGTCCGGTGACTGTCCAAGCTCACACACCCAGAATGATGGTGGGCCATAATTTTTTACTCCACTCAAACCACTGATTCTGAGTTAAAAGAGAAGTGACTGTGGAAACAAAGAAAGCCCCATTTAAGTGGGTGGGAGGGACATGGAAGGGGCTCATGCTGAAGGGCATCTTGGTGGCATCATTGTAACACTGACTGCTAAGAATCAGCCATATTGCCACACTGAATGAACACTTTTTGGAAAACCCAAATGGTCATTGTTCTACCAATCACAAAAATCATAAGAGCAACAAAAGCTTCCATCCAATAACCATAATATCAACAAGCCATCTCAAGATTCTAGGAATGAATTAAGGTGTTCAAATCACAGTTTTTGGATGGAAAGCTTTCTTTAAAAGCATCCAAGGGCTTCCCTGGTGGCGCAGTGGTTGAGAATCTGCCTGCCAATGCAGGGGACACGGGTTCGAGCCCTGGTCTGGGAAGATCCCACATGCCGCGGAGCAACTGGGCCCGTGAGCCACAATTACTGAGCCTGCGTGTCTGGAGCCTGTGCTCTGCAACAAGAGAGGCCGCGACAGTGAGAGGCCCGCGCACCGCGATGAAGAGTGGCCCCCGCTCGCCGCAACTAGAGAAAGCCCTCGTACAGAAACGAAGACCCAACACAGACAAAAATAAATTAATTAATTAATTAAAAAAAAAAAAAAAAAGCATCCAAAACTACTTGGTTAAATTTTCACCAACTTATATAAGCCTGTACACTTCCTGAATAGGATCAATAATTCAGCTCAGGAAAAAGCCCTTTAGAAACTTCCCATCTACCTTCGTGCATGAAATACATTCAGACAGAAGTTGTTAAGTGTTCACGTTTACTGAACTTTCTGAGTTTGAGGCAGGATAAGTTTCTCAACACTCAGACGAGTTCATTCCCCTTCTCAAATTCTGTTAGAGTTCAAGAGAATTGAATGGGGGTAGGGTATGCCTGTGCTGATGTGAGACATAAAAATAACAGGAGCCAGTGGGAACCAATGTTTTCCAACATTTCTTTATTTCTTAATAAAGTTGGAAAATAGCTATAATTAATCCAACACTTTTTCTGACATTTTTTGACATCAACACATTTTAATACAACTGTTTTCAGTACTTCTACCATTCACTCTGAACTCCTTTTCATAGGGATCATGAGTGGCTGTCTGGCTCGCTCTCATGTTTTTCTAACATTATTAACATATTTTAATACAACAACTGTTCTCATTACTTCTATTATTCATTCCCATCATTAACCAAGAAAACTTTGAACTCCTAATGAGAATAATAATTCTAGCATTCGGCTCACTCTTCCTTCACTCTCCAATCTCACTTTGTGTTACACATCTTGGCAGTCTGAAATCCCACTTGTTTTATGTTTTCCACCTTCCAGTTTTCACAATATCATGTGTCACTTCCCAATTAATTTCACTTAGAATCATTAACCTTGTCTTTTGTGTTCTAAAAGCTTTATCTTTTAAAAGCACTTTTGATCATTTTTTAAGCCTGTGCTATGTCCTATAAAGTGCTTTGAAGCTTAAGGGTCTGTTGATAAATTAATGTCCTCTAGGTATTGAAATATCTTCCTTCAGCCTTCAAAGAGAAAAGTTTGCTTGGCCAGTCTTTGTGTTTGTGGAAATCATACCAGTTATCTGAGCTTTGTGTAAATTTTTCTCCCAAGTTCTCATCTACAAACGCTAAGGGTAAGATTTAAGGTCATTCTTAGCCTCACATTTGTAAAATTTTATATCTCCTTTATCTGCCTTTGTCTTCTGAGTATAAAAACCTTACCAGCAGGTATGTAAGAGAAGGAGAGGAGATTCAGAGGATTTGTTTGGGGGTTTTTTGTTGTTGTTGCAGTTTGTCTTTCAAGATTGGTCAAAAGAACAGCAGGGTATCATGGAAACAAAACAGGCTTTGAATCTGGCCAGTCTAAATTAGAATTCTACCTATTAGCAGTGTGACCTCAGACAAGTTACTAAGTGGAACTCCACTACAACCCTCTGGGTTTTGTGGAAGATTAGTTATATGTGTAAAGTACCTGGTACACAGCTAGACTCACAGCTGTAAGAATGGGAGCCATTATCCAGCTGTGTGACCTTGAGTAAGTCACGTAAGTGAGATCTCTGTGCATCAATGTATTCATATACAAAAGTGAGATTAGTAAAGTGCTCTCTTCATAGAGTTGTGAGATTAAATTAGTTTAATATAATACAGTGCTTAGAACCCTGCCTTTCAGATGGTAAGCACTATATATGTGTAAGCTACTATTATTATTATAACTAACTTTGTTATTATCATCACTGTTAACCATATATCTGTCAATATCCACACTGAGAGTGTCAGAAATATTTCCTGAACTCATCAAATGCTTCGCACAGAGTAGGTAATCAATAAGTATCTCATCAAATTATTATCATTGCCATATTGCTTATTTGGCAGGTGCAGGGGGCTGTTCTCTACAACCACAGTTGTTTACACTGTTAATCTTCTTGCTTTAGGTGCATTTGTATCTCTGCTATTGCATTCCCTGCATAATTTATCAGCAACTTCCACACATTCAGTATCACAGATTTGCTAACTTTTCAGCATGATATCTGCTGCAAAAAGTTTACAACTTGAGCCAACTTCTCAGTATCTTCTGAACATTATTTTCACTGATATCTTACTTTGTCCAGTACTTTATAGGGAATCTAAAATTTATCATGCATACTTGCCCACAGCCATGTTAGGTTAAAGAAAAAATCCATATAAAAGGTTTAGCATAGAGCCTGGTACATAGTAAGCATCTAATATATATTAGCTAGTCTTACTATTATCGAATATTTATATAAATTAATTCATTTAACCCTTTGGTAGATAATCCTATAAGGAAAATTCCCCATTTCACAGGTGAAATTAATGATATGCAGAAAAATAAATAAATCAAGATCACAAGTTAGCAAACGAGAAAGAGAAAAGATTCAAACTGTGGTCTATCTTATCCCCAAACACTCTTTCCACTACATTTGAGGAAACTTCACCATTTCTCCTTTCATCTTTTTATAATTTTCAGTTTATTCCCATCTCCTTTTCAGCCTTACGGGGGAATACTACTTCATCAATTATTATAAGCATTCTTGCTGAGATCTGTTGGGGTTTCTTCAAATCCATTTCCATTTGCAGTAATACCCTTTAAACTAGGCAAGACTGAGCAAAAGACCCGTGGGTTCTGCCTTTCTTAAAAGGATAGTCCACGTATGACATGCTCAAAAATCCTTAAAAATCAGATAGATATAGATTCAAATCCCATCCCTATAAAGACTAGCTCATAGAGTCATTGTGTGTTACTCTACTTCAGTCTGTTCAGTAACTATGAAATAGGTACTTTTATTATCCCCAATTTGTATCTGAATGGGCTGAGGCTGAGAAGGGTTCCACAGCTCACTGTCTGGCCAGACATCCTGTTGGGATTTCCCAAATCAACACACCACCAGCCAGGTCTAGTGGGGACCCTTGCTCATTCTAGGAGGGCCTGGCTCATCCCCTCTGAGCCACGGTAGGGGTCACTAGACCTGAGATACTCATGCCCCTCTCTGCTCTGCACCTTCCCTTTCTCAACTTTTGCTGTCATTCTTGGTTTTGCCAGCCCATAATGGGTTTTGGTTTTTTCCTTAGTATGTTTTAACTCCGAGACAAAGCTGCCTTATTCCGTCTGCTGTAGCTGCAGAAAATTGTGCCACTGCCTTGTCATTGTTAGGAAGCCCAACAGAAAACCCAGCCCCAGCTACACACCTGTGTGCTTTTGTTCAATATCATGCAAGCTCAAGAGAAAACCATCTCTGTATCCTTGGCATGTTATTATTAAAAGAAAGATCAAAAGCAAATGTGGCAAATGGTTAACATCTATTTAATCTGGGTGGTAGGCACACAGGTGTCATATTATTCCCTGTACTTTCCTCTAAGTTTGAAATATTTCATAAATTAAGTAAAAATACCTATAAATATAAAAGACTGTATCATCTTACAAAATGCAGACAAAATATGGCTTTCCTTATCTAGTTACTACTCACAGAATGAAAATACCTCTTACACGTTGGAAAATAAGGATAAAGCCAAGTACGTAAATGCATAATTACCCAGTAGTAGATTACTTATTACTGGGTTTTTGCCCCCAAGGTCTTAAAATATAGACATCTACTCCTCTGATTTAGGGTTTGGTGGTCAAGGCTTTCAAGGGTCATCCTCTAGAGCTAAAGAACTGGTGGTAAAATGGATAGAAAGGCATGGGGCCAAGTCTGGTGATGACCAGAAGGGCTAAATGACCAGCGGTCAGGAGGCTGCACAGAGTGGCATTAATCACCATGGAGAAAGTAGTCCCCGGTCCCCCCACCCCTGGCAACAAAGCATATTCATCAGCCTCCTGCGAGGGATTCCTTCTCTCAAGGACAGATTTACCTGAACCAAGCTTACCAAGCTAAACAAGACTGATGAATAAAATCAGGGTGCCAATATATTACTTTAATGAGAAATCTGTCATAGAGGTAGTGTGCTGACTCCCTGTAGAGACACTTACACTGAACATCAAATTATAATCACAAGTTTATGTGATTATCACAGTATGAGAAAAGAGGGGTTGTTAGCTACCTCTACTGGTATCAAGCTACAATAGCCCCATGTAGCCATCCACACATATGGAAAAACACTGCCAACAGGAACTAAATACTAAAAATAATCCATTGGCCAAAATTCCCTCTCCTCTAGCTAGTTCCTAGTTGGAGACTGCCAACATTTGCCCCATGACACTCACATTTCTATGCCTTGATAGTCATCAAACTCCTCTGTGAATTGAGACTTTCTTTCATTAATGTGCTGGTATACTCAATCACAGCAGGTCTTCTAGGCCACATGTCACCCACAGCATCAATTCTACCAGTTATCTTTCTTAGAACTTATTTAAAAACTTCATGTAGCAACTTAGGTTGAGTCAAGGAAAGATGAGGAGATTTTTATGAGGGCCCATGAAATAATTCACAAAGTGCTCACCAGAGTATCCCAAGTTTCTAGACTAGTGCCAGTCACTTAGTAGACTCTCAATAAATATTTCTTATGGGAATGAAGAAAACTCTCGTTAAAAAAAAAGTAGTTCAGTACAAGCTTAAAGATCACACATTTTAACTAATCATTCTCACTGCTCACTTGATAAATACAATCATTCAGGTCTGGGAACTTTCTCCTACATGCACTTTTCCACATTCAGCCTGAGTTGCTTTGAGAAAATCCCCAAATGTTATTCATCACCCATCAGCCACTATTACCACTTCTGTTACCAAGTACTAGCATGGAGGCCTGCTTTCATAGCATTCTTACATTATTTGAGTGCCCAATAGGCACCAAGATGAATTAAGCATAAATTCTTGAGAAAGAAGATACTTCATCTTATTCGCATACCAATATGAATACCAACCACTCAGCGCAGAATAGAAATAAATGTATAAACATTACTAAAATCTGAATTTATGGAAACATATGGCACCTTGCTATTAAAATGGGCCAACAAAGTTTTTAGTGAAATCAAAATTCTAGAAGGCAAGAATCCTACTATCCTTAAGATCAGACCTACCCCAGCATGTGTGTGCTATGAGTGTTTTACTCACTGTGTACTGGTACTTCTCATTATATTCACGGTCATTGGCTTTTACTATCCGTTCCACTTCTAAAGAGAGAGAAATCAGGTATGAAATTAAATTTTCAACCAAAAGAAACATACAACTGTTTAAACTAATATCAAATAGGTTACTTTGATTGTCATCAAGGTTAGAAGAATTCTTTCTTTTGAAATTTGAAGGGCATTGGTTTTTTTCCAGCCTAAATGTTGGAACGTGTATTGGAAAATCCCAAAATGGAAAGCTGAAATGTTTTTCATTGTCTTTCTGATGCCAGCCATAAAGCAAAACAGTATGTGTCTCCAATTTCTATATCCCTTCAACTCCACAAAGACCCTTTCTGTTAACTTCAAGTAGTTCCTAAAAAAGAAGGAGCTGCTAAAAGTCAAATGCCACACTGGAAAGGAATCTTTTTTTGTTTTTGTTTTTTTGCTTCAGAGTTACAAGATATAACATAGCCAAACAAAACCATACTGAAGTGGCCTGTGAGGTCAGTGACCTTATAGTCACAGAGCCAAAGGTGATATTTCTAAACAACCCATGCATATTGAGAGGAACTTGACATTATCAGGGAACTGAGACCTACCCTTAGCTGGAAGTGGCCAAAAAAATAAAATCTCTTCTGAAAGCAAATGTAGAGTTCCGGTCCAAGGTAGCAACTTAGGAAGATCCTGAACTCACCTCCTCCTATGGACATACTGAATGTACAGATATATCTGGAACAATTTCCTCAGAACAAAACCTAGAAACTGGCTAAGAGACCCCTTCACATCGGGCAAACAAGAGGGAAACCAATCAAAGCAGGTAGGAAACGCTGAGACACAACCTCACTATAAACCCCACCCTTAGACAAAGCAGGAGGCAACTCAAAACCCAGAGCTTCAACCCGAGGAGCAAAGTGTTCAGACCCCACATCGGGAACCCCCACTTTTCAGACAGGTACCTGAGAGACAGCCTCCAAAGCATCTGCTTTGAAGACCAATGGGGCAGGGCTGTGGCAAACTGAGGAAGAGCTCTTAAAGTGCCCTCAGGCAGACTTACCCCAGGGCCCAGCACAGAAGCAGCCCTTTGAAAAGCACCAGAAAAAGACTCACTTACTAACTTTAAAGCATTGGTCTAAGGGGCACGGACCTCTGGGATACTATCCAGGGACGGTGGCTGGTAGGTACCATCTCCCTGCTCTCCCTCTGCCTTGCTAATGCAGACGGGTGCCATCTTTTTTTTTTTTTCCTCCTTTATTCCTTTTTTCCCCCTTGTCTTTTTTTTCTTATTTTTCTTTTCTTTTCCTTTTCTTTTTTTTTTTATTTTTATTTTCCACTGGGTGCCGTCTTTGCACTCCCACTCTGCCACACTGCAGAGCCCCAGGATCTCCCGGACGGGAGCGTCAACACACACCTGGTGCCCCAGTTTTTACGTCTGATGCTGGTTTTCACAGCTGCCACCCAGGGAACACTTCTTGATTGCCTGACTCTGAAGGCCATGGGCTTGTGTTTCTGGATCCCATGGGACTGTAACAATCAAAGATTCTATTCTTGGCAGACTACCACCCCCAGGGCACTGCACAGACAGCTGACTGAAACACATTCTCAGTCTTTCTGAGAAAGAGGCCTGTTTGCACATCCAAAAGCTTTGGCCTGTGGGGCAGGCTTCTGGTTTGGTACTCTTACAGGGGACTATGGAGAGGGTCTCAGGGAATGGAGGTCAATGGACACAATCTTTGTTCTCTCTCTCTGCCTCACTCCAGCTCACCAGGATCTTCCAGAAAGGAGCTTATACCCTTCGCTGGTGCCCCAATTTTTCTGGCTACTGCCAGGGGACACTTCTATATCACCTGAAAGCAAGTACAAATAACAAAACAATAGGACAACAAACCCAAAGATTATCATAGTGCAGAAATTAAAATTTGTAGAGGGCAAGGAAAGACAATGCCCCAGAAACACCAGCAGAGCATGTTCTTGTAGTAAGGGTAGCACGTTCTTGCTCCGTGTTTACTTAATCTAGAGTTGGCAAAAGGGTAACGGTGGAATAATGAAAGCTATGGAGGGAAGATCAGCGAAGTAACCAACAGACATCAATGTTGGACTCTCCTAGTAACTAACTTGACCATCTCAACCTGGGAGTCCCCTTAATCCCACAGTTCCCCACCTGGGTAAGTGACAGGCTGTAAAAAGTATAGGGATGTGGTAAGAATTTGACTTTAGAGAAGGTACATACAACCACAGAGATAAAGGAGACTGGAGAGTGGAAAGTAGGGATTAGGAAAGGAAGAGCAAGAGAAAAGCAAAGAGAAGGAGAGCTGGAAGTAGAAGGGAGATGAGAAAGAAGAGGGAGATGAACAGGGAAAGAAGGAAGATAGGAGAATATCTTACCACCTGCTCCCTGTATACCAGGCACCATGAGTTATAAGAAATGATTCCTTTTTCCCAAAATTCCAAGAGGAATCTAAATGTCTCTACAGTCCCTGTGGCTCAGCTTTCAAGTATGAAGTTCACCTCTGAGGACTGCTCCTGACAAATGACACCCTGTCTTTGATTATGTTTGGGCTCCTACTCTTTGTAGAGTGTTTATCTGTTTGATATCTGCCTACATGGCTTCCTTCTTTACCATCTAATAAAGTCAGTTCCCTGTGTATAACTCTGAAATTGAGAACCCACCAGGAAGCAACCTCTCAACCAACCATCCCCTGAAAGAAAGATTTCAAAGTGTGACTGTAAAAGCATCATCTTCTCTCATCATTCCCCAACAAAGAGCAAAAATATCAAAGCCCAAAATGGAATTTTGGAGGCTGAGAGACTTAAAAGCTTAGAAAGCTAGATTTGTTTATTCATCCCCACCTTAACCCAGGCATAGTAAAACTGCCGACAGGAAAACAGTGGATATTACTTGAGTGGGTGGGGGGGTCTCTTCTGCATGGCGAAGGCTAACCTGGCCCACTGCCCTCCTGCATGTAATTTACAGATTAACTTTAGTTTAAATCAAAAATCAGACGTGCTAATTTGTATGTTGATGGCTTTAGTTTAGAGCATATACATTCAGATGATGATCATTTTTAAATTTCACATTTATATGAAGCACATCCAAGCATAGAATTCTATAGTTCTGTGTCTAATTTTACTTATTCCAAACACCAGAATCTTGACTCCTGTCCAGTGTCTCCAGGTAACCACCCTCCCCAAGGACTAAGAATAGCCCTTTCCCAAAGTGGCCAACGGAGTAATTTCTGTGCTGGGAAAGTTTGGATCCTCTCCTGGGTATCCACAGTGCTCTTATCCCATGAGACCTTGTCAGAGCCAGGAAGTTCTCTCCTCTTTTTGCTTCTAAAATCTTCTTATTAAGACTTCATCTTTGTCTCTATACTTCCATTAAGTATTATCTTTCTGAACTGAGCCTTCATGGATAAATTCTGGGAGAAGATTTTCCATCCCTTCACTAAGCTCTGCAAAATTCTGGCTTTGGGTTTTAAATCCCTACAGTTTTCTGCCTTTAACCTGAATATGCTAGGCCTGAACTGTCTTTGTAGGAATTCACATTCTTCCATGTGCTACAACAGTGCGTGAGGAGATATAAACCCCTGTTGGCAATAAGTCACATCCTGCAAGAAGGGGAAGCTGAGCACAAATCCCCCATAAACAACGCCCACTATGGATTGCTCAGAGGTTCAGTGACTTAATGCCCAACATTTTGTAGGCATCCTTCCAGGTGTGAGAGGAATGAAAGGAAAGTGCTCATCAAGGGATTTATGAGTTAACAGAGTAAGCTCGTTCCTGCACAATTGGTATCACTACATGTGTCTGGTTCCAAAAACGAGTAAAGTGATACACATGGATGTATAAAATATAGTAAACCAGAGTATGTTTACAGTGGAATGAAAGAACTTCCAGTTCAAGTTAGCATGTCCTCCTACCTCCCTTACCTCTCAGGTCCCACTGAGATGACAGAAAATATTTTTTTAAGAATAAAAACATAACAGTGCTGGAAAATAAGAATGGGGCTATCAGAGGCTCATAAATTTTAAAGAAAGTCTACAAAATAAAATAGAAATCAGATGGGATCAATTTGACCAAAAAAAAAAAAAAAAGATAGGAACAATGCTAGCCAAAAGACTTAGAAGAGTTGTTTTCCCAATGGAGCCCCAGAGAAGTTCCAAATTCAGCCAATAAATACAAAGATTGAGAGTTTGTTGTAGATAGGGTGACAGTCCCAGTGATGCCTAATGTCTTGGCAAAATAATTAATAGGGTGGCCTTTTACTCTCAAAAGTGTCTCAGTTTGGAACGTAAATTATCTGATCACCTTAGTTTTGGAGAATTACCAAAATAATTATAATTGAGCCAGTTGGGCCCTCTCACACACCCCTCCCTTACCCACTGAAGAGACTAGGCAACATGCCTAGGGAAGAAACCAAGAGGGGGTGTTCAGCCCTAAGAGAGAAGAAGCTCTGAACCTCCACATCAGCTACAGCAGACTCAGGCCCTCGTAAAGCCTGCCTTACTGAGGCAATTGTGGGATTTGCCAGATACCCTGACTAAACCACAATGCTATAGACTGAATGTTTGTGCCCCTCCCAAATTCATATATTGAGACTTAATCCCCAATGTGATGATATTTGAAAGCTTTTGGAAGGTAATTAGGTCATGAGGGTGGAGCCCCAGTGAATGGGATTAGTGTCGTTAAAAAAGAGGCCCCAGAGAGCTCTCTTGCCCCTTTCATTATTTGAAGACACAGCAAGAAGATAACCATTTATGAACCAGGAAGCAGCCCTCACCAGTCCCCAAATCTGCTGATGCCTTGATCATGGACTTCCCAGCCTTCAGAACTGTGAGAAATAAATTTTTATTGTTTACAAGCCACCTAGTCTTTGTACTCTGTTATAGCAAACAGAATGGACTAAGACACACAGAAAAACCTCTCTGTGTGCTGGCTATATCACTGGTCCTCCTATTTAAAGGAGAGGCCTGACAGGGAAAAAGACCTTTGAAACTGCACTAATCCATCTAGTCCTTCATTTGTAAATACAAACCAGCAACCATAAGTCACCAGACATTTGAGAAAAACCAAGAGCACAAAACAGAAGGATCCAAGGGGAAGAGATAATGCTGAAAACAGGTGGGGAAAGGGGGTTGTTTTTCTTTTTAATTCTAATTAGTACCTCAAAGATATTCAAGAAGACGTGGCATCCATGAAACAAGAACAAGCTGATAGGAACAAAGAAAACAGAGAACAAGAGAAAGCTCCTGGAAATTAAAAATATTTAATGCATGAACTGTATAGTAAGAAAGACAGAATGAAGAATAAGACTTAAGAAATCTCTTGGGCTTCCCTGGTGGCGCAGTGGTTGAGAATCTGCCTGCCAATGCAGGGGACACGGGTTCGTGCCCTGGTCTGGGAAGATCCCACATGCCGCGGAGCAACTGGGACCGTGAGCCACAGTTACTGAGCCTGCGTGTCTGGAGCCTGTGCTCCGCAACAAGAGAGGCCGCGATGGTGAGAGGCCCGCACACCGCGATGAAGAGTGGCCCCCGCTTGCCCCAACTAGAGAAAGCCCTCGCACAGAAACGAAGACCCAACACAGCCATAAATAAGTAAAAATAAATTAAAAAAAAAAAAAAGAAATCTCTTAAAATATATAAGAAAATGACAAAAAAGAAATGTGAAAAAAAAAAACACTTAGGAGAAAGGAACATAAACAATGGATGGGAGGAAATAATCAAATAAATAGAAGAAAATTTCTCTGCACCAGAGTAAGACAACTCTTCAAAGCAAAAGGGCCATCAAGTGCCAGTCAGGATGAATGAAAATGGACCTACAGATCTTCATAAAATTTTGATAAAAAACAAAGAGAAAAATAGTAAAAACTTCCAGAAGGAAAAAAATGGGTAGCCCCAGAGTCATAAGAATTAGACCAACATGAAATTTCTCATCAGCAACAAGGATGATAGAAAACACAGGAGTGATGCCTTCCAGTTTTAAGGAAAAAATGTTTTTAAACTTAGAATTTTATACTCAGGCAAATAATCAATCAAGTATGAAAGGGCAATAAAAACATCTTCAGACATGCAAGAGCGTTTACACACAAGATCATCTCCAAAATAATGTAATGTTGTACTCAAGAATGTACAACAGGAAAAATAATGGTTTAAGTTTTTAACGTAAAGTTAAGTGGAAGAAAATATAGAAGGATGATGATCAGCTAGAGTCCCTAATGAAAATAAAAATGCCTGACATGATGACGCACACATCTGTTCCAGGTGGACCACCAATTCTACAGAAAAAGGGAAGGCCTGTCTATTGCCCTTTACTTCATAGTCTGTAAGGTAAAAATAAACTAATTTCTTTGGGAAAGTACAATTATGTGTTAGTTGTTGGCTCAAACAATAATTTCTCTAACAACTCCTCATAAAGTAGTCATTGTTTGAGATAAAGAATATAATATGAGAATTTTAGAGCTGTGTTTTATAACAGGCCTATGGATATCATCTCAAACACAATTCCAAGGGCCCAATGATAGAGTCTCTGTACTCAGTCCCTGCTGAGCTGATGAAGTTCAGAAATGTATTTTAGGATATTTAAAAGAGCAAATGAACTACATGTCCTTCGAGCAATCATCCTAATTATTCTTTCTCTCAACTGCACTTGCGCTAAACGCTAAATGACTATAAGCTTGAGATTGAACTTCCTAGAAAATACCTGGAGAGCTGCTATGCTGTGCTGCTAGCTGAGTATAGATGTGTAAGACAGATGAGCAACGCTTAATAGTGTTAGCATTCTTTTGTGACAGCTGAGGAGCCTACCAAGACACGTGTTTGGATAGGAAGCCATCCTTCACCATTTCAGTGAGCCAAGACAATAGCCATTAGCAGAGGCAAAATTATCTTAGACATTGTTTTTAATCTGCTCCAGAATATAGTAAAAGAAGTCATTAAACCTTCAAAGTTCTGTTTCACGCAGGGTGTTGGAAATAGTCTTTACTCCCCAAATCTCATCAAGGCCAAAATAATTTGATGTCTGCCTCAATCAAATAAAATATCAATGAAACACTCATAGAATGCTTATCTTTGAGCCACGTGCTTCCTGTTACATAATCCAAGATAACTAACTGATGATACCTCACCTATTTTATGAAATGGTTATTTATAAATCAGTTAAATGTTAGGGAACATTTATCAAAAAGAGTAACCTGAGTTTCAGAATATGACCTGGAGGTACCCACTCCCTCCCTGAAATAATTATCTTATAGGGCTGAAAGTTTGTTTCACTTGGTTTCAGACAATAAAACCATATCCATTTATGTATGCACGTATGCTTGTCTTTCCTTTTCGAAGGAGGAGATGCATCTAGAAAAATCCAACAGTGTTATCAGATAACTAAGACCTAAGTTTAAAAGGTGGGAGAAAAAAAGGGGGGGGGGGAATTCCCTGGTGGGCCAGTGATTAGGACTCCATGCTTCCACTGCAGGGAGCCCAGTTCAATCCCTTGTCTGGGAACTAAGATCCCTAAGATCCCAGAATCACGTGGCGCGGCCAAAAAACAAAACAAAACAAAAAATTAAAAAAGATGGGAGGGACCTAACACTACTCTGCTGGGAATTTTTAATTGCAATCAAGATACTGTTCTCATGTCACCAAGACTTTTTAGACCCATAAAAATAGGTTTGATGAAAGAGCCCTCAGAAGAGGCCAGGATCACAAAGGAAGAGGCCCGAGATCTTCCACCAAACCATCTGCGTGAGCACATTTTTAACTCAGGACCTCTCCTTACCTATGCTTCCTCTGTAAAATAATGCCACTTTCTGTTGCCATCATTAAGTGAGAAAATGTAGGGAAAGCACTTTATAAACAGAAAAATACTTGGAGAGTCTTTTTTTAATGAAAAAAAATAGCAAATAAGAGGTGAAAAAAAGGAAATCATCCAAGCTTGGCTAGTCAGTCTTAACGTCACTATTACTATTATTGCTGAAGAGGGTCTGAAGTAATTTTCTGAATATTCTCAGTAGAAATTGACAAATGCCTATTGATTCTACTCTAGGTCCTCAAAGGCAACACCCACTTCCTAATCTGGGCTCTTCTCCCTCATAACAAAATAAATTTTACATTATCCAGCTTCCACTTCCAGGAGACAAGAGAAGACAGGTCACTTACATCTTTTTTGATGAGTTTGTCTCTGAACAATGCATAACACCTTAGGGTTTAAGACTAGTTAGTGAATGCAGCAACTCTGTTAACAAGACCAAGAGTAAAGGGAAGATTTAGGAGGCTTCCACCAGGCCCATGAGTGATCACAGCAACTATGAGCCCATAATTAATGAACACACTGTCTTTCTTCAATTAACTCCAGAGCATTTTGTCCTTTACCAAATGTGGTTTAGGAGACAGCCTCCAGGCAGTTGGCTTTAGCTCCCCAAAATCATGAAATGATGAAGCACCACAGAGAATTTAGGGGTCTCTGTATATAACCCTGATGGCATGGACTGATATTTCCTTATCAAGGTTGGTCCCAGTCCAGAAGCTGAAGAAGGTCTTGAAACATGGAGAATCACTTGGGGTTTGGGGTTGTTGTTTTGGGGTTGCGTCAGAAATCTCACAAAAATTCCCTCAAGCCAAATCAATAACTTAAGCTTTTTCCCTTCTTAATTTTCTTTCATTCGTCACAATCTGGTCTGTGGTTGGGAGCCAAAGCAATTCATTAAAGACATGAGGAAAGAACAATGAGTAGGGAGAACTTTAAAGAAAAGAGTTCCCCAGCCTTCACGATTTCCTGATTTGATTCCAAAAGCACATTCTGATACAATTGAAAAATATGTGTCCTGAATCAGGGTTTCCTATTGAAACACAGTGGTGACCTGCAGCTGCTGGGATTTTCTGACATTTCAGCAGCAAACTAAAGAGAGAATCGAGGCAAAAAAAAAAAATCTTTCCACAAGTTTTAAAAAAATTCTTGTCCTCAAAAAAGAGCTTGGAAACAGAATTAGGGGAGTCAAACAAATACTAAAGGCCCTTGGGTTTGTTTTCCTCTGGGCTGAGCCAATTTGCTCATCAGGTCCAGATATTTGGAAAATTTGATTTATTGGGAGCTTTGTTCCTCTCATGGCTTACGATAGCTTCACAAATAAAAATATTTTACCAATTCATTCTTCTTCAAGCATACGTGAATTATATTATACACATTACAAGTAAAATCGACAAAAATTTTCTTATGGGCCCTCCCCATGTGGTTTTCTGTAAGTATAGATTCACAACTGGAGATTTAAGACTTACTGTAATATAGTGAAGATATTAACAGCTAACATTTATTGAGTACTGGTTAAAAGTTAGATACTATATGAAGTGTTTCACATGCATTAACCCTCAAAACAATCCTATTAGGTACGCACTATTATTAGCCCCACTTTACAAGTGAGAAAAATAAAGGCCTAGCACGATTATGCAATAGAGTCAGATTTCAAACACTGAACTTCCCACCTTGTAAAAGGAGCTTGGAAGAGATTCTAGGTATAAGGAGATGGTGGGTGGTACCATGCAGAGATGACTGGGAAATTGTAAATTAATGTATGCCTGTGTCCAGAGGTCAAGGAGAGGGAGAAAAGGCCTCTCTAGACAAAAGTGATACTCCAGGATGTACTGCAAGTCACAGGCTCCTTCCCAATTAACCTTGGTGCCCTGGGACCTCTTACATTTCATTCCTTCCAGCCTTCTCTCTGCCTCACAGTAGAGGCCCCCTTAGAGAACCTGACTGCCCTCTCCTTGGAGATTTTCAGTAGTCATTGCTGAGAAGACTCTCCCAAACCCCTGTCCAAAACTTACTGCTTTCTTATCAACCTTTCTCTTATGGATCCGATGTTAGACTGCTGGTTTTTTAATCTACATTCTTTTACAATTTGATCATCTACAGCAAAAATTGCATTGTTATGAACTACGCCAGGATCAGAATGTTTTCTGTACAGATGAAAAATAGCTATATTTTTCTATAGCCTGCCTATGCAAAAAAAAAAAAAAAACCTCAGGATCTACCCTAAGGATCCCAAGAGCCTAGAAAAAGCTGAAGGACATTTAATTTCCCTTTGTGAGACACATTCCAGCCATCCAAGGGAAATCAAGCCACCTGTCACAAAGTGAGAGGAAAGAACCCCAGGTGGGGAAGACAGAGACACGTGAGAAGGAAATCTGAGGAGGGTTCTTATCTGCTTCATACCTTATCAGCTTACACAGGAAGCTGTGTTTCTCAAAGCTTCTGTTTGTCATTTTGAGATGCATAGGGCTATAAATATTAGTTTCTTTAGTACATACTGGTTTCAGGTCTCAATCCCTGAAACCGTGTGGCAAATAAAATCTGCTGGAGCCAAGACAAAGTGATTTATTGCAGAAATGTTTAATGAACTCCTTTGAGCAAGGCTCTATTCTAGAGAGTGAAGGAAAAACAAACAAGACATCAATAGTCTTCAAAGCGTAAACATGCCTACAATACCTGCACAGCAAGGAAGCAGAAGAGAGGCCTAGGGAGCCACAGAAAGCAGAGAAAAGGAAAGTCAAGTCCAGGTGGGTGGTCAAAAGGCAACCCCACCTGTCCTAGGCAGCTCTGAAAGGAAGTTAGTCAGCTGTATACAAACTGTGGAGTGTGGTAGGTTGTTTTTGCCAAGCACCTTATCTAAGTGGAGCCATAGTCATTTACTGAAAAGAGAAGACATTTGGTAGAGGTGGTCTGCCACCTGAGATGGGGTGAAATATGGGCTTTGCAAGAGGATATCTACAGTTCCTTCTCAGATGTGCCTTCTAGGAGAATACTGGACCAAGTGTGAAAAGACAGAAAGAAAAAAATAGGGGCTTCGATTTATTTACCTATTCGTGAAGCATTCAGATAATACACATTTTAAAGGAGATAAAATAGAGCCAGAACTTATGGCAGAAAAGAAATCTGCCTACTTCTCCGCCCCTCCTCTGCACACACTCTGGTCCAAGCCACCTCACCTCTCCTCCCAGCTGTCGTAATAACCCCTCTCAGGTCTCCTCACTTCTACCCCTGCCCCTATCATCTATTTTCAACAGAGCAACCAGAGTGACCCTTTTAGAACTGCATGAGTTTCCAATTGCTGCTCTAGCAAATCACCACAAATGTAGTTGCTTAAAACAACACAAACATATTGTCTTATTGTTCTGAAAGTCAGAAGTCCAAAAATGGATCTCACAAGGCTAAAATCAAGGTGTTTCTTCAAGACTGAGTTCCTTCTGGAGGCTCTAGAAGAGAATCTGTTCCTTGCCTTTTCTAGCTTCTAGAGGCTGCCCACATTCCTTGGGTCATGGATGCATCACTCTGACTTCTGCTTCCACCATTCCATTGCCTTCTCTGATTTTGACTCTGCTGCCTCCCTCTTATAAGAACCCTTGTGATTACAATGGGCCCACCCTTATAATCTTTCCATTTTAAGACCCTTAACTTCATCACATCTGCAAAGTGTCTTTTACCATGTAAGGTCACATAGCCACAGGTTCTGAGGTTTAGGACATGGACATCTTTGCAGGAGGGGGCATTAATCTGCCTACCACAAAAATCATCTCTTTTCTCTGCACAAGATGTCCAGTGTTGCTCTATCTCAAGAGAGAAGCCAGCTCTTACAAAGGCTTCAGGGCCCTGCTTGATCTTCACACACCCACCCTGTTACCTCTCTGACCTCAAATCGCTACCAGAAGCAGACCCTCCATGAAGCTAATGAAGCTTAAGCTTCAGCTCACCTCACTTGCACTTTCCATCCCAAGGCCCTGGGAGTAGCACTAGAAATTTGTTTGCATTGCTTTTACTCTGTTTTGCTTTTTGATTTGCAATGTTAAAATATTTTAGCCACAAGAGCTAAGACCATTGTCTCCTCCACTCTATTTCCTCCTGTCACATTTTGCCTCGTGTGAGATGATGCTGGAATCCACATGAGGGGCTGTCAAGTGGGAAATACATTGAGTATGTGTTTAGTGGAGTATATTTATGTGATTCACTGTCACTTCTGTATAGAGTTAACTTACTGGTGGTCACCCCAGAGTAGGAATGGTTCTTCTATCTCCATGGGGAATCACCCAGCATTGCAAGATGAATGTGCAGGGCCCAAAGTCATACGGCAGCATGACTGTGTCTGATAGCACCTGGCACCAGAAGAATGTGGATAATGGAGGAGACAGGGGTTTGCAATACAGAGCCAGAAGTTAACCTACACAGGATTCTTCCAATCATCACACATGGAAAACTGTATGGGGAAGATTTAACTTTCATCAACTACTAGTCAAAACAGAATTTATCTCATGTTAGCAGTATTAGGAAAATGAACTGTTGAGTATCCTCAATACTATATGTAATAAGCATATCATATATATTTTTTTACATGGGGATTGCAAAATATAAAATTTATTAGGATTCCTGTGCTTATAGAGCACAAACCCAATTTGTACTAGTACTAAATATAGTAAGTACATCTGTCACAGCTCAGATATGAAGGAAACTTCATGGAAGTTTTCCCAAGGTTGACAATTCTAAATCTTTACATGACATTATGAAGTCATGAAGCTGAAAAACTATTCTAATCTATCATAAGCTAACATAATTTTTAAACTAATTTAGATTAGTTCAAGATGGCGGCGTAGAAGGTCGTGTGCTCACTCCCTCTTGCGAGAGCACCGGAATCACAACTAAATGCTGAACTATCATCGACAGGAAGACACTGGAACTCGCCAAAAAAGATAGCCCACATCCAAAGACAAAGGATAAGCCGCAATAAGACAGTAGGAGGGGTGCAATCACAATAAAATCAAATCCCATAACTGGTGGGTGGGTGACGCACAAACTGGAGAACAATTATTCCAGAGAAGTCCACCAACTGGAATGAAGGTACTGAGCCCCACATCAGGCTTCCCAGCCTGGGGGTCTGGCAATGGGAGGAGGAATCCCCAGAGAATCAGACTTTGAAGGCCAGCGGGATTTGTTTGCAGGACTTTGACACAACTGGGGGAAACAGAGACTCCATTCTTGGAGGGCACACACAAAGTAGTGTGCCCATCAGGACCCAGGGGAAGGAGCAGTGACACCATAGGAGACAGAATCAGACGTACCTGCTAGTGTTGGAGGGTCTCCTGCAGAGGTGGAAGGCAGCTGTGGTCCACCACAAGGACAAAGACAGTGGCAGCAGAAGTTCTGGGAAGTACTCATTGGTGTGAGCCCTCCCAGTGTCCACCATTAGCCCCACCAAAGAGCCTGTAGGCTCCAGTGCTGGGTCACCTCAGGCCAAACAACCAACAGGGAGGGAACTCAGCCCCACCTATCAGCAGACAAGGAAATTAAAGTTTTACTGAGCTCTGCCCACAACGAGTCCCTCCCATCAGGAAGCTTGCACAAGCCTCTTAGAGAGCCTCATCCACCCGAAGTCAGACAGCAGAAGCAAGAAGAACTACAATCCTGCAGCCCACAGAAGGAAAACCACAATCACAGAAAGATAGACAAAATGAAAAGGCAGAGGACTATGTTCCAGGTGAAGGAACAAGATAAAACCCCAGAAAAACAAGTAAATGAAGTGGAGACAGGCAACCTCCCAGAAAAAGAATTCAGAATAATGATAGTGAAGATGATCCAGGACATCAGAAAAAGAATGGAGGCAATGATTAAGAAGATGCAAAAAATGTTTAACAAAGACCTAGAAGAATTAAAGAACAACAAAAAAAAGAGATGAACAATACAATGACTGAAATGAAAACTACACTAAAAGAAATCAATAGCAGAATAACTGAGGCAGAAGAACGGATAAGTGACCTGGAAGACAGAATGGTGGAAATCACTGCATGGAACAGAATAAAGAAAAAAGGATGAAAAGAAATGAAGACAGCCTAAGAGACCTCTGAGACAACATTAAACACACCAACAATCACATTATAGGGGTCCCAGAAGGAGAAGAGAGAGAGAAAGGACCCGAGAAAATCTTTGAAGACATTATAGTAAAAACTTCCCTAACATGGGAAAGGAAATAGCCACCCAAGTCCAGGAAGCACAGAGAGCCCCAGGCAGGATAAGCCCAAGGAGAAACACACCAAGACACACAGTAATCAAACTGACAAAAAACTAAAGACAAACAAAAATTATTTAAAGTAACAAGGGAAAAACAACATAAAAGGGAACTCCCATAAGGTTAACGGCTGATTTCTCAGCAGAAAATCTGCAAGCCAGAAAGGAGTGGCATGATACATTTAAAGTGATGAAAGGGAAGAACCTACAACCAAGAATACCCTACCCAGCAAGGATCTCATTCAGATCTGATGGAGAAATCAAAAGCTTTACAAACAAGCAAAAGCTAAGAAAATTCAGCACTACCATACCAGCTCTACAACAATTGCTAAAGGAACTTCTGTAAGTGGGAAACACAAGAGAAGAAAAGGACCTACAAAAACAAACCCAAAACAATTAAGAAAATGGTAATAGGAACATACCTATCGATAATTACCTTAAATGTGAATGGATTAAATGCTCCAACCAAAAGACACAGACTGGCTGAATGGATACAAAAACAAGACCCATATATATGCTGTCTACAAGAGACTCACTTCAGACCTAGGGACACATACAGACTGAAAGTGAGGGGATGGAAGAAGGTATTCCATGCAAATGGAGATCACGAGAAGGAGAGAGTAGTAATATTCATATCAGACAAAATACACTTTAAAATAAAGACTGTTACAAGAGACAAGGAAGAACACTACATAAGGATCAAGGGAACAATCCAAGAAGAAGATATAACAATTGTAAATATATATGCACCCAACATAGGAGCACCTCAATACATAAGATTAGAAATCAATTACGGAAAAAAAACTAAAAAAATACAAACACATGGAGGCTAAACAATACACTACAAAGTAACCAAGAGATCACTGAAGAAATCAAAGTGGAAATCAAAAAATATCTAGAGACAAATGACAATGAAAACGTGATGATTCAAAACCTATGGGATGCAGCAAAAGCACTTCTAAGAGGGAAGTTTATAGCAACACAATCCTACCTCAAGAAACAAGAAAAATCTCAACTAAACTATCTAACCTTATACCTGAAGTTAACTAGAGAAAAAAGAACAAACAAAACCCAAAGTTAGTAGAAGGAAAGATATCATAAAGATCAGAGCAGAAATAAATGAAACAGAAACAAAGAAAACAATACCAAAAATCAATAAAACTAAAAGTTGGTTCTTTAAGAAGATAAACAAACTTGAAAAACCTTTAGCCAGACACATCAAGAAAAAGAGGGGGAGGACTCAAACCAATAAAATTAGAAATGAAAGAGGAGAAGTTACAATGGATACTGCAGAAATAAAAAGCATCATAAGAGACTACTACAAGCAACTATATGACAATAAAATGAACAACCTGAAGAAATGCACAAATTCTTAGAAAGGTATAACCTTCCAAGACTGAACAAGGAATAAATTGAAAATACGAACAGACTAATCACAAGTAATGAAATTGAAACTGTGATTAAAAATCTTCCAACAAACAAAAGTCCAGGACCAAATGGCTTCACAGGTGAATTCTATCAGACGTTTAGAGAAGAGCTAATACCCATCCTTCTCAAACTCTTCCAAAAAATTGCAGAGGGAGGAACACTCCCAAACTCATTCTACAAGGCCACCATCACCCTGATACCAAAACCAGACAAAAATACTAGAAAAAAGAAAATTACAGACCAATATCACTGATAAGTATAGATGCAAAAATCCTCAGCAAAATACTATCAAACAGAATCCACATTAAAAGGATCATACACCATGATCAAGTGGGATTTAACCCAGGGATGCAAGGATTCTTCAACATATGCAAATCAATCAATGTGATACAACATAGTAACAAATTGAAGAATAAAAACCATATGATCATCTCAATAGATGGAGAAAAAGCTTTTGACAAAATTCAATACCCATTTATGATAAAAACTCTCCAGAAAGTGGGCATAGAGGGAACCTACCTCAACATAATAAAGACCATATACAACAAACTCACAGCAAACATTCTCAATGGTGAAAAACTGAAAGCATTTCCTCTAAGATCAGGAACAAGACAAGGATGTCCACTCTCACCACTATTATTCAACATAGTTTTGAAAGTCCTAGCCACAGCAATCAGAGAAGAAAAATAAATAAACGGAATACAAATTGGAAAAGAAGAAATAAAACTGTCACTGTTTGCAGGTGACATGATACTATACACAGAGAATCCTAAAGATGTTACCAGAAAACTAATAGAGCTAATCAATGAATTTGGTAAAGTTTCAGGATAAAAATTAATGCACAGAAATCTCTTGCATTCCTATACACTAACAACGAAATATCAGAAAGAGAAGTTAAGTAAACAATCCCATTCACCACTGCAACAAAAAGAATAAAATACCTAGGAATAAACCTACCTAAGTAGGTAAAATACCTGTACTCAGAAAACTATAAGACACTAATGAAAGAAATCAAAGATGACACAAACAGGTGGAGAGATATACCATGTTCTTTGACTGGAAGAATCAACATTGTGAAAATGACTATACTACCCAAAGCAATCTACAGATTCAAAGCAATCCCTATCAAATTAGCAATGGCATTTTTTACAGAACTAGAACAAAAAATCTTAAAATTTGTATGGAGTCACAAAAGATCCCAAATAGTCAAAGAAATCTTGAGAAGAAAAAAAACAAAGAAACGGAGCTGGAGGAATCAGACTCCCTTGCTTCAGACTATACTACAAAGCTACAGTAATCAAGACAATATGGTACTGGCACAAAAACAGAAATATAGATTAATGGAAAAGGATAGAAAGCCCAGAGATAATCCCACCTATTGTCAACTAATCTATGACAAAGCAGGAAAGGATGTACAGTGGAGAAAAGACAGTGTCTTCAATAACTGGTGCTGGGAAAACTGGACAGCTACATGTAAAAGAATGAAATTAGAACATTCTCTAACACGATACACAAAAAAATACTCAAAATGGATTAAAGACCTAAATGTAAGGCCAGACACTATAAAACTCTTAGAGGAAAACATAGGAAGAACACTCTTTGACATAAATCACAACAAGATCTTTTTTGACCCACCTCCTAGAGAAATGGAAATAAAAACAAAAATAACCAAATGGGACCTAATGAAACTTAAAAGCTTTGCACAGCAAAGGAAACCATAAACAAGATGAAAAGACAACCCTTAGAATGGGAGAAAATATTTGCAAACAAAGCAACTGGTAAAAGATTAATCTCCAAAATATATTAATAGCTCATGCAGCTCAATATCAAAAAAACAAAAAACCCAATCCAAAAATGGGCAGAAGACCTAAATAAACATTTCTCCAAAGAAGACATACAGATGGCCAAGAGGCATATGAAAAGCTGCTCAACATCACTAATTATTAGAGAAATGCAAATCAAAATTACAATGAGGTATCACCTCACACTGGTTAGAATGGGTATCATCAGAAAATCTACGAACAATACATGCTGGAGAGGGTGTGGAGAAAAGGGAACCATCTTGCACTGTTGGTAGGAATGTAAATTGATCCACTATGGAGAACAGTATGGAGGTTCCTTAAAAAACTATAAATAGAATTACCATATGACACAGCAATCCCACTGCCGGGCATATACCCACAGAAAACCATAATTCAAAAAGACACATGCACCCCAATGCTCATTGCAGCACTATTTACAATACCCAGGTCATGAAGCAACCTAAATATCCATCAACAGACGAATGGATAAAGAAGATGTGGCACATATATACAATGGAATATTACTCAGCCATAAAAAGAAATGAAATTGAGTTATTTGTAGTGAAGTGAATGGACCTAGAGTCTGTCATACAGAATGAAGTAAGTCAGAAAGAGAAAAACAAATACCGTATGCTAACACATATATATGGAATCTAAAAAAAAAAAAAGTTTCCGAAGAACCTAGGTGCAGGACAGGAATAAAGACGCAGATGTACAGAATGGACTTAAGGACATGGGGAGGGGGAAGGGTAAGCTGAGATGAAGTGAGAGAGTGGCATGGACATATATACATTACCACATGTAAAACAGATAGCTAGTGGGAAGCAGCCGCACCGCACAGGGAGATCAGCTCGGTGCTTTGTGACCACCTAGAGGGGTGGCATAGGGAGGGTGGGAGGGAGACGCAAGAGGGAGGGCATATGGGGATATATGTATATGTATAGCTGATTCACTTGTTTATAAATCAGAAACTAACACACCATTGTAAATCAATTATACTCCAATAAAGATGTTTAAAAAAAATGAAGATGTGGTACATATATACAATGGAATGTTACTCAATCATAAAAAGGAACGAAACTGGGTCATTTGTAGAGATGTGGACGGACCTGCAGACTGTCATACAGAGTAAAGTAGGTCAGAAAGAGAAAAATAAATATTGTATATTAACAGATGTACGTGGAATCTGGAAAAATGGTACAGACAAACCTGTTTGCAAGGCAGAAATAGAGACACAGATGTAGAGAATAAATGTATGGACACCAAGGGGGAAAAGCAGGTGTGGGTGTGGGGGGCATGAATTGGGAGATTGAGATCAACATATATACACTAATATGTATAAAATAGATAACTAATGAGAACCTGCTGTGTATTACAGGGTACTCCACTTCGCTGTACAGTAGAAACTAACACAACATTGTAAAACAACTATACCTCAATTTAAAAAGAAAAACTAATTTAAATAATGTGCTAGAGGAAAAATTGAATTATCTTTCTAGTGTCGCTATAGAAAATTATATAACAAAATAATGGTCATGAAAGAGGCAATCAAAAAATATGGGGCCAAAAATACAGGAAGAAAGGTATTATAAAAGTGCATCAGGCAGTGAATTAATGAAGTTATTATGTTATTTTTCTGGGTTTTGTGAAATGTATGGTATGTTTCAGATTTTCAAATTTGTGATATATAGGGATTTATTTTCTCATGCTAAATGAACATGTCTTTCATACCTAATTTTGTATTAGTTTAAAGCCTCAAAAAACTGGATCCAGCCATGATAACCACCCTCTCCCTTGCTCATTCAACTCCAGTCACAGTGGCCTCTATATTGTTCCTTGGACATGCCAGGCCCACTCCCACCTCAAAGCGTTTGCACTTGCTGCTCCCTCCACCTAGAATGCTTATCCTCCAGATAACTACATAGCTCCCCTCTCACTTCTTTCAAGTCTTTGCTCAACTATGTCTTTCTCAATTCAGCCTTCCCTGATTACCCTTTTTAAAACTGCAGCGCTTCCAGTGTACAAGATGACTTACTTATTCATTTATATTGCTGACTATCTTTCCCTCTCCCCACAAGAATGTAAGCTCCATACATATTGAAGGTTTTTTTTATTTTTTTAAATCTGTTTTGTCCACAGTTGTTTTTTTCTGTTTGGAACAGTGTCTGGCACATAACAGGTGTTCAGTAAGTATATGTGAAATGGCTGGCTGGCTGACTGGATGAATGGATAAATGAATAAATGAATGAATGAATGAACTATCAATCAAAGTTTAGATTATCATAAGACAACCTGCACTACCACAGTGAGACAAGATCATTCCAGCCAAAATCACTGAAATGTGATGTCTTAATTGGTTTATTTACTGCATGAAGGTAGATTTACAATTCATAGTAGGCTTTTAATTTCTGAATTATTAAAAGTATTTTTCTTTATAGAAAATACCATGTTTGGGACTATCTCATAAACTTTCAGATTTCATTCCACCATCAAAAGAAAATCCAGATTTCAAAATTAAGCCAAGAAATAAAAAATTTTGGTCCAAATCCGTCCCGCCCGGTGCGCCCGGGCGTGCGCCCGCGAAGCCAGCTGCCAACCCCAACCGCGCCACGCGCTTTCCCTCCTGGCCCGGGCGCAGGCGCGGGCGCAGGCGCCGCCGCCACCCGAAAAAAAAAAAAAAAAAAAAAAAAAGATTTTATTTTCCTTTAAATTAGGAAGTTCTGTTTGAATGAATAGTGAAAGCAACATTAGTTGAGAAGTAGGTCCACCAGAGAACTATAACTCAAGTAGCATTTAATAAAACTACTTAAAATAATAATGACAGCCATCATTCATTAAGTGCTTGCTATATGCTAGATACTGGCTCAAATACTAAATTAAAGGTGCGTTCTAAGGTGTGGGTCTATGGAAGGAATATAAAAGCATTTTTTAATAATAAATGATTATAATTCTTGGGATGAAATTTTTCAATTAAGAAATTTTTTTATAAAACCAAAGTATGACAATTAATATTATACATTTTGGAATCCTAAATAATAAAGAAATGGAGAATTGAAGCAATGTATTTGGAAATATGTTCTAAGCACAATAAATATGTATGACATAGACTGCTATTCTGAGTTTTATTATTTTATTATTCACTGTAATGAGGTAGTTCAAGATAGATTTATATTTGTGTATGTGTCATAGCTAAAGTTTAAACTCATTCTAGCAGATATTACTCAGCCATAGAAAAGAACAAAATATAATGCCATTTGCAGCAACATGGAGCGACCTAGCAATTGTCATACTGAGTGAAGTAAGTCAGACACAGAAAGACAAATATCATATGATATCTCTTATAGGTGGAATCTAAGTAAAAAGTGTACAAATGAACTTATTTACAAACCAAAGTAGAGTCGTGGATGTAGAAAACAAACTTATGGTTATGAGGGGATAAGGGGTGGCGGGGGAGGGATAAACTGGGAGATTGGGATTGACATATACTCACTACTATATAAAAATTAGATAACTAATAAGAACCTGCTGTATAGCACAGGGAACTCTACTCAATACTCTGTAATGACCTATATGGGAAAAGAATCTAAAAAAAAAAAGAAAGAGTGGACATATATATGTATATATAACTGATTCACTTTGTTGTACACCTGAAACTAACACAAACATTGTAAATCAACTATACTCCAATAAAATTGTTTTTAAATTAGAAGAAAGAAAAGAATATAATAATAATGGATACATAATAATGAATCCAACCTGGCTTATATTTGTCTTTATACCCACACAATTGTAAAACATTATTTTTAATAATTTTTAGAGGAAGGGGCCCATGAAGGCCCCATGAAAGACATAATGTGACCTTGGTGTGATTCTTTCCATACAATACTCCATGAGCATGCTAAGGGCTTCATTGTGGAGTAATGCAAGTTGCTCCACAACCCTCACATTTTGGAATCAAGAACAGCCTTAGCTAGCTTAAGGAAAGCCCCAAATTATCTACTTTTTGCTTCCCATATTACCAAAGTACCTAAAATCTGAATTAGGTATTTTACACATGAACAATGCTCTTCCTGATTGCTTTGTAGGAAAGCACATATACGCTTTAAAGTAATTGTCTCTGGACCTCCCATTTGAGCTTATACAGAAAGGGTGAATTACAAATAACAAATAGAAAATAGATTGTAAGCATGTTTTAAATACTTGAGTCAATTCGAATTTTTCACATCTTGAAGAATGTGGGATTTATGTGAATATGGAGATAATAAATAATAAGGCATATATCTAGGAGAAAATTTTTGTTTTCGCACAACACTCATGGTTGGCTTGTTAAAGTCTGACATACATCGTCAATGTCCCAAGCTCCCTGATAATGTTGTAGAAATTTATATAAATGTAAGTGTACCTTTCTTAAATGTTGCAGATATTAAATAACTCATTGAGGTAAAATATCACTTCTGCATTATTTTCCCCCTGACAACCCCAGGCTGATTAGAAGTTCTTTAGTCTGTGCTCCTCTGGAAAATATACTGGCAGTGATGTTTAGAAAACTGTTATTAAGTTATCATTGTTATTGTAAACTTATTTGTGTGAGGATACATGTGTTTTATTGAATCATAAAAAGCTATGTGAAGTCAAGAAAAGTTGGCACTACCTAGCATATCATAGGCACTAAAAAATGTTGTTGACTAACTGAATAAGTAAATGAATATTTTAGATTGAAAAAGGTCTCCAGTCTATAACCAGATCTATAGGAATTGATATAACCTAAAGATGCCTCATTCCCAATCACGATTATGTACATGATGGTGACACCAATGTCAGTCCCTCAAGTCATTTGGCCATTCTAACAAGTCCAAGAGGAAGGAACTGACCTCAGCTTTCTCTGCCTATCAGCACCACAGTGGATACAGACCCAGCTATGTGGCCAAAACATTTAGCCTCATTACACAGCTATTTACAAATGAGCTATTTACAGCTCATTACAAATACCTATGACTGACTGTAAAATGAAATTCCGTATGAGGAAGATCAGCAAGTTGCATTCCCCATCAAAACAGTTTCAAGTAACTAATTTATTAATTGTCCATTTGAAAAACCAAGTATTGGGCTTCCCTGGTGGCGCTATGGTTAAGAATCTCACTGCCAATGTAGGGGACATGGGTTCGAGCCCTGGTCCAGGAAGATCCCACATGCCACGGAGCAACTAAGCCCGTGCGCCACAACTACTGAGCCTGTGCTCTAGAGCCTGTGAGCCACAGCTGCTGAGCATGCGTGCCACAGCTACTGAAGTCCATGTGCCTAGAGCCCATGCTACGCAACAAGAGAAGCCACCACTATGGAAGCCTGCACACCGCAACAAAGAGCAGCCCCCACTCACTGCAACTAGAGAAAGCCAGTGCACAGCAATGAAGACCCAATGCAGCCAAAAATAAATAAATAAATAAATAAAATGTGTAAATATATATATATAATCTACATAGTATTTGTGTCCAAAATATTCACTCCAAATAGACTTAGGAGCTGGACTGGACTTTTCCAAAATTCAATATAATGAAAAACTATTCTAAATCTAAAAGAAAATAAAGGGATTAAAAGCCAAACACAGGGCTTCCCTGGTGGCGCAGTGGTTGAGAATCTGCCTGCCAATGCAGGGGACATGGGTTCGAGCCCTGGTCTGGGAAGATCCCACATGCCGCGGAGCAACTGGGCCCGTGAGCCACAATTACTGAGCCTGCGCGTCTGGAGCCTGTGTTCCGCAACAAGAGAGGCCGCGATAGTGAGAGGCCTGTGCACCGCGATGAAGAGTGGCCCCCGCTTGCCACAACTAGAGAAAGCCCTCACACAGAAATGAAGACCCAACACAGCCATAAAAATAAATAAAAAATAAATTAATTAAAAAAAAAAAAAACTTGCTTCCTTTTAAAAAAAAAAAAAAAAAAAGCCAAACACAATGTGTGAACATTGGTTAGATATTGTACCAAAAATAAAAACAAGCTCTGAGACATGAGATGTAGGGACAAATGGGGAAACTGAAAAATGGAATGTATGTTACTTATTCATCAATGTTACATTTCTTAGGTGTGGTGATGATATTGTAGTTAAGTAGGAGAATGTCCTTGTTCTTAGGAGATCTGTGCTGAAATATTTGGGATGGAATAGGGAGGGTGGGAGGGAGATGCAAGAGGAAGGGGATATGGGAATATATGTATACATATAGCTGATTCACTTTGTTATAAAGCAGAAACTAACACAACATTGTAAAGCAATTATACGCCAATAAAGATGTTTTAAAAAAATATTTGGGGGTAAGAGTCATGATGTCTACAACTTACTTTCAAATATCCTAATGACAACAAAAAGTGTATGTGTGTGCATGTGTGTGGGTGTGTGCTGGTGGCAGTGAGGGGGAGGAGAGGAAGCAAATGTGGCAAAATGGTAATAATTGTAGAATTTAGGTGAAATGTATTTGGGTGTTTACCATTCTTTTAATTTTTATGTAAAATCCAACATTTTCAAAATTAAAAGTTAGAGGAAAATGTAAAAAATAATAATGTTATAGAGAAAGGTTTAAAGACAGAAAAGGTATCTATGATTACAGTATTATGTTTTAAGAGCAGGTTCAAAGTAATGCACACCATAGTTCCATTTGGGAATATATGGATGAATATACATTAATGTATTAATAGAGGTCACTGATTGGAGCCCTCTAAATTGTGCAACTTGGCAGTCTGGAGTGTTTATCTCTAGATTGTCCAATTACAGTCACTTCTATTTTCTTATTTTTATTTATAAAAAATTGCTTATTTTATACATATACAGTCACATATATGTACAAATTATTTTAAAAGAGTGAGAATGAACTTATCGAAACCTTGCAACAATAGTTTCTGTTGGAAACTTGTCCCTGTCAAAACTGGTTAATCTGATGTTTACGCTATTAAGATTATACCAGTGACTGGATATAAATAAATCATTTTATTTGAAAAAGAAAAAAACGATGACAATAATTCTAGACTCTTAAATTGGCACTGGGAATATGAAAGTATTGCCCCAGAGGGCATAACTAATGACCTATGGGTGCGAACTACATTGAGACAGATTTCAGCTCATTATGAGATTGAACATTGCCATGAATGTGTCCAACAAGGGAACAGACTGAACCATGAAATAATTGCCTATCAAAATAGCTTAACCACCTGTCAGAGATATGATAAGAAGGAGGGATAGGGTATTAGATATACTCTAATCCAGCCTTTGGTCTCTAACAAGTCCATAGTCAAAAATAAAGAAAATAGGGTAGTAGAGTCATTTTCACAATGTTGATTCTTCCAATCCAGGAACATGGTATATCTCTCCATCTATTTGTATCATCTTTAATTTCTTTCATCAGTGTCTTATAATTTTCTGCATACAGGTCTTTTGTCTCCTTAGGTAGGTTTATTCCTAGATATTTTATTCTTTTTGTTGCAATGGTAAATGGGAGTGTTTTCTTAATTTCACTTTCAGATTTTTCGTCATTAGTGTATAGAAATGCAAGAGATTTCTGTGCATTAATTTTGTATCCTGCTACTTTACCAAATTCATTGATTAGCTCTAGGAGTTTTCTGGTAGCATCTTTAGGATTCTCTATGTATAGTATCATGTCATCTGCAAATAGTGACAGCTTTACTTCTTCTTTTCCGATTTGGATTCCTTTTATTTCTTTGTCTTCTCTGATTGCTGTGGCTAACACTTCCAAAACTATGTTGAATAATAGTGGTGAGAGTGGGCAACCTTGTCTTGTTCCTGATCTTAGTGGAAAAGGTTTCAGTTTTTCACCATTGAGGACAATGTTGGCTGTGGGTTTGTCATATATGGCCTTTATTATGTTGAGGAAAGTTCCCTCTATGCCTACTTTCTGCAGGGCTTTTATCATAAATGGGTGTTGAATTTTGTCGAAAGCTTTCTCTGCATCTGTTGAGATGATCATATGGTTTTTCTCCTTCAGTTTGTTAATATGATGTATCACATTGATTGATTTGCGTATATTGAAGAATCCTTGCATTCCTGGGATAAACCCCACTTGATCATGG
Source organism: Balaenoptera physalus (assembly GCF_965194825.1). Lineage (NCBI taxonomy): Eukaryota > Metazoa > Chordata > Mammalia > Artiodactyla > Balaenopteridae > Balaenoptera > Balaenoptera physalus. The sequence continues at coordinate 90,353,469 of NC_138883.1, read as the reverse complement.
TGTATGATCCTTTTAATGTGCTGTTGGATTCTGTTTGCTAGTATTTTGTTGAGGATTTTTGCATCTATGTTCATCAGTGACATCAGTGATTCAATGCAATCCCTATCAAACTACCACTGGCATTTTTCACAGAACTAGAACAAAAAATTTCACAATTTGTATGGAAACACAAAAGACCCCGAATAGCCAAAGCAATCTTGAGAACGAAAAATGGAGCTGGGGGAATCAGGCTCCCTGACTTCAGACTATATTACAAAGCTTCAGTAATCAAGACAGTTTGGTACTGGCACAAAAACAGAAATATAGATCAATGGAACAGGATAGAAAGCCCAGAGATAAACCCACACACATATGGGCACCTTATTTTTGATAAAGGAGGCAAGCATATACAGTGGAGAAAAGACAGCCTCTTCAATAAGTGGTGCTGGGAAAATTGGACAGGTACATGTAAAAGTATGAAAATAGAACACTCCCTGACACCATGCACAAAAATAAACTCAAAATGGATTAAAGACCTAAGTGTAAGGGCAGACACTATCAAACTCTTAGAGGAAAACATAGGCAGAACACTCTATGACATACATCACAGCAAGATTCTTTTTGACCCAGCTCCCAGAGAAATGGAAATAAGAACACAAATAAACAAATGGGACCTAATGAAACTTAAAAGCTTTTGCACAGCAAAGGAAACCATAAACAAGACCAAAAGACAACCATCAGAATGGGAGAAAATATTTGCAAATGAAGCAACTGACAAAGGATTAATCTCCAAGATTTACAAGCAGCTCATGCAGCTCAATAACAAAAAAACGAACAACCCAATCCAAAAATGGGCCGAAGACCTAAATAGACATTTCTCCAAAGAAGATATACAGATGGCCTACAGACACATGAAAGAATGCTCAACATCATTAATCATTAGAGAAATGCAAATCAAAACTACAATGAGATATCATCTCACACCAGTCAGAATGGCCATCATCAAAAAATCTAGAAACAATAAATGCTGGAGAGGGTGTGGAGGAAAGGGAACACTCTTGCACTGTTGGTGGGAATGTAAATTGATACAGCCACTATGGAGAACAGTATGGAGGTTCCTTAAAAAACTACAAATAGAACTACCATACGACCCAGCAATCCCACTACTGGGCATATACCCTGAGAAAACCATAGGTCAAAAAGAGTCATGTACCAAAATGTTCATTGCAGCTCTATTTACAATAGCCAGGACATGGAAGCAATCTAAATGTCCATCGACAGATGAATGGATAAAGAAGATGTGGCACATATATACAATGGAATATTACTCAGCCATAAAAAGAAATGAAATGGAGGTATTTGTAATGAGGTGGATGGAGTTAGAGTCTGTCATACAGAGTGAAGTAAGTCAGAAAGAGAAAAACAAATACAGTATGCTAACACATATATACAGAATCTAAGGGGAAAAAAAAAAAAAAAAAAAAAAAAAGGCCATGAAGAACCTAGTGGCAAGACGGGAATAAAGACACAGACCTACTAGAGAATGGACTTGAGGATATGGGGAGGGGGTGGGGTGAGATGTGACAGGGTAAGAGAGTGTCATGGACATATATACACTACCAAATGTAAAATAGATAACTAGTGGGAAGCAGCCGCATAGCACAGGGAGATCAGCTCGGTGCTTTGTGACCATCTAGAGGGATGGGACGGGGAGGGTGGGAGGGAGGGAGATGCAAGAGGGAAGAGAAATGGGAACATATTGTATATGTATAACTGATTCACTTTGTTATAAAGCAGAAGCTAACACACCATTGTAAGGCAATTATACTTCAATAAAGATGTTAAAAAAAAAAAAAAAAAAAAAAGAAAATAGGGACTTCCCTGGTGGTCCAGTGGTAAAGAATTCACCTTCCAATGCAGGTGATGCGGGTTCGATCCCTGGTCGGGGAACTAAGATCCCACATGCCGTGAGGCAACTAAGCCCACTTGCCACAGCTACTGAGCTTGCGCACCTCAACTAGAGAGCCCACATGTTGCCAACTACAGAGCCCCTGCGCCCTGGAGCCTGCATGCCATAACTAGAGAAGAGAAAACCCGCACACCGCAACTAGAGAGAAGCCTGCACACACAAAGAGCCCGCGCACTGAAACAAAAGATCCCGCATGCCTCAATGAAGATCCCGTGTGCCACAACTAAGACCCGATGCAGCCATAAAAAGTTAATTAACTAATTAAAGTTTTAAAAATAATAAAGAAAATAGCAGTAATAAACTGAATACATTTCCACTGAAGGAAAAACTACACAATACTCTGTCGCTGACTAACAAGACATAAGACAAGATTAATACTCTCTGGTCAGGATGCTGTATTTTTTAAAATTGGAATACTATTAATACTGTTCAGCTAGACCAATTACTCAACTAAAAACAAAGTGTGTTACTTGCCATCATGAACCCAAATTATTTCTAAACATATGAACTTAGTCTTAAGTGTTGATGTATTCATACAATGGAATACTGTTTTAAAAGAAAAAATGAAGAGGAACAAACTACTGAAACATACAACCATATGGATATATGTCAAAAAAACCTTATGCTGAGTGAAAGAAGCAAGACACAAGAATACATGCTGTATGATTTCATTTATATCGATTTCAAAAACAGGCAAAACCAATCTGATAGAAATCAGAAGGTGGTTGTGTAGAACACAGGGAGAATGAATAAAAAGGGGCATAAGGGAACTTTCTCAGGTGACAGAAATGTTCTATCTCTTGCTTTTTGGTGGTAATTACACATTTACATACAACCGTTAAATCTCATCAAATGGAACACTTAAGATCTGTGTGGTTTTTGTTTATAAATTACACCTCCGTGAAATTAAAATAAATATTAAAAAATCATATTTGCTTTGTGCCACCTAAAGAACTCAATACTTACCAAGTGATTTCTTTTTACTGCAGAACATTATTGCACCTGATTTGTTTTCACCAGGCCTCAACAGCTGGCCTACATAAGAAAACAAGAAATGTATGCAACATTAGTATTTGAGAAATGCTCATTAACCGTAAATTGCCATCATTCAGCTTTCTTCCTAGTCAAATCTAGATGACTAGGAAGTCATTAACACAATAAGGAATAATAGACTCCATTTATGAGACTTAAATCTAACAAGATAAGAATAATTCTATAACTCACAGACATAGAAAACAAACTTATGTTTACCAAAGGAGAAAGGGGGAATGGATAAATTAGGAGTTTGGGATTAAAATATACACACTACTATATATAAAATATATAACCAACAAGGACCCGCTGTATAGTACAGGAATTATAGTCAATATCTTGTAATAACCTATAATGGAAAAGAATCTAAAAAAGAATATATATATATCTGAATCACTTTGCTGTACACCTGACACTAACACACCATTTTAAATCAATTATATTTCAATAAAAAAAATTTTTAAGGAAACAATTCTATACAAAAATTATCTATTTGTATTATGGTGGCTATATGGAACAATGTAAGGTAAGCACAAGTGTGACATTCAATTGGGCATTAAAATGGAGCCAAATTTTCGAATATATCCAAAACCCTGTGAATCAGAATATCTCAGAGGTGACACTCCATTACCTGCCTTTTATTCAAGTACCAAAAGTGATTCCTTCCCAAAACAGTCACCCAAGTCCAGGAAGTGCAGAGTCCCGTATAGAATTAACTGAAGAAGGAACACGCCAAGACACATAGTAATCAAATTGACAAAAACTAAAGACAAAGAGAAAATATCAAAAGCAACAAAGGAAAAGCAACAAATAACATACAAGGGAATCCACATGAGACTATCAGCTGATTTTTCAGCAGAAATTCTACAGGCCAGAAGGGAGTGGCATGATACATTTAAAGTGATGAAAGGGAAAAACCTACAACCAAGATTACTCTACCCAGCATGTCTCTCATTCAGAATTGATGGAGAAATCAAAAGCTTTACAAACAAAAGCTAGAAGGACTCAGCACCACCAAACGAGCATTACAACAAATGCTAAAGGAGCTCTTTAAAAAGAAAAGAAAAGGCAACAACTAGAAACAGGAAAATTACAGAATGGTAAAGCTCACCAGTACAGGTGAACATACAGTAAGGGTAGGAAATCATCTACACACAAATATGATATCAAAACATTAATTGTGAGAGGAGGAGAGCACAAATGCAGGATATTTGAGATGCATTTGAAATTAAGAGACCAGCAACTTAAAACAATCATGTATACATATAGACTGCTATATCAAAACCACATGGTAACCACAAATGAAAAATCTATAATAGATATACACACAAAAAAGAAAAAGAATCCAAACACAACAATATAGTCATCAAATCACAAGAGAGGGGAACAAAAGAGAAAAGGAATTAAAAAAACCTACAAAAACAAATCCAAAATTTTTTTTTAAATGGCAATAAGAACATACATATTAATAATTAACTTAAATGTAAATGGATTAAATGCTCAAACCAAAAGAAATAGACTGGCTGAATGAATACAAAAATAAAACCCATACATATGTTGTCTATAAGAGACCCACTTCAGATCTAGAGACACAGACTGAGAGTGAGGGGATGGAAAAAGGTATTCCATGCAAATGGAAATCAAAAGAAAGCTGGAATAGCAATACTCATATCAGACAAAATAGACTTTAAAATAAAGACTGTTACAATAGACAAAGGACACTGCATAATGATCAAGGGCTCAATCAAAGAAGAAGATATAACAATTATAAGTATATATACACTCAACAGAGGAACACCTCAATATATAAGGCAAATGTTAACAGACATAAAGGAGAAATCGACAGTAATACAATAATAGAGGGGGACTTTAGCACTACACTTACATCAATGGACAGATCATCCAGACAGAAAATCAATAAGGAAACACAGGTCTTGAATGACACATTAGAACACATGGACTTAATTGATATTTATAGAGTGTTCCATCCAAAAGCAGAAGAATACACCTTTTTTTCAAGTGTACATGGAACATTCTCCAGAACAGATCACATGCTGGGCCACAAAGGAAGTCTTGGTAAACTTAAGAAAACTGAAATCATATCAAGCATCTTTTCTGACCACTACACTATGAGATTAGAAATCAATTACAAGAAAAAATGCAAAAAACACAAACACATAGAGGCTAAACAATATGCTATGAAACAACTGATGGATCACTGAAGAAATCAAAGAGGAAATAAAAAGAATACCTAGAGACAAATGAAAATGAAAACACAACAATCCAAAACCTATGGGATGTGGCAAAAGCAGTTCTAAGATGGAAGTTTATAGTGATACAAGCTTACTTCAGGAAACAAGAAAAATCTCAAATAAACAACTTAACCTTACACCTAAAGCAACTAGAGAAAGAACAAACAAAACCCAAAGTTAGCAGAAGGAAAGAAATCATAAAGATCAGAGCAGAAATAAATGACATAGAGACAAAGAAAAAACTGCAAAGACCAATAAACTAAGAGTTGAAAAGATAAACAAAATTGATAACACTTTAGCCAGAGTCATCAAGAAAAAAAGGGAGAGGGCCCAAATCAATAAAATCAGAAATGAAAAGGAGAAATTACAACTGACACCACAGAAATTCAAAGGATCATAAGAGACTACTACAAGCAACTATACACCAGTGAAAAGGACAACCTAGAAGAAATGGGCAAATTCTTAGAATGGTACAATCTCCCCAGACTGAACCAGGAAGAAATAGAAAATACGACTAGACCAATTATATGTATGGAAATTGAATCTGTGATTAAAAACTCCCAACAAACAGAAGTCATGGAACAGGTGGCTTCACAGGTGAATTCTATCAAACATTTAGAGAAGACCTAACACCTATCATTCTGAAACTATTTCAAAAAATTGCAGAGGAAGGAACACTCCCAAATTCATTCTATGTGGCCACCATCACCCTGATACCAAAACCAGACAAAGAGGTACCATCAAAAAGAGAAAATTACAGGTCAATATCACTGATGAACATAGACACAAAAATCCTCAACAAATACAAGCAAACCAAATCCAATAATACATTAAAAGGATCATACACCATGATCAAGAGGGATTTATCCCAAGGATGCAAGGATTTTTTAATATCTGCAAATCAATCAGTGTGATATACCACATTGACAAATTGAAGAATAAAAACCATATGATCTAAATAGATGCAGAAAAAGCTTTTGACAAAATTCAACACCCATTTCTGATAAAAACCCTCCAGAATGTAGGCATAGAGAGAACCTACCTCAATATAATAAAGACCATATACCACAAACCTACAGCTAACATCATACTCAATGGAGAAAAACTGAAAGCATTTCCTCTAAGATTGAGACCAAGACAAGGATGTCCACTCTCATCACTTTTATTCAACATAGTTTTGAAAGTCCTAGCCACAGCAATCAGAGAAGAAAAAGAAATAAAAAGAATACAAATTGGAAAAGAAGGAGTAAAACTGTCACTGTTTGCAGATGGCATGATACTATACATAGAAAATCTTAAAGACGCTACCAGAAAACTACTAGAGCTCATCAATGAATTCGGTAAAGTTTCAGGAAAAAAAAATTGATACACAGAAATCTGGTGCAATCCTATACACTAATAATGGAAGATCAGAAAGAAAAATTAAGAAAACAATCCCATTTACCATCGCATCAAAAAGTATAAAATACTTGGGAATAAACCTACCTAACAGGGCAAAAGACCTGCACTCCAAAAACTATAAGATGCTGATGAAAGAAACCGAAGGAGACATAAACAGATAGAAAGATATACCATGTTCTTGAATTGGAAGAATCAATACTGTCAAAATGACCATACTACCCAAGGCAGTTTACAAACTCAATTCAATCCCTATCAAATTACCAAAGGCATTTTTCACAGAACTAGAAGCAAAAAATTTAAAATTTGTATGGAAACATGAAAGACCTCAAATAGTGAAACCAATCTTGAGAAAGAAAAACAGTTGGAGGAATCAGGCTCCCTGGCTTAAGAGTATAGTACAAACCTACAGTAATCAAGACAATATGGTACTGGCTCAAAAACAGAGATATAGATCACTGAAACAGGATAAAAAGCCCAGAAATAAACTGACTCACCTATGGTCAATTAATCTATGACAAAGGAGGCAAGAATACAATGGAGAAAGACAGTCTTCAATAAGTGGTGCTGGGAAAACTGAACAGCTTCATGTAAAAGAATGAAATTAGAGCATTCTCTAACATCATACACAAAAATAAACTCAAAATTGATTAAAGACCTAAATGTAAGGGCCAGATCCTATAAAACTCCTAGAGGAAAACATAGGCAGAACACTCTTTGACATAAATTGCATCAATATCTTTTTGGATCCCTCTCCTAGAGTAATGGAAATAAAAACAAAAATAAACAAATGGGACCTAATCAAACTTGGAAGCTTTGCAAAGCAAAGGAAAGCATAGACAAAATGAAAAGACAACCCTCAGAATGAGAGAAAATATTTGCAAATGAATCAACGGACAAAGGATTAATCTCCAAAATATACAAACAGCTCATGCAGCTCAATATCACAAAAACAAACAACCTAATCCAAAAATGGGCAGAAGGCCTAAATAGACATTTCTCCAAAAAGCACATACAGATGGCCAATAGGCACATGAAAAGATGCTCAACATCATTAATTATTAGAGAAATGCGAATCAAAAATACCATGAGGTATCGTCTCACACCAGTCAGAATGGGCATCATCAAAGTCTACATATAATAAATGCTGGAGAGGGTGTGGAGAAAAAGGAACCCTCCTACACTGTTGGTGGGAACGTAAATTGGTACAGTCACTATGCAGAACAATATGGAGGTTCCTTTAAAAACTAAAAATAAAACTACCATATGATCCAGGAATCCCACTCCTGGGCATATATCCAGTGAAAACCATAATTTGAAAAGATACATGAACCCCAATGTTCATTGAAGCACTATTTACAATAGCCAGGACATGGAAGCAACCTAAATGTCCATAAACAGATGAATGGATAAAGAAGATGTGTATATATATATAGTGGAATATTACTCAGCCATAAAAAAGAACAAAATAATGCCATTTGCAGCAACATGGATGGACCTAGAGATTATCATATTAAGTAAAGTAAGCCAGACAGCGAAATACAAATGTCATATGACATCACTTCTATATGGCACCTAAAAGAAAAAAAAGACACAAATGGTCTTATTTCCAAACAGAAAGAGACTCACAGACACAGAAAACAAACTTATGGCTGCCAAATAGGAGAGAGGGTGGGGGAAGGGTTATATTAGGAGGTTGGCATTAACATATACACACTACTATGTATAAAATAGACAGCCAACAAGGACCTACTGTATAGTACAGGGAACTATACTAATAGTATGTAATAATCTATAAGGGAAAAGAATCTGAAAAAGAATATATATATATATATATATATATATATATATATATATATATATATATATATATATATATATACATATACACACACATCTATATATACATACATACACACGAACACACACATGCATGAAATAGGCAAGGGAAACATAAGCAAAAAATGGAATTACATCAAACTAAAAAGCTTTGCACAGTGAAAGAAACTATCAACAAAAAGGCTACCTACTGCACTGGAGAAGATATTTGTAAATGATATATCTGATAAAGGGTTAATATCCAAAATATACAAAGAACTCATACAACTCAACATCAAAGAAAAAAAAACCAACCCCATTAAAAAATGGTCAGAAGACCCGAAGAGACATTTTTCCAAAGAAGACATACAGATGGCAAACAGACACATGAAAAGATGCTCAACATCACTAATCAGCAGGGTAATGCAAATCAAAACTACAGTGAGGGACTTCCCTTTTGGCTCAGTGGTTAAGAATCCACCTGCCAATGCAGGGGACATGGGTTCAAGCCCTGTTCTGGGAAGATACCACATGCCGCGGAGCAACTAAGCCCATGTGCTATTAAATACTGAGCCTGCGCTCTAGAGCCTGCAAGCCACAACTGCTGAGGCCACATGCTGCAGCTACTGAAGCCCACGCTCTGCAACAAGAGAAGCCACCACAATTAGGAGCCTGCACACTGCAACGAAGAGTAACCCCCGCTCAGCGCAACTAGAGAAAGCCTGCGCGCAGCAACGAAGACCCAATGCAGCCAAAAATAAATAAATAAAATTTATTTTTAAAAAAAGGCATTAAGCACCCCTATGTTCATCACAGCATTATTTACAATAGCCAAGATATGGAAGCAACCTAAGTACCCATTGACAGATGAATGGATAATGAAGATGTGATGTATATATGCAATGGAATACTATTCAGCCATAAAAAAGAATGAAATCTTGCCAGTTTCGACAATACAGAAGGACCTAAAGGGTATTATGCTAAGTGAAATAAGAGAAAGACAAATACTGTATGATTTCACTTACTGGGTAAAACAAATGAACAAATATAACGCAACAGAAACAGACTCATAGGTACAGAGAACAAACAGGTAGTTGTGGGGGAGGGGGGCAGGGGGAGGGAGGATGAGTGAAATAGGGAGATTAAGAGGTATAAACTTCCAGTGACAAAATGAGTCATGAGGATGAAATGTACTGTGTGGGGAATATAGTCAATAGTAATATAATATCTCTGCATGGTGATAGATGGTAACTAGACTTATCATGATGATCATTTTGTAATGTACAGAAATATGCAATCACTGTGCTGTGCACCAGGAACTAACATAGTGTTGTAGGTCAATTATACTTCAAAAAACAAACAACGAACTCGCAGAAAAAGAGATCAGATTTGTGGTTACCAGAGGCAGGGGGTGGGAGGAGGGGGAATTGGATGAAAGTGATTAAAATGTACAAATTTCCAGTTAGAAGATAGTAAGTACTAAGGATGTAACGTACAACATGATTAATATAATTAACACTGCTGTGTGTTATATATAAAAGTCATTAAGAGAATAAATCCTGAGTTCTCATCACAAGAAAAACAACTTTTCAAAATTTTTTTATCTATATGAAATGATGGACGTTCACTAAATTTACTGTAGTAATCATTCCATGATGTGGGTCAAATCATTATGCTGTACACCTTAAACTTATACAGTGCTGTATGTTAATTATTTCTCAATAAAACTGGAAGAAAAAAAATTATTTAGAAATAAATAAATAGGGGGCAGAAATAATGTCATTATTATCTTTTATTTTTTTCCCTACATGTCTAATTTCCTTCACATGGTAAACTCTATTAAGGATTTAGAGTGAATAAATAAAGGGCAAACAAATAACTTCAACATTTAGAACCCAAAGGACCATGGAAATGAACTCAAGCACCTTTGCAAACACATGACAGGGTAGGCAGAGGTTCTGAATTCATACTCTTTAGGTTAGAAAGAGAAATGACTTGTTTGTTCCTGCTCAAAGACATGGTGTGACAGGATGCATTAAACACCCATGAAAGAAGAAGCTGGTCAGTCATATGGAGACCAGAAAAGAGGAAGAGCAGCGCTTATGGCTTAGCAGTTACAAGAAAGGAGGATACAGAGGAATTTCATCAACACATACTGTTGCATTACAAATTTCTAGTGTCTAAAAGGCCTGAAACCATCAATATTTCTCTCTGTTGTGCTCCCAGATTCATGAGTTCCCTTTCACCACCTCCAGGAAAAGCAGCAGCCCACTGAGGGAATAGCCACCCTTGGGGTGCCCCTGACAAATAGGGCCAACAACACTTTGTAAAACCCACTGCTTTTCCAGGAACCAGTCACTAAAACTGATGAATCCAACAAGATGGGAGTACTACTGCCAGGTGCTGCTAGAAGCAGGGATAGGTCCTCAAATATAACCCATCAATAACTCTTCTGTTCTTGTTCCCATGCCTTCTACCAACTGCCACCAAGGCTGCCTAAAACAATCCCCCCCGCCCCCTCCTCACTGCTCCCCCTACCCCAGTCTTAGGCAGCAGATGCCTCTAGCACATGCTTGCTGACCAGTGACTGCTTTCCCCTGCATTCCTTCTAACAGGTTTCCCCGCTCCAGCCTTGGCCACCCATAGACTAGGGTCCACATTGAAGCCAGAGTGATCTTTATAAAAGTTAAATGGCATCATATCACACCCCTGCTTAAAACCCTTCAATAACATCCCACTGGCCTTAGAAAAAAAGATCAAATTGCAGCATGACTCCTTGGTCCCTCTGCAACCTGGTCACTGCTAGTCTTTCTACCCTGATTTCTCATCACTCTCCTTACAGCCCCCATTCTTCCTTGCACCACACCCCCCATGTCTATACTACAGAAATAACTCAGCTTCTTTCTATTTGAGGGCCTTGACACATGCTCTTCCCTCTGCCTGTCATAATCTAACCCCATCGCCAGCCCCTTCACCTGACTAACTTGTACTCATCTTTTCAATATCAACTCATACATCACTTCCTCTAGGAGTTCTCCACTGGTCTCCCAAATCAGAGGTAAGAGCACCTCCTATGTGCTCCCATAGAATCCAGAACTTCCCATTTCAGAGCCCTTATCATTATAGAATGTATTTGCCTATTATATTGGCTGTTTTCCCATTAGTCTACAAACTCCAGTGGGGCAGAGACCCGATCTGTCTTGTCCATAGTTGTATCTTCAGTGTCTAATGCACGCCTGGCATGTGGCAGTGCTCAATAAAAATTTGCTAAATGAAAGAATGATTAATGTTCTCAGTGTCTATGAGGAATGAAGCAAGGGCTTCCAGATGCTAAAAGGCATTTCCCTTTCAGCAACTATCCCTTCCTAGACCCCAACCCCAAGTTCAAGAACATCTTAGATCTTCCCAAACTGGGAACCATCATGGCTTTCTTGGCTGCTCCCTACCTCTGGCTGGTCCCTATCGTCCTGTGCATCCCCCACCTCCAGCCTAGGAAGAACCTCAAAAAATGAGAAGTATTTGGTTGGTAATAGGAAGTGTGTTGCAGGCAAACTGAAGAGCAAAAGAAAGGAGAAGGAATTTGCAAATCTTGGGGTAGAAGGGCAAGAGGAGGCACTCTGGCTCTAAAAGAAGATGCACAAAAAGGATTTTTTGAGGAAAAGGCTTTCTGTGAGAAATAACATGGACAAAAGCCGGTTTTTTATCCATGAGGGACTATCTTTGTTCCAACAAATAGTCACAACCAATACAAAATGGCAACATGGAGAAGGATGAATGGATTCTGTGACAATGACACCTTGACCTGGTGGCCCCATCTGGCCAGAGGGTTAAGGCTCATCAGCAAGTTCTAAGCCAACTTGTTAGGGCTTGAAAACTCTCTCTGGAGACCAAGTAAACATATTCTGTTTTCATGGGCTCAGAGTCCCTCGAGCTGGTGAAAAGAAGAATGATTCTTTAAGTAGGACGGCAAAAGGGACTCTCCACCCTGACAGGTGGCAATGAGAATGCAGGCAGAAGAAAGAAATTCAATCTCTCAGGAAGTTATTACGAGTACCGGCCACTGGCCAACGTTTTCTTTCTTTCTCCTTATTGGTTTGCTAGATTGCTTTGAGGGATTAGCACTAACAGATAGCCAAAACAAAGGATGAACTTAAATATATATTTGTGTAATATAAAGGTAACTAAAGAGAAAATATCCATGTAAACCCTTCTGTCTCTTATTTTAGATCTTCCTATAAGCACTTTTCACTTTAAAAGCCCCTAGACAATTAAACATAAAGCAAAACCATATCCTTCCTAAAATCACCTTTAAACCACACAATTATTTCCTTGCTTTTAATTTCTCTAATACCATCTTCCAAAGTATCTTTCAAACCTTTTATTTTTAAAATAATGAATAAATTCATTTTTAAATTTTAGCCATTTTTATTTTTGTAGAAAATATTCTCTATTTCATATTTAATCCAGAGTGATAATATAATTACTGTTGTACGAATTAAACAATATTTCTCTAAGGTTTGTGAAAAGTGTTTCTTATTAATGATCTTATTCAAGTGTTTTTACTCTCTAACACATGTGGTTACAACAAAAACTAAGGATTCAAGTCCATATTTCCTGCAATCCAGTCTTTTCCTTTTAATAGAAGCAACCCAGGTATATTTAATGGAGGATTCATACTAATGTAGCAGATTCTAGTGTAAATTTGAGGAAGTAAAATTTAGTCCTTTTATTGTTGTACACTTATCAATTCACCAAAATACCCCAGCTGACACTCGCTCCACCTCTAAAGGATGTCAGGGTAAAGAAAAAGCCAACTTTTATTGAACTTTCAGATCAGTGAGGGTCTACGGAAATACACTGAAAAAAAAATCAGGTGACAAAGAAGGATTTGTTAAAACGAAATCTAGCTCTAGAAGTAGGAACTTAGGATTTTGAAATTCAACATTTGCAAGTACTGAAGCAAACACTGTTTACATAAAAACATTCCTCCTTTTATGAAATCACCCCAAAGCAGAAGAAATAGAAAAAGGTAAGTTGCTAAATAGGTTTTATCTTCCCTTGCCTTCATCTTATGCAAGGGATTAAAATGGTGGTTTTCTTGTGTGAAAGTCTTAGCGGGTTTTTACAAGAAAGACAGGTCTGGGGAAAGTAGGAAGAGAGGTAAATGTAACCAAAATAATAGCTAAGTGTTTTATGTATATTAATTCATTTAAGTGAGTACTTTTTTTGGAAAAGATTGAGAGTGACGCTTGCATGAAGAATTTGGGGTTTTTTACATTTCAAGTTCAGGTTTTGAATCTTGGTCACAGAAAGTAATTCTTTGAATGGAAAAAATGGCAAAGTAAAGAGAAAACTCCAATTTGTTTAGGGAAGATAAGAAGTTGGTTTCAGATACCTTGAGATTGAGGACATAACAAGACATCCAAGTTGGAAATGCTACTTAAGCAGCTGTGAGCAGAATAGTGCATACTGGTCATATTATGATTCCTCAAGGAGGTCCCTACTTATAGTGAAAATGGGTACACCTGGCTGCAGGTGACTCAACACTTTAAGCCAAAGATTAAAATGGAGATTCTCTTTAATGATCAGAGGCCATTCAACAATCATGTTATTATAGTTAATTCCCCCTGCTCCAATTCCACGATCACCAAGCAACCTACTGATAATAACTTGCTTTCCCCCAGAAGTCTGCCTACAGGGGAAGAATACACCAGTCATGCATGCTGAAGTGAACATTCTGGTCCTCCTGACAGTTATATTATACATTTTCAATGAATAAATTGTCATTCATCTTACTCTAGATCATCAGTCTCCTGAGCTAATATTAGTCTTCCCCAGAAAGGTAGCTCTGTTTTTGGTATGCTGTTGACTTACGGTCCAAAGTCTGCAGGACATATGACCCACTCTAGCCATAACAAACTCACCAACCAGCCACCAAGGGAACAGCCTGCTGACCTGCTCAAGGGGCAGCAGGATGTGGTGGCTGCAAGCTTGTCCTTTGGAGTCAAACAACCTGACCTTGGATTCCTGCTTTTTTCTACTAGCATTACAGAATCCAGGGCAAGTAAGCTCTCTAAGCCTCAGAACACACCTGGACAGGTTGTTGGGGACAGTAACACATAATGAAAATGCTCGTTAGACAGTTATCTTGAAGGCAGCCCTCGGAACTTCCCCTGGCAAAATGTCTATATAAACATTAGGGTGAATTGAGGACAGTTGAGTATAACCCCTGTCAGACATTCTGCAGCAAAATAAAGGAGGTTAAGTGTGAATGGGTAATGAGGCTTTAAAGAGAAGATGTGCTTACAGTGGGGAGCCAGGGCTGTGGCAATAAACTAAGGGGACAGAACCAGTGGGAAGAGAGATTGAAAACATGAGGGAGAGCGACAGGAAGACAAAGGAATCAGAGGAGATTGGGAAAGAAAGGGAAGAGGTAGGGGCCAGGACAGCGGGGGAAGAGACAGGAGGAGTAGCTGAAGCCAGAGAGTAGCGCAGGCAGATTCTTGGCAGCTCTCCTTTCTTGCCCAGAGTGCTGCTCAGGGAGCCCCCCCTCGGCCTGGCTTCAACTCAGGGTCAAGGGAGGAGCTGGGGTGTCCCCGCAGGGGCATCCTCTACGTCCTCTGAGCAGTGGGTCCTCTCCAGTTCTCAGGACTCAGGGACAAGATGGGCCAAGGGGGAAAGGTCCCACACAGCTTCAAGGAGCCCAACCCCAGTCCTCAGCCCCTGTGAGGACCTCCTGTCCCCCACCCGTCTATTCTCCAGTCTCCGTTCTGTTCTGCTTGCCTCCCTCTTTCCCCAACTCTGCCTTCTCTTCCTCTTCGGAGACACTGTAACGTACAGGAGAGAATTTTAGGATAACAGATCCCAATCCTAGCTCAGTTACCTTCTATCTAGTGTTACTTTGACCAAGTCACTTACCCTTCCTAAGATTCAATCCCCGAATCTGTAAAATAGAGGTAATAATTCCTTCCTCTCAGGGCTGTTTCGAGGATAAATATACATGTAAATACAGCTCACTCCATAAGAATGTGGTTCCTCCCCCTCCTTCCTTCCTCCCCATCTGTCCTCTCTCCTCCTACTCCCTCCCCTTTTCTCAGCTTTCACTCTCTCAGTTTCCTTTCCCTGTTTCCCTGACTTTCCTTCATATTTCTCACTAAGGCACTTGCCTCTCAACCCAACCCACCAAGAGGACTGACCCACCAAGAGCGGAGGGGAGGGGAGCTGTCTGGAAGGCTTAGGTGAACAATGGAGAACCCATCTGCTGAGTAACAGTGGGGTCTGAGGATGGGAAGTGGGATGGCAGGATTAGGGAATCAGCCCTTTCTCTCCTCCTGCTGCCCTCTACCTTCTCTGGTCCTGCCCCTGCCCCTTTCCTCCCTCTGGCCCTAGGTTCCCAGAGGCTGAAAAGCAAAGCCTCAGTGAGTCTTCCCACCTCTGGACATGGTGACCCTGCAGACATATCTGCTGGCAACCCTGCCTACCAGTCCAAGAATATTCCCCAGGAGCCCCCTGTTCCAGGTCTCTAAGGGATGAGGGGTGGGAGATGAAACACAGCTCTAAGACTCCAGGGAAGGGACATCTTGATGCAAAAGGGAAATCTCAGCCTTGGGAGGTTAGACCAGTGAGAGATAAGGTAAGGAATAAGCCCAGGCCTCAGTCCTACATGTGTGCAGCTCTGAGTGTGACGTGAGGGTAGGAGGTATAGATAATGTTTTATTTATTTTTTAACTAATTTTTATTGGAGTATAGTTGCTTTACAATGTTGTGTTCGATTCTGCTGTACAGCAAAGTGAATCAGGTATAGATGTTTTAATCATATTGACAGCTGCAAACAGCTGTAAGGCTTACAGAGTGTAGATATTGGGCAAAAATAGAAGTAAAAAAACTTAAGCCAGTCTGTGTATGTGTTTGTCAAAGTGATGGTTAGCACAGCCAAATTTATAAACTGCTTACCAATTATATCTAATTACCATGCCTCAACAATAAATTATTCTATTTCCCATATAATGTATATCAGATTGCTTTTGTTGTAAGTTGTCATGTCGACACTGAAGTCTGTTTATATTCTGTTAGGCACACAGCTGTTACCACAAAATTCTAAAGTGGTGGGAACACTTCTTCCCTTTCTCCTCTTGTTTATGTCCTGCTTATTTTCCAACTTGGTCTCCTAGTTTCCTTCTCTCTTTCCCTTCTCTTCCTTTCCTCGCCTGCCCTCACTGCCTCTCTTGTGCATTTTCAATGTCCTTCTCCTCATCCTGCCCTTTCTCTCCCAAACACACTTCCCCTGGCTTGGTCATCTTCCTTCCCCTTCTCACTTCCCCATTTCTCCCCCAGCCTGGAATCAGGGGGCCAGGTTTGGTCCTGTTATCTCTCTACCTCCAGCAAGTTCCCCTCCCTTCTAAGCCCTGGTTTTCTCATCTGTAAAGAGACAATCAGGGTAACTCACGGGATCATTTAGCAAACTAAATGAGGTCATGCCTGTAAAAAAAAAAAAAAAAAAAAAAAAAAATTAGCACAGTGCCTCCTGCTACAAAGTTAATACTCAAGAAAGGAAAGCTATTATTATTTTTATTTTTCTTAAATGTATTTTTAACTCTACATACGTAGAAAACATCAAATTTGAGAGCATCCTTACTGATACTCAATCATCAAACACTTATCAGATGCCTATTCTATGTCAAACCTGGGCTGGGTAGCGGGAGGAAAGGATCATTAGGCCCTACCTCTGTCCTTCAAAAGCCAAGAGTCTGGGGTAGATGAGACCAGATACATAGAAAGTTCATTAGTGCAGGATTATGACAGAAGGAGGGACTGAGAACTATGGAGACAGAGGGAAGGGAGTCACCAAGCCTGCTTTGCAGAGTCAGCTATGAGCTCACAGATGGTGATTCCAAGTCAAGTCCTTTTGAAAAGAAGAGTTTGCTCAGTAAAACAAGGGAAGTACAGGCAAAAAGAACAGCATGTGGAAAGACCAAGCGTTGTGATAGGAAGCAGTGATAGTCATGGCAACCAGATTACAAGGGGCATGGAGGAGTGTAGTGTGATATGGGGCTGGCAGGGTAGGTAAGAGATGGATTCTGAAAGAAGCCATCATTGTCATCATCATCACTCCCATTCACTTGGTACTTAGCCTCATGCTAAGCACTGACAGGTATCATCTCATTTAATCCCCGACAAAATTTTACGGGCAGGGACTATCCCTATTTGATAGATGAGGTGACACAGAGCATAGCTACGATCAAGATCCTGTGGTTGATCCTCAGGTAATGGGGAGGCAGAAGGGCTCTCTCTGCAGAATGGTACACTTAGAATCCAGGCCCCCTTTTCCACCATCGTTGCTTCCTCGTGTCTCTCTATGCAAGCGTATGCTGTCAGGATTTTTAGGAAGGCTTTACTCTCACGACAAGGACTGGCATGGAAAGAGGTGGGCGAGCAGTGACAACAGGCAAGTGGAGCTGGATTCTGGAAATATTCCTGCAGTTGGAATTGACAGACTTTATAAGGGGTCTATATGCTGGGGTGCAAAACAAAGAGGAATCTGGGATAACTTCCACGTTTTCAGCTCAGGACAATGAGAGGATTAGAGGTGCCATTAACGAAAATGACAAATACAGCAGTGAAGAGAGAAGGTGGAAGAACAGGAGCAGGAATTGATGTGGGAGAATATTAAGTTCAGTTTGAACACACTAGGCTTGAAATGCCTCTTGATCATGGAAAAGATCCTCAGCATGAAAGAGAAAAGACAGATTTGTAGACTTGGATCATCAACATATGAGGAGACATTGAAGTCATGGGGAATGAATGATCTCATTCAGGAAGAACGAGAATGAAGAGAAGTGAGGGGAGGACAGCGGGTGAGGATGAGTCAATAAGAGGACAAGGACAGAGTCCTAGGGAACACCCAACCTCAAAAGAAGGGTTAGAGAAACATGTATTGAAACAAAACGCTGTGGCTCTCCTCCTACGCCCTCTTCTTCAGAGGATCTAGCACAGAGCCTGGCACGGGGTAGGTAGGTGCTCAACAAACCAGCATTGAGTAAAGAAGAGGAGAGAGGAGAAAAAGGTAGCCTCAAATTAAAGAAGGACTATATTTCCAAAAACACAATGGTCAATAATATTCATTATTGACCAATATAATATTTATATTTAACATTTAATTAGAATTTTATTTGTTAATATTTGGAAAATACGTACTATTGCTAAGAAGTCAAGTAAGACTTTAGGCATACGCTACAAATGTGGAATATTTGGAGGATACCGTTTTCTTTGACATCATTTCTCGGGAAATCCTGAAAACAAATACTAGCATCTGATTCTTGTACACGCTGTGCAAGCATCTAGGATACATACATTAAGAAATTTTATTTCAAGGACAGCAACAATTTCTGATTTGCTTTGAAACGATAGGTTAAGTCTTTTCCTACTAAATGAAAATTTCCAATTTACCATGTAGGAAAAAAATAAAATCCTCCTGAGCACAAAGAAACCCCCCAGGGCACAAAAAAATCACTTGGTCCCTCATTTTTAAAGATGCATGCATGCATGATGAAACAACATAAAAGCACACGATAGATAAATATAGGTCCAAAAATCTCTCTGAATCCACATTTTGCTGTAAGGCAAGCAGGGAACAACACAGGCACAAAGGTGGCCATTCTTGGACACAGGTAATCCCATACACAATACCATATTTCCTCTCCTCCTATCTAATAAGCCTTCAGCCCCTAATTAATGTTTCTTGCCCATCTCCTTTTTCTTTGAAACAGCTAATTGTTAACCAGGGACCTGAGACTCTCCCATGTCTATCAACAAAACAGCTAGAAGAATCCATTTCTCTGTTCAGACAAATCTCAGCCCTAAAAACATACCCCTCAAGCCTCAGAGGGAGAGCTTAGTGACAAACTGTTATGTCCAAAGCATGAATTGATCATAAAATGAACAATACCTTGAATAGGTGCATCAGATACAAACCCTCTGGGAAAAAACTCAAACCAACTGCTATCAAAGGAAGTGACAAGTACCCACAAACCAAGAAGAAATGGACATTGATGCTACTCCCATTGGCCATGTAATAGGTGATGCTAACAGAAGAAAAATTTGACCTTCAAAGGAAAAAAAGAAAATGCTCTATTTCCCAAATCCAACTAATTTCCCCCAAAATTACTTTTTAATAAGAGGAGAATAATTAATACTCTTTGCTAAATTTCAACACACAGAAAATGAAAACAGCAAAGCAGAACAGCAACCTGGAAAAGGGAAACCAAAAGCACCAAACAGCCCAGAGCTACCTCTCTTCTTGGTCTCACCAACCCTTCAATGCTCCCCAAACTCACCTCAGCCTGGACCTAAGCCTCTCGCCCAAAAGGGAGGTTTCCCAGCAGTGCAGCAAGATCAAACTGGTACCCATTTCATGACCATATCAATGAGAACAACGAGAAAAGCAAGAAAAGCGAGGCTATTCTGAAAGCTCTAGTGATTACATAGAAAAGAAACTGGGTCTCTAGGGGACATTCTTGAAAACCTGAGATCAACTCCCGGAAAAACACTCTTGACCACTTACCACTACCGGAAGCTGCTAGATGGCAGATCAGAATCAGCATCTCATCAGTAAAAGAGGAAGGTGTTGCAGGAAAGCAGCTTCCCTGCCAGTGAAGAACTGAGGGAGTAAAAACGGTCCTTGGAAAAATACCAAAAGCCCAGAAGAGTTTCTCCTGGAATAGTTGCCTACTGCTGCTACCAGGGCAGAACTGGTTAATCTTGGAGAAACAAAAGGAAGCTCCCTACAGGCTGTCTTCACCAGGATGGCGTCTTCTGTGGGAATCGAGAGTTCACAAGGACAGACGCAGACAACGAAAGGGGTCACCAGCTACGGCTTCTGCTTAGCAAACTTTTATCAGCCCTCGACTGAGGGAGATTAGTAAATATCTTTGGAGTTCCTACCTGTTTTTTCCAGAGATGAAGGAATTAGCAATGTCAATTTTTTTTTAATTATTACAAGGGGAGTTCAACTCTCTTATGGATGAAAGCTAAGCACACTCAAGCAACATGTAATATGCAGAGCGATGACTTCTTCTTTCCCAACATCCTTAATTTCAGCTCAGAGGAAGCAAACAATTAACCCTAAGGATGCTGGAGAACAAACACACACGGGAAATAGATTTAAACGTTTTAGTTTAGAATCACTTTGAGACGGTTCTGGTTTTTAAGATGGGATTAGATGAAAACAAAATATTTTGGTTCGTAGCTATTTTTAAAAGAAAGAATTATGGCTATTTTTCAATACATCTAAAGCCGTTTATGGATTTTCCAGAAGTTGCATCAGATTTGCTGTTAAGTACTGAAACCAAATATGTTTTAATCATGTCTCTCTAACCAGAGCAAGTTGATCCCCTGTGTCAATCCCACTCTCCTGAAACAATGTGGTACTGAGCCCTCAGGTTTCCACAGAGAGCCAGATCAGAGAGAAGGGAGGGACTTTCCCTGCCAGGGCTCCACAGTCACAAAAAAAAGGACAGATTTCTTGACACAAGAGTGATGGCTTTCTTCCTTGCATGATAAAAAGGACCAAGAACAGCCTATATGAGGAAGAAATCATTTCTTTAAAATATTTACAATGAAAAACTTTTTTTGAATTTAAAAAGAATTAAGTATAGCCTCTATACCATTTTTTAACTTATCATATTGACAACTATTATAAGTCTGGTAATTACCCTTGCTGAAGAACATTTAAAGAAATCTACACCTTTTCCTACATTGTTAGTGGGAATAGAAGTTGATAAAATATTTTTAAAGGAAAACTAAGTAATGCCTATCAAATATAGAAATGTGTATGTTTCTATCTCTTAGGAATTTACCTTACAGATAATCCCAAACATATGCAAACATATCTGTTCATTATAGCACTGTGACAGCAAAAAACTAAGAATGGCTTAAATATAGGGGCCTGGCTAAGTAAGTCAAGGTACATTCATACAAAGGAGTACTACACAGCCATCAGGAGGGGATAGAACTGTAGTGAAGAATCTGATAGCCTGGGTTCAGATCTGGCTCCATCAGTAACTGGTCAGGTGACTCTGAGCAAGTTCCCAAACCTCTCTGGGCCTCAGTTCCTCATCTGTAAAAAGGTGATAATTATAGTACTTACCATAGAGGATTATTGTGATTAAGACTGTGCTTGGAGCATAGTCGATGCTCAATAATTATTAGCTATTATCAATGAAAGAGGTAGGCCTCTTCAGACTGACTTGGAAAGATGTCTAAGAGGTATTGTCAAGTGAAAAGAACAAGTTGCAGAAGAGTGTGTATAGGGTAACCCCATTTGGTAAAAATATTTTAAATGTGCTTGCTGCTTACTGTTTCTTCCAATTAAAATATAAGCTTCTTGACAGCAGGGACTTTTGTTCACTGTTGTAATGCCAGTGTCCATAATAGGCATTTAATAAATATTTGTTGACTGAATGAATGATAACTGGAAAGCCAAGCAAGAAGAAAAAATTAATAACAACTACCTCCGAAGAATGGTATAGGGGTGGAGGGGCTGGTGGGCCTCTCCACCCCCATACCATTTTCATTGGTTCTTACCCTTTTGTACTGCTTAAATTTTTCACATTCAGCTTGTATGCCAACCAATGAAAATGCAGCTCTTAGAAGATAGTGATTTTGTTTGCAGGGAACATCTTGAGATCTACGGCTGACCCCACTAGCAGCACACTGATGGGGGAGCAAGTGATGATTTTCCCCATAATTTGATAAATTAATGAGTCAGAAAGCAACTTACAAAAGAAGGAGAGCAAAGAGCTCTTTTTCTCTTCTTGGCCTTCCATTGATCTTTCCAAAGTTATTGCTATAATCTCCAAGCCAGATCCTCTGCCTTAGTCCATGGGGACCCCTTTCCATTATCTAAACATCAACTGCACATCCCTACCTTGGCATCTTTGCTCAGGCCATCCTCTCCTTTTGGGAGACCTTTCCCAATCTGTCCTTAAAGGACAACATCACATATTCCCTCCTCACCCCCAGTCTTTTCTGACCATCTTCCTAGCATCTCTGGTCCCCCTCTCATGGGCACTGCCAGAGACCAGGTTTAGGTTTGGTACTGTCCACCGGTCCTTATCCTACAATGTCTGCTATCTTCCCTCTCAGCTTATAGGTTGCTTAAGGTAGGACTGTAAGAACTGTGTCTTCAGTTTTGCAAGCCCCCTCACACACCACACACACACGGCCCTACACTGTGAAGGAGAGAGTCAACATTAAGGAGCTACATGTGGTGATTTTTTCCATTTGCCCAAAAGTTTCTGACATTCTTGTCATCCTTCCTGAAATTTCAAGACTAGAGTTGGCTTTCTTTGGATTACTAAGCATAAAAAATAATTTTACAGTGTCATAGGATTATGTACTTACAATCACAGAGCATCAGATTTATTTGTCCCATCAATTTAAGTCCCAAAGCTCTTTATCCATCTCCGGAATATAAGATTACAGCAGTCACCACTATTCCTCTGCCAGGCTCCCTTGTCACCCACATTTCCCCTTGACTCTCTTCCTCATTTCATTCTGATCTGTGCTTAAAGTCACCCACTCCGAGAGGCCTGGCCTGGTCAGACCACCTAAAACAATACACACACCCCTATCACTCCCTATCCCTTATCTTCCTTTATTTTTCTCCATAGGAAAAATACACAGCCATCATACTGTGTATTTTCTTGTTTCTTGTCCAGTTTCCCCCTCCAGAAGGTCAGCTTCAGGAGAGCAAGGACTTTGTCTTGTTCACTGATGTATATACCCAGGGCCTAGAACTGTGCTTAGTAGGTGCTTGATGAATGTTGAACAAACAAATGAGTAGTAATAACATATTTGGTAGCTCTTTGCTGCTTACTAAATATGTATGCATCCTCCTCTAGAATGTGAGCTCTTGTCTCATTCTCTGTTGCATTTTAACAGTGACCAGCAGATAGTAATTCATTCACAATTGAATTAAAGTTGAACTTTCAAGTATAATTCTCTTCATGACACTTTCCATTTCTATTAAATTTCCCTTTATATTGTGCCCTCAACTTAATTTCTCTCAGCTCACCTTGTCAGTCCCCAAAGTAGTACCAGGTGACAGGCCTAATTTAAATAGACTTCATCACAGGCATGTGCTTAGAGTGAGATATCAGAACCCTTTGTAGCTACATCTTGAAGCATCAAATTCAGGGGAGGAGGAGGAGGCTAGGGGAAAGGATAGAGGCCTATAGCACATCAAAGGTGAAGAAAGCAGCTGCTCATTCTTCAGGGCGTGAACATAGGATCTGCACTTGCTCTGGATAACCCAAAAGAAAAGTATATCTCTGCTCAAAGTCACAGGCAAAAATAAGGGTTTAAAAGTTCTGCTTTTTTCCTCTCCTAGGGACATAACCAAAAGAATTGATGACAGGGTTTCAAACAGATACTTGTGCACCGATGTTCATACCAGCATTATTCACAATAGCCAAAAGATAGAAACAACACAAATGTCCATCAACAGATAAACAGAGAAGCAAAATGTGGTATATACATACAATGGAATAATATTCATCCTTAAAAAGGAATGAAATTCTGATACATGCTACAACATGCATGAACCTTGAAAACATATGCTAAGTGAAATAAGCCAGATACAAAAGGACAAATATTGTATGATTCCACTTATAGGATGTACCTAGAGTAGGTCAAAAAAAAAAAAAATAGAGGTTACCAGGGACTGGGGGAAGGAGAAAACGGGAAGTATTCTTTATTGGGTATAGAGTTTCAGATTGGGATGATGAAAAAATTCTGGAGATGGATAGCAGTGATAGTTACACAGCATTCTGAATGCACTGAATGCCAGTGAACCATATACTTAAAATGGTTAAAATGGTAAATGTTATGTTATTCCCACTAGATAATATTACCTGAACAGGCCTTCAACTTTAATCTTCATTAGGCAGCATGTACACTGTCAGAACACCAAAAGTTCTGTGTTTTTAAAAGGCCTTATTTTGCTTTAAAACCTTACTTTTCACAAATGTCCCACATGTCTATATTCTAGAGTTTCCAAACAGCTTTCTCAATGAAAACCTCAATTTGTCCTCACAACAATCCAGTGAATTATGTTAAAGGAATTTTGAGAGCATTATATCTGAGCATTTGAGAGAAAAGTTTTTCCTAACTTATTCACCCTCTTACCTGGTCCTACAACTTCACACATATTTCATCACAAGGAGGAGATGGAAATTTTTATACTTAAGAATCTAAATCACCAACAGATGGAGAGATATACCATGTTCTTAGATTGGAAGAATCAATATTGTGAAAATGACTATACTACCCAAAGCAATCTACAGATTCAATGCAATCCCTATCAAATTACCAATGGCATTTTTTACAGAACTAGAACAAATCATCTTAAAATTTGTATGGAGACACAAAAGACCCCAAATAGCCAAAGAAGTCTTGAGGGAAAAAAACGGAGCTGGAGGAATCAGACTCCCTGACTTCAGACTATACTACAAAGCTACAGTAATCAAGACAATATGGTTCTGGCACAAAAACAGAAACATAGATCAATGGAACAAGATAGAAAGCCCAGAGATAAACCCATGCACCTATGGTCAACTAATCTATGACAAAGGAGGCAAAGATATACAATGGAGAAAAGACAGTCTCTTCAATAAGTGGTGCTGGGAAAACTGGACAGCTACATGTAAAAGAATGAAATTAGAATACTCCCTAACACCATACACAAAAATAAACTCAAAATGTATTAAAGACCTAAATGTAAGACCGGATATTATAAAACTCTTAGAGGAAAACATAGGAAGAACACTCTTTGACATAAATCACAGCAAGATCTTTTTTGATCAACCTCCTAGAGTAATGGAAATATAAACAAATGGGACCTAATGAAACTTCAAACCTTTTGCACGCAAAGGAAACCATAAACCAGAAGAAAAGACAACCCTTAGAATGGGAGAAAATATTTGCAAACGAATCAACGGACAAAGGATTAATCCCCAAAATATATAAACAGCTCATGCAGCTCAATATTAAAGAAACAAACAACCCAATCCAAAAATGGGCAGAAGACCTAAATAGACATTTCTCCAAAGAAAACATACAAATGGCCAAGAAGCACATGAAAAGATGCTCAACATCACTAATTATTAGGGAAATGCAAATCAAAACTATAGTGAGGTATCACCTCACACCAGTTAGAATGGGCATCATCAGAAAACCTACAAACAACAAATGCTGGAGAGGGTGTGGAGAAAAGGGAACCCTCTTGCACTGTTGGTGGGAATGTAAATTGATACAGCCACTATGAAGAACAATATGGAGGTTCCTTAAAAGAAATACCGTATGCTAACACATATATATGGAATCTAAGAAAAAAAAAAAAAAGGTCATGAAGAACCTAGGGGCAAGACGGGAAAAAAGACACAGACCTACTAGAGAATGGACTTGAGGATATGGGGAGGGGGAAGGGTAAGCAGTGACAAAGTGAGAGAGTGGCATGCACATATATACGCTATCAAACATAAAATAGATAGCTAGTGGGAAGCAGCCGCATAGCACAGGGAGATCAGCTCAGTGCTTTGAGACCACCTAGAGGGGTGGGATAGGGAGGGTAGGAGGGAGGGAGATGCAAGAGGGAAGAGATATGGGAACATATGTATATGTATAACTGATTCACTTTGTTATAAAGCAGAAACTAACACACCACTGTAAAGCAATTATACTTCAATAAAGATGTTTAAATAAAAAAAAATGACAATAATTAGGTTTTTATAAATATATTTAAAAAAAAAAACAAACTAAAAATAGAATTAACATATGATCCAGCAATCCCACTACTGAGCATATACCCAGAAAAAACCGTAATTCAAAAAGACACATGCCCCCCAATGTTCATTGTAGCACTATTTACAATAGCCAGGTCATGGAAGCAACCTAAATGCCCATCGACAGATGAATGGATAAAGAAAATGTGGTACATATATACAATGGAATATTACTCAGCCATAAAAAGGAACGAAATTGAGTCATTTGTTGAGACGTGGGTGGATCTAGAGACTGTCATACAGAGTGAAGTAAGTCAGAAAGAGAAAAACAAATATCATATATTAATGCATGTATGTGGAACCTAGAAAAATGGTACAGATGAACTGGTTTGCAGGGCAGAAGTTGAGACACAGATGTAGAGAATAAACGCATGGACACCAAGGGGGGAAAACTGCAGTGGGGTGGGGATGGTGGTGTGCTGAAATGGGCGATTGGGATTGACATGTATACACTGATGTGTATAAAATTGATGACTGATTAAAAATAAATAAATAAATAAACACAATCCAATACAAATCCATTACTAGACCAAAAAAAAAAAAAAGAACCTAAATCCACACAGCTTTTCTGAACAGAATAAATAGCATTATATTTCTTAGAACCTGTGAATATGTCTAGCTTCACTACCAAGACAGCTAAGAAAACTAAAGAATTACTGGGTTTTTTAAAATTTTATTTATTTATTTATTTTTGGCTGCATTAAGTTTTTGTTGCTGCACACGGGCTTTCTTTAGTTGCCTCAAGCAGGGGCTACTCTTCATTGCGGTGTGCGGGCTTCTCATTGCAGTGGCTTCTCTTGGTGTGGAGCACGGGCTCTAGGCGCATGGGCTTCACTAGCTGTGGCACGTGAGCTCAGTAGTTGTGGCGCATGGGCTTAGTTGCTCTGTGGCATGTGGGATCTTCCTGGACCAGGGCTCGAACCCGTGTCCCTGCATTGGCAGGCGGATTCTTTTTTTTTTTTTAACATCTTTATTGGAGTATAATTGCTTTACATACATAGGTCCCCTTATCTCTTCCCTCTTGCATCTCCCTCCCTCCCACCCTCCCTATCCCACCCCTCTAGGTGGTCACAAAGCACGGAGCTCATCTCCCTGTGCTGTGTGGCTGCTTCCCACTAGCTATGTATTTTACTTTTGGTAGTGTATATATGTCCATGCCACTGTCTCACTTTTTCCCAGCTTACCCTTCCCCCTCCCCGTATCCTGAAGTCCATTCTCTAGTAGGTCTGCATCTTTATTCTGGTCTTGCCCTTAGGTTCTTCTGATCTTTTTTTTTTTTTTTTAGATTCCATATATATGTGTTAGCATACAGTATTTGTTTTTCTCTTTCTGACTTACTTCACTCTGTATGACAGTCTCTAGGTCCATCCACCTCACTACAAATAACTAAGTTTCATTCCTTTTTATGGGTGAGTAATATTCCATTGTATATATGTACCACATCTTCTTTAGCCATTCATCTGTTGATGGACACTTAAGTTGCTTCCATGTCTTGGCTATTGTAAATAGAGCCGTAATGAACATTTTAGTACATGCCTCTTTTTGAATTATGGTTTTCTCATGGTATATGTCCAGTAGTGGGATTGCTGAGTCGTATGGTACTTCTATTTTTAGGTTTTTAAGGAACCTCCATACTGTTCTCCATAGTGGCTGTATCAATTTACATGCCCACCAACAGTGAAAGAGGGTTCCCTTTTCTCCACACCCTCTCCAGCATTTATTGTTTGTACATTTTTTGATGATGGCCATTCTGTCTGGTGTGAGAGGATATCTCATTCTAGTTTTGATTTGCATTTCTCTAACAATTAATGATGTTGAGCATTCTTTCATATGTTTGCTGGCAAGCTGTATATCTTCTTTGGAGAAATGTCTATTTAGGTCTTCTGCCCATATTTGGAGTGGGCTGTTTGTTTTTTTGATACTGAGCTGCATGAGTTGCTTGTATGTTTTGGAGATTAATCCTTTGTCAGTTGCTTCATTTGCAAATATTTTGTCCCATTCTGAGGGTTGTATTTTCGTCTTGTTTATGGTTTCCTTTGTTGTGCAAAAGCTTTTAAGTTTCATTTGTTTATTTTTGTTTTTCTTTCCATTTCTCTAGGAGGTGGGTCAAGAAGGATCTTGCTGTAATTTATGTCATAGAGTGTTCTGCCTATGTTTTCCTCTAAGAGTTTGATGGTGTCTGGCCTTACATTTAGGTCTTTAATCCATTTGGAGTTTATTTTTGTGTATGGTGTTAGGGAGTGTTCTAATTTCATTCTTTTACATGGAGCTGCCCAGTTTTCTCAGCACCACTTATTGAAGAGGCTGTCTTTTCTCCATTGTATATTCTTGCCTCCTTTATCAAAGATAAGGTAACCATATGTGCATGGGTTTATCTCTGGGCCTCTGGGCTTTCTATCCTGTTCCATTGATCTGTATTTCGGTTTTTGTGCCAGTACCATACTGTCTTGATTACTGGAGCTTTGTAGTATAGTCTGAAATCCGGGAGCCTGATTCCTTCAGCTCCGTTTTTCTTTCTAAAGATTGCTTTGGCTATTCGGGGTCTTTTGTGTTTCCATACAAATTGTGAAATTTTTTGTTCTAGTTCTGTGAAAAATGCCAGTGGTAGTTTGATAAGGATTGCATTGAATCTGTATATTGCTT
The DNA here is from genome assembly GCF_965194825.1 of Balaenoptera physalus. NCBI lineage: Eukaryota > Metazoa > Chordata > Mammalia > Artiodactyla > Balaenopteridae > Balaenoptera > Balaenoptera physalus. The sequence goes on along the minus strand of NC_138883.1, from coordinate 90,324,538 downwards.
TGGGTAGTATAGTCATTTTCACAATGTTGATTCTTCCAATTGAAGAACATGGTATATCTCTCCATCTATTTGTATCATCTTTAATTTCTTTCATCAGTGTCTTATAATTTTCTGCATACAGGTCTTTTGTCTCCTTAGGTAGGTTTATTCCTAGATATTTTATTCTTTTTGTTGCAATGGTAAATGGGAGTGTTTTCTTAATTTCACTTTCAGATTTTTCATCATAAGTGTATAGGAATGCAAGAGATTTCTGTGCATTAATTTTGTATCCTCCTAGTTTACCAAATTCGTTGATTAGCTCTAGTAGTTTTCTGGTAGCATCTTTAGGATTCTCTATGTATAGTATCATGTCATCTGCAAACAGTGACAGCTTTACTTCTTCTTTTCCGATTTGGATTCCTTTTATTTCTTTTTCTTCTCTGATTGCTGTAGCTAAAACTTCCAAAACTATGTTGAATAATAGTGGTGAGAGCAGGCAACCTTGTCTTGTTCCTGATCTTAGTGGAAATGGTTTCAGTTTTTCACCATTGAGGACGATGTTGGCTGTGGGTTTGTCATATATGGCCTTTATTATGTTGAGGAAAGTTCCCTCTATGCCTACTTTCTGGAGGGTTTTTATCATAAATCGGTGTTGAATTTTGTTGAAAGCTTTTTCTGCATCTATTGAGAAGATTATATGGTTTTTATCCTTCAATTTGTTAATATGGTGTATCACGTTGATTGATTTGCGTATATTGAAGAATCCTTGCCTTCCTGGGATAAACCCCACTTGATCATAGTGTATGATACTTTTAATGTGCTGCTGGATTCTGTTTGCTAGTATTTTGCTGAGGATGTTTGCATCTATGTTCATCAGTGATATTGGCCTGTAGTTTTCTTTCTTTGTGACATCTTTGTCTGGTTTTGGTATCAGGGTGATGGTGGCCTTGTAGAATGAGTTTGGGAGTGTTCCTCCTCCCTCTACTATATTTTGAAAGAGTTTGAGAAGGATAGGTGTTAGCTATTCTCTAAATGTTTGATAGAATTCGCCTGTGAAGCCATCTGGTCCTGGGCTTTTGTTTGTTGGAAGATTTTTAATCACAGTTTCAATTTCAGTGCTTGTGATTGGTCTGTTCATATTTTCTATTTCTTCCTGGTTCAGTCTCAGAAGGTTGTGCATTTCTAAGAATTTGTCCATTTCTTCCAGGTCGTCCATTTTATTGGCATATAGTTGCTTGTAGTAATCTCTCATGATCCTTTGCATTTCTGCAGTGTCAGATGTAATGTCTCCTTTTTCATTTCTAATTCTATTGATTTGAGTCTTCTCTCTTTTTTTCTTGATGATTCTGGCTAATGGTTTATCAATTTTGTTTATCTTCTCAAAGAACCAGCTTTCAGTTTTATTGATCTTTGCTATGATTTCCTTCATTTGTTTCTCATTTATTTCTGATCTGATCTTTATGATTCCTTTCCTTCTGCTAACTTTGGGGGTTTTTTGTTCTTCTTTCTCTAATTGCTTTAGGTGTAAGATTAGGCTGTTTATGTGAGATGTTTCTTGTTTCTTAAGGTAGGCTTGTATAGCTATAAACTTCCCTCAAAGAACTGCTTTTGCTGAATCCCATAGGTTTTGGGTCGTTGTGTTTTCATTGTCATTTGTTTCTAGGTATTTTTGGATTTCCTCTTTGATTTCTTCAGTGATCTCTTGGTTATTAAGTAGTGTGTTGTTTAGCCTCCATGTGTTTGTATTTCTTACAGACTTTTTCCTATAATTGATATCTAGTTTCATAGCGTTGTGGTCGGGAAAGATACTTGATACGATTTCAATTTTCTTAAACTTACCAAGGCTTGATTTGTGACCCAAGATATGATCTATCCTGGAGAATGTTCCATGAGCACTTGAGAAGAATGTGTATTCTGTTGTTTTTGGATGGAATGTCATATAAATATCAATTAAATCCATCTTGTTTAATGTATCATTTAAAGCTTGTGTTTCCTTATTTATTTTCATTTTGGATGATCTGTCCATTGGTGAAAGTGGGGTGTTAAAGTCCCCTACTATGATTGGGTTACTGTCGATTTCCCCTTTTATGGCTGTTAGTATTTGCCTTATGTATTGAGGTGCTCCTATGTTGGGTGCATAAATATTTACAATTATTATATCTTCTTCTTGGATTGATCCCTTGATCATTATGTAGTGTCCTTCTTTGTCTCCTGTAATAGTCTTTGTTTTAAAGTCTATTTTTCTCATATGAGAACTGTTACTCCAGGTTTGTTTTGATTTCCATTTGCATAGAATATCTTTTTCTATCCCCTCACTTTCAGTCTGTATGTGTCCGTAGGTCTGAAGTGGGTCTCTTGTAGACAGCATATATATGGGTCTTGTTTTTGTATCCATTCAACAAGTCTATGTCTTTTGGTTGGAGCATTTAATCCATTTACATGTAAGGTAATTATCGATGTGTATGTCCCTATGACCATTTTCTTAATTGTTTTGTGTTTATTATTGTAGGTCTTTCCCTTCTCTTGTGTTTCCTGCCTAGAGAAGTTCCTTTAGCATTTGTTGTAAAGCTGGTTTGGTGGTGTTGAATTCTCTTAGCTTTTGCTTGTCTGTAAAGCTTTTAATTTCTCCATCAAATCTGAATGAGATCCTTGCTGGGTAGGGTAATCTTGGTTGTAGGTTTTTCTCTTTCATCACTTTAAATATGTCCTGCCACTCCCTTCTGGGTCGCAGAGTTTCTACTGAAAGATCAGCTGTTAACCTTATGGGGATTCATTTATGCGTTACTTGTTGTTTTTCCCTTGTTGCTTTTAATATTTGTTCTTTGTATTTAATTTTTGATAGTTTGATTAATATGTGTCTTGGTGTGCTTCTCCTTGGATTTATCCTGTATGGGACTCTCTGTGCCTCCTGGACTTGATTAACTATTTCCTTTCCTATATTAGGAAAGCTTTCAACTACAATCTCTTCAAATATTTTCTCAGTCCCTTTCTTTTTCTCTTCTTCATCTGGGACCCTTATAATTCAAATGTTGGTGCATTTAATGTTGTCCCAGAGGTCTCTGAGACTGTCCTCAATTCTTTTCATTCTTTTTTCTTTATTCTGCTCTGCAATAGTTATTTCCAGTATTTTATCTTCCAGGTCACTTATCCGTTCTTCTGCCTCAGTTTTTCTGCTATTGATCCCTTCTAGAGAATTTTTAATTTCATTTATTGTGTTGTTCATCTCTGTTTGTTTGCGCTTTAGTTCTTCTAGGTCCTTGTTAAACGCTTCTTGTATTTTCTTTATTCTGTTTCCAAGATTTTGGATCATCTTTACTATCATTATTCTGAACTCTTTTTCAGGTACACTGGCTATTTCCTCTTCATTTGTTAGGTCTGGTGGGGTTTTGCCTTGCTCCTTCATCTGCTGTGTGTTCCTCTGTTTTCTCATTTTGCTTAACTTACTGTGTTTGGGGTCTCCTTTTCGCAGGCTGCACATTCGTAGTTTCTGTTGTTTTGGGTGTCTGTTCCCAGTGGCTAAGATTGGTTCAGTGGGTTGTGTAGGCTTCCTGGTGAGGGGACTAGTGCCTGTGTTCTGATGGATGAGGCTGGATCTTGTCCTTCTGGTGGGCAGGTCCACGTCTGGTGGTGTGTTTTGGGGTGTCTGTGGCCTTATTATGATTTTAGGCAGCCTCTGTGCTAATGGATGGGGTTGTGTTCCTATCTTGCTAGTTGTTTGGAATAGGGTGTCCTGCACTGTAGCTTGCTGGTCATTGAGTGAAGCTGGGTCTTGGTGTTGAGATGGAGATCTCTGGGAGATTTTCACCATTTGATATTACGTGGAGCTGAGAGGTCTCTTGTGGACCAGTGTCCTGAACTTGGCTCTCCCACCTCAGTGGCACAGCCCTGATGCCTGGCTGGAGCACTAAGAACCTGTCCTCCACACGGCTCAGAATAAAAGGGAGGAAAAAAAAGAAAGAAAGAAGAAGATAAAATAAAATAAAATAAAGTAAAATAAAATAAAGTTATTAAAATAAAAAATAATTATTAAGAAAAAAAATTTTTTATGTAATAAAAAAAAATAAGTGGACAGACAGAACCCTAGGACAAATGGTAAAAGCAAAGCTATACAGACAAAATCACACACAGAAGCATACAAATACACAGTCAAAAGAAGAGAAAAAGGGAAAAAATATATATATATCGTTGTTCCCAAAGTCCACCTCCTCAATTTCAGATGACTTGTTGTCTATTCAGGTATTCCACAGATGCAGGTACATCAAGTTGTTTGTGGAGCTTTAATACGCTGCTTCTGAGGCTGCTGGGAGAGATTTCCCTCTTCTTTGTTCGCACAGCTCCTGGGGTTAAGTTTTGGATTTGGACCCGCCTCTGCGTGTAGGTCGCCTGAGGGCGTCTGTTCTTCGCTCAGACAGGATGTGGTTAAAGGAGCAGCTGCTTCGGGGGCTCTGGCTCACTCAGGCTGGGGGGAGGGAGGGGTACGGATGCGGGGCGAGCCTGCGGTGGCAGAGGCTGGCATGACATTGCACCAGCCTGAGGGGCGCCATGCGTTCTCCCAGGGAAGTTGTCCCTGGATCACGGGACCCTGGCAGTGGCGGGCTGCACAGTCTCCCAGGAGGGGAGGTGTGGATAGTGACCTCTGTGTGCTCACAGGCTTCTTGGTGGCGGCAGCAGCAGCCTTAGCGTCTCATGCCCGTCTCTGGAACCGCTGATAGCCGCAGCTCGCGCCCATCTCTGGAGCTTCTTTAAGCAGCGCTCTTAATCCCCTCTCCTCACGCACCACGAAACAAAGAGGCAAGAAAAAGTCTCTTGCCTCTTCGGCAGCTCCAGACCTTTTCCCGGACTCCCTCCCGGCTAGTTGTGGCGCATTAGCCCTCTCAGGCTGTGTTCACGCCCCCAACCCCAGTCCTCTCCCTGGGATCCGACCAAAGTCCCAGCCCTCAGCTCCCAGACCCCGCCTGCCCCGGTGGGTGAGCAGACAAGCCTCTCAGGCTGGTGAGTGCTGGTCAGCACCGATCCTCCGTGCGGGAATCTCTCCGCTTTGCCCTCCGCACCCCGGTTGCTGCGCTCTCCTCCGTGGCTCCGAAGCTCCCCTCTCCGCCACCCGCAGTCTCCGCCCGCGGAGCGGCTTCCTAGAGTGTGGAAACCTTTCCTCCTTCACAGCTCCCTCCCACTGGTGCAGGTCCCGTCCCTATTCTTTGTCTCTGTGTTTTCTTTTTTCTTTTGCCCTACCCAGGTACGTGGGGAGTTTCTTGCCTTTTGGGAGGTCTGAGGTCTTCTGCCAGCGTTCAGTACATGTTCTGTAGAAGTTGTTCCACATGTAGATGTATTTCTGATGTATTTGTGGGGAGGAAGGTGATCTCCGCGTCTTACTCTTCCGCCATCTTGAAGCTCCTCTCCCAGGCGGATTCTTAACCACTGCGCCACCAGGGAAGCCCAGAATTACTGTTTTAAGTAAACAGGTTAATCACCTATATAGCAAGCAGAATGCCATACCCATAGTTTGAAATCTCTAGTTGGAAGAAATGGATTTAACAAACATATTTTCATTCAGCAAACGCAGGTACTCTGTTAGGCAATTTGTGAAACACAGAAAGATGAACAAAATGCGATTTTTGCTCGAGACTCTTGTCGTGTGCTGGCAGGAGTCAGACATGCAGATGAGAAGATTCTACCAGGAAAGGGAAAACAACAGGCTCTGCTATTGAGAAAGAGGTCACCAAACAGGAGAGTTAGTCACTCTGTGTTGATTAAAATCTAATCATAATGAAATGTACTAACTAAGATTTAATCAATTCCCTGGAATTTAGCCATTACAAGAGTTTTAGTCTTTTTTGTTTGTTTGCTTTCTCACCTTTTAATGCCTGCGTAGGAAGATTCAGCTGACTGAAGTATCAAACCAAGACTTGGTGTCAGCCTGAATGACAGAGAAGTATCTCTGGCCTAAAATTACGATTGGACACACACAATAAAAAAGGAAAGACAATCAGAACACATTATACCCCGATTCTATAAACATCCCCCTGCAGTGAGCAGACTAGAAGCCACCTTGAACCTACTGAAGAAGCATCTCTTTGAGAGGAACCCTGGAATCTATGCTGTAAACCCACAGAGTAAAACGTGGGAAATGCTGAGGTATGAACCATATAATGTTGTGCAACTACTTAACTGCCTTAAACTCTAGCTTCCTGGTTCTAAAATTAAGAAACTTAAAACCTTCTTAAGCTGTTTGTGAAGATCAAATGAGATATTCACTAAATGGATAATAAATGAACATAAAGTATAAGTGCATGTGCAAATTGCACGTACAGTGATAGAACAGGAATAAATAACACATAACCCAGCACCTGTCACACAGTCATTGTCCGGCAAAGGTCAATGTCCTTCCTGCTATCTCTCCAGAATCTTCCCAAATGGCTAGCACATGTCCTATATCAGAAGAGAAGGGTGACCTCCAGGTTCTGAGCTTCTCCACATCTCCAATTCTTCCCATCCTGTTACAACCCCCTGCTTTCTCCTCTTCTCTTTAGCATATCTTTTCAACACGCCATAAAACAGCACAAGAAATAGACAGTTTTAAAGAATGAACTCAATAAGGATAAATAGAAGTTTTAGTATTTTATTCCTGCACCCCAGGGAATTGTCTGAAAACCACTGCTCCATGACAAGGTTCGGCTGGTGAGAGAGGGGCACTAAAAATGTTCCTGCCCCACCCATGTCCTTTTCATTTCAGTGATTGAAACCTACTCACTTCCTTTTCAGAAATGAGTTCACCAAACCTTGAAATCATACATACCTTCATTGTCTTTAATATCAAAAAAAAAAAAAAAAAAAAGAGAGAGAGAGAGTTTTCTAACCTCTTGTAGTTTCATTTACTGCCTGGTACTTTCTGTGGTGTGTTGAGCTGAAGTTCACCACGAGAACGTAACTCAACTTCTCCTCCCCCAAGCTCCCCACCAATACTTCCTGTTGGTTGGTTAACCTTTTGTGCAAGGAAGTAAGTTTCCTTACATTGGTCAACACCAACGACTGATCCATTACTGATGGTGCCATTTCCTATGTGGAACTTTCCATCCTCGATGAAAAGACTCACAGTTGAGTTTTAGTTATTACTCAACTAACTCACAAAAAGAACAGAAAGGAAACCAGAGAATGCACGAAGGAAGACATTTCTTTATAAGTTAAGCCCTGATAGGGACCCAGATTTAGGAATAGAAGAGTTTCCTGCTCAACTATTAAAATTTCAGGAATTAAAAGTAAACTAAAAATAATATAAATCCACTACTATACTAAAATTAAGGTGGTATGATTTTTTAAATAAGATACCCAAATTCCTGGATGTTAAAAGTTACCTTTGGGGATGAACTCCTCCCAGCAATTTGGACGTTCCCTCAAGGGCTCTTCTGAACATCCCTTTCAGTGCAGGCACTCAGACACAAAGCAGAACAGTGGGGTTCAGAAAGTTTGTTGTTATCCAAGCCCACTCACCAAAACCAGGTGATTTGCATTTAACTTTCCCTTTCAAATGTATTCTGAACCATGTGTTCCAGAACTAGATGACCCAGCTCTAAACCAGACAGCCTAACCCAAGCAGACCATTGGCATCCCTAGTTGTAAAAGTCATTCTAACAGTTCGTTTCCAAATGACAAATGCTCCACAGCCAAAACTGAACCCTGGAATAGACTGCTGGCACCAGTGAGAGAAACACTCCCAAAAATGATGTATCTCTTGCTATCAGGGAAGCACAGTGTCTTCTTGGCGCATAATAACCAGAAGATATTTGGGGGCTCTGCTTTTTTATAGATTGACATCATAAGTCATTACAATAATAGGGGGCATTTACGAGAAAGGAGGAGTCAATCTGGATCAGTTTCAGGGTTCCAGTGGTGCTTGCCATCTCAGAACCTTCAAGACACAGGAGCAGCCAGACAATCTTTTGACACTCACTCCAGCCCTACTTTCTCCTTAGCAGGCTATCATCCAGCAAGAAACAAAGACCAGGGCCACATGGCTTTAAGGAAGCTCTTCCCTTCCTCTCTTTACCCTTTTAGCCTGCCCTGCACATCAATAGGTGTGAACACTCCCTACCCCATGCATGTCATTTGGAAAGTGCAGGATCAAAGCTCAAGATCAAAGAAGTTTGGGCTCCTAATCAGAACTATCTCTAGGACATTTCACACATTTGTCACCATTTTCTAAGCCCCAATTCTGAACCAACCCCTCTGCAAGGCATTAGGGATGCCAAGATAAACAAGACCTGGTCTCTGCCCTAGCAAGAACCTTTCTAGCGGAAGAGAAGTGAGTTGTCGATAAGTCACTGTGATACAATAGAACAGAAGCTCTAAGAGACGTGTCCCCTTTCCAAATATGTTTTGGAACATAGGGGAAGGACTTATTCCTGTGTGTGTGGAAGTGTCAGGGAAAAACCTCAGGATAACATGTGAAGCTGAGTCCTAAGAGATGAGTAGAGAGGATCTGTTTAGTTCTATGAGCTAACAGTCCAAGAGGAAAATGTCACTGATAGTTTTTATCTCCTCTCCTCAGCTACTACCCCATCCCACCTCAGAGAAAAGCAGCCCTCTACTGTCACCTGGGTTTCCATTCCAAATGCCTGGAGTGAGTCACAGTCACACCTCCTACAGCATTCATGAATGTGGAGGACAGAAGTGAGGTAGTAAGGTAAAGGTAAAGGTAATTAAGTAAAGGTAAATTTATCAGTAAATTCATCAGTGAAGGTAATTAAGAGGTCCTGGTGGATCAGAAACCAGGCAAGGGTTAGGCAGGAATTAAATCCTAAAGGCCTCAAGTGGGCACCCCACCTCTGAGGAAAGCAAGCTGAAGGCATTCTGTGCTGCATGAGGTGCTGACACTGTGCTGTACTGTAGAGTGTAAGGAAATGCACCCTATTATGAAGCTGGAATACGGCACAGGGGGCATGGTGCAGGAGGTGAAAGCTCAAGATGGCAGGAGGGAGGCTGTCTGAAGTGGCTGCAGAATTATCCCACCCTCTAGAGATATCCCCTAAGGGAGGTGGACAGACCCTATTAAAGGCTTTCTTTGGCAAAATATGAATTCCAGATGAACAATGACAAGGTGTGCATCCCTCCATTTCTGAACACATCCCCACAAATGCTGAGCCACCTTGAGGTAGAATGTGCTCCAGTCTCACTGTAGGCCTGTGACCTACAGTGGCTGAGTGGATGATGCAGCTACTTCTGGTGCATCCCCATGTTCCTATGCAACCTTAGGTAAGGAAGGTGGTGTTTTTCAGACATTCCCTTATTGGTAAGCCAATGTTTCATCTTGTACCCAGTCTGTCAAGGGAAGCAGGCATGAATATGTTCCCAGAAAAGCAGGAGAATGAGACATGGGGTTATGTCACACCAGAGAACAATGAAGGCAGACACCAAAGTCCTGGTTTTTTCCTAGCTTGGGCGTAAGCTTCAAGAGAGACCTGAAAGATATAGAGGCACCTAGGAAATCTGGCTTAGTGGCCTGTTTCCTCCTGCTCAAAAGGGTGCTCTTGTCCACCATGGCATCAAATCCAGCAAGAATGGAGCAACAGGAGAGCACTGAAGGAGGAAAGGGGCTTCAGACACCTGAGGCTATATTCCTGCCCCCTCATGGCTGGTGAAGGGCAAGGCCTGGGTCAAGATGAAGAGATTTCCTCATGCAAAGAGAAGCCAGAGGACCTAGTGAGCCAGGAGGTAGATGGGCCCCAGGCTGAGCAGCTGGAGTTTGTTCCCTGTGGACAGATATTCCAAGATGAAGAGGAAGAGGAGCTGAGCCCTGCCTAGCTAAGAGACCACGTATTTCTCATTCCCGAGGGCAAGGAGACCTTCCCGACTACACATGTGCAGAAGGGCTCCTCAGAGGTCAAAACAGAGGGGGCGTCACCTCATAGTAAGTGATGTCACTACCCATAGGCCTCTTTGCTAGAATCCATCTTGGCTAAGAGATGCGCAAGCACACATGGGAGGACCCTGAGATAAACCAAATACGAACTCAGAATTTGGCAAAGCAAGATGACTGGCCAAAGGAAACCCACAAGAAATGCCCCATATAAGTGATTCAAACTACCACGAGGGCGCGACTCTTTCTCTGAGCCCACCCGTGTGTCAATCCACCTGTACACTTTTTCACATAATAAACACTTCAGTTGTTTCACTACTTTCTGCCTCTGTAGAAATTCATTTTCTGTAAAGCTGACAGACCAGGGCCTTGTCACTGGTCACTGGTCCCTGGTGGTCTATTGTCTAGGATTCAGCGCTCTCATTGCAGCAGCCTGACTTCAATCTCTGGCCGGGGAGCTGAAATCCTAGCCACTGCAGGCCAAGGCCACTGAAATCACTAGCATGGATCCAAGGCTCTCACCTCCTCACTGTAACAAAATCAAATGAGTCCTCCATTTACCTAGATGCCATCTTGGAGAGGAGCAGGGAGAATAGAAGGACCTAAGAGGGCTTCCCTGGTGGCGCAGTGGTTGAGAATCTGCCTGCCAATGCAGGGGACACGGGTTTGATCCCTGGTCTGGGAAGATCCCACATGCCGCGGAGCGACTAGGCCCGTGAGCCCCAACTACTGAGCCTGCGCGTCTGGAGCCTGTGCTCCGCAACAAGAGAGGCCGCAACAGTGAGAGGCCCGCGCACCGCGATGAAGAGTGGCCCCCGCTCGCCGCAACTAGAGAAAGCCCTCGCACAGAAACGAAGACCCAACACAGCCATAAATAAATATAAAAATAAATAAATTAAAAAAAAAAAAAGAAGGACCTAAGAAATCTGGAGTTTCTCTGAGCTCCTGTAAGATGCTGCACTCGCCCATCATGGCATTTGCCTTGCTGTAATCTCCACCTGTCCACTTGTCCAGGCCTGCAACATCTGAGGGTGGCAACTCAATGTCTCACACATAGCACTGGGCCTAGCACAGAATATAAGAGCCCAGGACCCCTGTGATGAGATTTCCCAGGCCTTGATGCAAGTCACTCAACCTCCTTGGGTCCCAATTTCTTCATCTATAAAACAAGAGTCTCAGACTACAATGTCTAAGCAAACATCCTAAATCTAACTTTCCATAATAATAGTGATAGGTAAGAACTCCTAATAGCTATGCAGTACTTACTATGTTCTAAGTGCTTCACACATAGCAACTCAGTTCCTTCTTACAACAATCCTGTGAAGTAAGCCTTTTTGCAGATAAGGAATTGGAAAAACAGAGATATTAAGGAACTTTGATAAGATTGCAGAGCTAGAAGGAGCCAGAACTGGAATTTGAACCTGGAAGTCTGGTTCTGGATTCTATGTGCCTAACCTAGCTCTGTTTCTGTGTAATGATGCCTCCTTTCATTCCTTACAGGAGCTGGTGCGAATTTATTCATCCCCAAAAGCTGAGATGTGTCTGATTCCCCACTGATGTGCTAGGAATACAAACTCTAGTTCATTACAATTAGTAAAGAAAGACAGCTGCACCCTGAAACTTTATAATTTAATCTTTAACACCAATATCTAAAAGCATTGGTATACTTCAATAGCGTCATCTTCAAACTATTAGTAATATTATTAGGAATAATGCTAACAATACATATATGTATAATTAACAGCAATTACAATATAATTAGTAGTACTTCCAAAAAGATTATAAAATCATGTTGCTGTTACTCTTGCATGTTCTCAGATACTTAATATCAGAAATAAAAATGTTTTGTTCTGGAAATTTTAACTGATTATATTTGTATTAGACCAAATTTTTATATGGTTTGTCAGATTTATTTTGCCCCTTCAGTTATTTTTTAAAGTTAATGCAAATAGAAAAATTATATATATATACATTTATGCATATATCCAAATAACTTTGCTGTACACCTGAAACTAACACAGTATTCTTTATACTATACTTCAATTTTTAAAAATCACTGAATTAAAATTTATTATTAATCTAAAATTAAAAACTAATTATCAAATCAGTTACTGTAAAACTTTTAAGTATATTTGGAACAACCTGGGTGTGTGAATCTACTTTTCCAGTGGTAAATTTTATGAAATTTAAATACAGACCAAATATCTCCAGTGAAAGTTAAGCACAGGCATTGAGGTGCACTATCCATGTAAAACACACACCTGATTTTAAAGACTCAGTATAAAAAAAAAAGAATGTAAAATATCTCATTGGTAATTGTCTATATTGATTACAATTTGAAATGGTAATATTTCAGATATACTGTATTTAATTGAGTAAAATGTATTATTAAAATTAACTTTAATGATTAAAAAAAAAAGTTAATGTGAAAAACCACTGGTTCTATGCCTAATGATAACAGTCATGCTATAATAGTAATTTAGCAATTAGCCTATGGTTTGGCATCCAGGAAGCTGACATAAAAATAGACAATTTATTGACAATATTTAGACATTGGCTGTACTATTAAGTAATTAATATCCTATTTCCTGAATTCCATGATTTGCATGATGAAAAGTACAGAACCAGGCATTCTAAGTTTGTGCTGGAGATATAAGGAGTAATTAGACATAGAGTCTTACATTAAAATGTTGGAGTTTAGTAGAAGAAATAAAGCATAAAATAAATTATTAGGACAAATTATGCAGTGATAAGTGCCCTTGTAAAGAGAGAAAGAAATTTGCGATGGGAAAGGAAAAAGAGAGAGAGAAGAGACTCATAATCAGAACAGACTGTGGGGAAAGAAAGCATTTGTGTTGGGCTTTGAAGGGTTGGTATGATTTATGTATACAACAATAAGGAGTGCAAATCATTTGGGTTGAGAGAACAGCAAGAGCAAAGTCAGAGGAGTCAAAAAACAGTATAGGCAAGGATTATCAAATACTGTGCTTCAGTCTGCCAAATTGAACATATAGAAGACACTAATGGGAATTAAGGAAGATATGATAGGGTTACAATTATCTAGGCAAGTGGTAATAGTTGCCTAATTTAAGGCAATGTCAATGGAAATGGACAACAAAGTATAGATTCAAGAAGTATTCCAAAGAAAGAATCCACATTTGGCAACAGGAAGGAAAGAAGGAGGGGAAAAGTCAAAGATGATGCTCAACATAATACAGGCCATGTATGACAAACACACGGCAAACATCATTCTCAATGGTGAAAAACTGAAAGCATGTCTTCTAAGATCTGGAACAAGACAAGGATGTCCACTCTCGCCACGATTATTCAACATAGTTTTGGAAGTCCTAGCCATGGCAATCAGAGAAGAAAAAGAAATAAAAGGAATCAAAATTGGAAAAGAAGTAAAAGGGTCACTGTTTGCAAATGACATGATACTATACATAGAGAATCCTAAAGATGCCACCAGAAAACTACTAGAGCTCATCAATGAATTTGGCAAAGTTGCAGGATACAAAATTAATGCACAGAAATCTCTTGCATTCCTATACACTAACAATGAAAGATCAGAAAGATAAATTAAGAAAACAGTTCCATTCACCATTGCAACAAAAAGAATAAAATACCTAGGAATAAACCTACCTAAGTAGGTAAAAGACCTGTACTCAGAAAACTATAAGACACTAATGAAAGTAATCAAAGATGACACAAGCAGATGGAGAGATATACCATGTTCTTGGATTGGAAGAATCAATATTGTGAAAATGACTATACTACCCAAAGCAGTCTACAGACTCAATGCAATCACTTTCAAATCACCAAAGGCATTTTTCACAGAACTAGAACAAAAAATCTTAAAATTTGTATGGAGACACAAAAGACCCTGAATAGCCAAAGCAATCTTGAGGGGGAAAAAATAAAACAGAGCTGGAGGAATCAGACTCCCTGACTTCAGACTATACTACAAAGCTACAGTAATTAAGACAATATGGTACTGGCACAAAAACAGAAATATAGATCAATAGAACAGGATAGAAAGCCCAGAGATAAACCCACGCACATATGGTCAACTAATCTATGACAAAGTAGGCTAGGATATACAATGGAGAAAAAACAGCCTCTTCAATAAGTGGTGCTGGGAAAACTGGACAGCTACATGTAAAAGAATAAAATTAGAACACTCCCTAACACCATACACAAAAATAAACTCAAAATGGATCAAAGACCTAAATGTAAGACTAAACACTATATAACTCTTACAGAAAACCATAGGAAGAACACTCTTTGACATAAATCACAGCAAGATCCTTTTTGACCCCCCTCCTAGAGTAATAGAAATAAAAACAAAAACAAACAAATGGGACCTCATGAAACTTCAAAGCTTTTGCACAGCAAAGGAAACCATAAACAAGATGAAAAGACCACCCTCAGAATGGGAGAAAATATTTGCAAATGAAGCAATTGACAAAGGATTAATCTCCAAAATATACAAGCAGCTCATGCAGCTTAATATCAAAAAAACAAAAAACCCAATCCAAAAACGGGCAGAAGACCTAAATAGACATTTCTCCAAAGAAGACATACAGATGACCAAGAAGCACATGAAAAGCTGCTCAACACCACTAATTATTAGAGAAATGCAAATCAAAACTACAATGACGTATCACCTCACACCAGTTAGAATGGGCATCATCAGAAAATCTACAAACAACAAATGCTGGAGAGGGTGTGGAGAAAAGGGAACCCTCTTGCACTGTTGGTAGGAATGTAAATGGATACAGCCACTGTGGAGAACAGTATGGAGGTTCCTTAAAAAACTAAAAATAGAACTACCATATGATCCAGCAATCCCACTACTGGGCATATACCCAGAGAAAACCACAATTCAAAAAGACGCATGCACCCCAGTGCTCATTGCAGCACTATCTAAAATAGCCAGGTCATGGAAGAAACCTAAATGCCTATCAACAGACGAATGGATGAAGAAGATGTGGTACATATATACAATGGAATATTACTCAGCCATAAAAAGGAACAAAAGTGGGTCATTTGTAGAGATGTGGATGGACCTAGAGACTATCATATAGAGTGAAGTAAGCCAGAAAGAGAAAAACAAATATTGTATATTAATGCATATATATGGAATCTAGAAAATGGTACAGATGAACCGGTTTGCAAGGCCGAAATAGAGACACATATATAGAGAGCAAACTTATGGACACCAAGGGGGAAAAGGGAGGAGGGACAAACTGGCAGATTGGGATTGACATATATACACTAATATGTATAAAATAGATAACTAATGAGGACCTGCTGTGTAGTACAGGGAACTCCACTTCACTGTACAGCAGAAACTAACACAACATTGTAAAACAACTATACCCCAATAAAAATAAATAAATAAAAATAAAAACAAAGATGTTGCCAAGTTCTGAGCCCTAATGGCTAAGGTAATGTTGGTGACATTGACAAAAATCAGGAGAAAGAAGGTGGAATGAGTTCTGTTCCATGTATTTGAGCTGTATGTACCAGTCACAGCTAACTCATCACCAAGCAGGAGGAGATACTATTTCAAGCACAACAGTCACTCTGTGATTCATCATATGTGAAGGTGAAGTTACTTTCACTCTCACAGAAGTAAAACCAAAGCTGCACATTATTAACCAGATCCTTCAGGATGCCTGAATGTTAAGGTGGGCTGTCAAGAATGACTCAGTCTTAACTCAGAGCCTCAACATCTAACATTAGAGGAAAGTTTTAAAGGCTTTATGTTCCCATTCTTTAAACCTTAACTGGTTGAAATCTGAAAGCTATTTTTCTCTTTTGAGATGTAGTTGTGACATATTCATTTTCAAACTTTCTCAGTTTCATCTACAGTAAAAACTTTGTGTGACATATTCTCAACTTGTAAGTTGATCAAGGAGGTGCTCTAGATTTCATCATTTGGTTTTATCCTCTGTCAGTATTCTGAATAGTCTTTCCATATTGTTCTCAATCTTTAATCACACCACCATCACTTGATGGTATCACACTTGAGAAAATTTCCTTTTTAACCCTGTTGCCATGAATCATTTTCACTGTGGTTTGTGGGAATTGCTTGAGATATACCCAGAGCATTTGACATGTCACATCTATCTATCAAGATTGTTCTGGATGACCTTTTCAGTGCACATTCGTGTATGTGCCTAGATTATTTCAAGTTTAAAACAATCTGGGCACAAATTACATATTTTTCCAAAAGTGGGAAGCAAACTGATTGAAAATCCAAGTGCAAGATTTCCACATGGGACTTTGTCTAGCAATACAATAAGCAGATGCTTTATGCTGAGCAAGGAATAAGAGTCTACTTCCTGGACATATTTTTATAGATCATCATAATTGAAACCTGACATACATAAAACTGTAGGTAAATACTGATGCCATTGGAGCAGAGCACCATAAAGAGAAATTTCCTAGGCTTCTCTTGTATCCAACTAGGAAACTTTCAGTCCCGTTAAAGGAACGCAGATGTAACTTCAAAGGGCCTCAAAAAGAGTGCAAATTCTTGCTGATAAAACTTCATCTCCCCAAGATTAAACTGTACAGTCCTCAGACATTTAATAATCCTCTCACATACATTTCAGTGAAAGGTGAAGCTGTTTTATTTACTCCAGCCTTGAGTGTGGAGACTTTCTTCTTCTGAACTATTGATCTAAGCATGACATTTAAATACGCACAAGTAGCAGCAATTCCATTTGAATATCCTGATTGTGTCAATTACTGTGATGCTAAGCATGCCCATTCCACCCTGGAGCTTAAGTAAACAGGACCACCACTCTCTGCTCTTAGCAGAGGATTTATAGGAGCCATGTGTCTGGCATTCAGGAAGATGTTGTCTTGCTCTCACCAGTGATTACATATACAATATTGTCATGTAATTTTCAGATTTTTCAAAGACTTCAAAGCTCACAACCTTCTGTGAACTTGCTATCTGGACATGTTTATCATGGCAGGGAATAAAGGGAGGGGTGCTATGCAGAGACTTCAAATTATGAGCACTTCACAGATGCATTCTGTATGTCTATAAAATGTCAAAATGTCCAGGAGAAAAGTGGAAAGGCTACTCAGTCTACCACCCGTACAGGGAGGGAGCCTGGCTGGAGCAAATGTGGCTTAAATATTACTTTAAAAGGGCCATTTGATTTTTCCATGATCAAGATATTTTGTCCTAAATTGTTTCCTTTGCTAAATGAGTGGCATTTAATTGGTAAGTAGAAATGAGTTCACTTCCTCTCCTCTCTCTTTTCTGGAAGTGACCAGATGTCCCATTTGGGGGAATTATCTTTGTGACATGGTACTGAGAACACAGAACAGGCCTTGTGTGTTGCGTGACAGTGGAGGCTCTGGAGTCAGGCTTGCCTTGGGGTGAAGCCCAGCCCTCCCGCTTTGCAGCCAAATACCATTTGGGTAATTTACCCTCTGTGTCTCAGTTGCCTCATCGGTAAAATGGGGATGATTATAATGGATCCTACCTCATCAAGCTGTGAAGATTGAATAAAATAGTATGTATCTAGTATGTGGAAAGTATTCAGTGAGTATTATTATTATAATTGAAACATTGCACAGATGAAATAAAAGTACATACTTCTCACCTCAGGGATTAGGCCTTGAAGGACCAATAAAAATTCTTTTTGGGGGGATTCTGAATTCTCTATTCCCATAGCTTTTGTTCATGCTTTACCAGAGCACTTACATTGATGTCCTCCTCTGCATCATGCACTGCAAGAGGCTTCTCATACATATTATAGACACGGAATCAAGCAATGTGTTAATGTCGATCTTCCCATGAATACTTTCCTGTTTATTCTTTCATTATGTTTTGCTTACCCAGTAAGAACCTATTATGTGCCAGTCAATGGGCTATCCAAATGCTGCTGCCCAATATCCCTGGCTCTTACCAATCAATGAGTAAATTTTTCTAGAAAAGCAACATTTAGAGAGATGACTAGATTCCCTATGCCAGAATATTCTGGGATGACTCATTCCAAGGGATGGCAAGTTATGCAACTATCTTTCTGTGCAGTGGTGGCTGAGGAGAGCCACTGTGTCCTTTGAATGCTGAGCTTCATGGTGCATCATCATGACTCAGAAGTGACCAATAACCAAGTGGAATTTAAACATCTTGGCTAAGTACCAGCAGCATTTTGCTCCAGTTATTGGAAGCTCCTCAGAGTGAATGTGGTCCTGGGGTAAGATCTGAATCACTGTCTCTGAGGGTAAAAATGCATATTGCCAGGAAATGCATAGCAAACAACAGAGGCACAAGAATAGTCTCATTTTTTGTCTGTCTGCACCATGAGCATCTGCTGTCTCTCCTCTGTTAAGAATGGTCACCAGGCTTCTCTCATGAAATATCACACATGCCCCTTATTGCTGTACCCGGGGTTAGAGCTGGGAGGGGTGCCATCTTAGAGACAAGTGATAGTCAGAGAGGGGAGAGGGAACTGAAAGGAATCTAACATTTATTAAATCCCAAAGCCAGGCCTCCTGAGTGCCACTTTAGTGATCTTTCCACTGTACCACACCTGGTGACAAGTTTTAAAGATTTTCTGCTCAGCTATTCTTTTACCAAAGTTCCCACTGATCAACTTAATTATCAACATTGTGGTAAAGGCTGTGAGCACAGCCTGCCAACTGTAATGCTCATCTCAGTATCACTCTAGCCGCGGAGAGAATCTATCACTTTTCCTCCTTCTGCAATCTGTAAACCATGCTGGGACAGACTCTTTCATACACTGGAGGTAAGAGCGTGGACTGGTGCAGCCTCTCTGGAGGGCAGCCTGGCAGTGTTCCAAACAACTTATACATGGGTTCCACCTTGGGACTTAATCCTCCCATTTCTGGAAATGTACACTAAGAAAGGCTCAGAGATGTGGCAGATATGTATATGCGGTTAGCAAATCATGAGGCATCACTTGTCCATATATACATATAGAGAGATATATAGATATAGATAACCAAATGAAATACGTGTTCACTCACCAGTTAGCCACACTGTTACACCCTGAAGGGCACCACTGCCCACCTGTTGACAGGTACTGGAATTGAAGACACAATGCCAGGATGAACTATCACATAAGAAGTGTATCTTAGAAAGTCAACTGAATTTCACTGACTACAAGTATTCCAATGTCAAACCATAAATTAGAAAGAAAAAAATTTAGTAAAAAAATCACTTTCCAGTCACTTTTTATATATCTGTTTCTCCCTTTGCTGCTCTCTTATTCCCCCCTCCCCCATACCAACCACCAACAGCACTACCACCTTCATCACCCAAGAAGTCTGTCTGTATTGTAAATCCTTTTTTTTTTTTTTTTTTTCAAAATCAAAGTAGGCATGAACAGGACTCAATTGCTGGTATGGAGAAAACTGTGTGAATAAATAAGGTAATTAAATGTATCCATTCTATAGATTAGTCAACACTACTTTGAGTGACTATGATATATCAGAGTGCACATAACAGTGCAAACATTAGGTAGTCCTCACTGTCTACCATCCTTCTACAAAACCTCAGATTTGAACTTGAGAAAATTCAGATTACCCTAGACTACACATATTAGGGGAAGTAACTTCATTTAACCACTATGTTCTAAATAAAGTATTTTTGTTAGAAATCACATTTTATCTTGAGTCTTAGAGTTCACCTGCACGGTGTGATATTTTCTACCTGATGGGCAGATAGAAGTTAAACTTGGACAAGCACAAATATGTAGCTTCTTGCATAGAAGACAACACAAACAGTAGAGAGAGATTATCCCATGGGGGTTCTGAGAGGAAGTACCTAGGACCTTAAAGCCGAACTTCCACTGTCTAGGCCCAGCTTCCTCTACCCACAGATCCTTCAACTCAGCCCCTACCCACAAGATCCCAGGACCAATGTAGTCCTTTCTGATCCCGCACATCTTCATCTTACTGAAACTAAGGTTCAAGGCTCATATATTTCTGCAGCATCTACTTCCTTATACTCTAGTAATTTACCTAATTACTTGTAATTTTCTGTTTAATGATATCTATCTTCTCCTTAAGACTCTAAACTCCCTAAGAACAGAGACTGTGTCTGTCTCATTCACAGCTTTATCCCCAGTACCTAGTGCAATGCCTACCATATTGTTGGTGTTTAATAAATTTTGTTCCTGGGATATTGTGACTTATAATAACAAATATAAACGTGGTCTTCATCTCTGTTACTGGCACAGACCTCCTAAAACCCTTGGAATTTCCTAAGTGATGAAAGCAATTGAGGTGGCTTGTCTTTTGTTATGTTAATGAGGTGACTTTTGGAGAGCATCTAAGGATGGGGGCTTGTTGCCAATAGAGCCTACCATCTAATTAGAGGGTTGGGACATTCAGTCCAACCCCTTAACCTCCAGGTACCCCAGAAGCTGGGTAACTTTCTCTCCCACACCTAGCCTTTTGTGTAAGTCTCTGCCTGGAACACACCCCTTGAAGTCTGGGGTTCTAAGTCGCTCTTACCAGGCAATCCCCCACCTCCAGGGACTGAAGTCCAGTCCCTGAGCATCCTTAGGCCTCTGAATCATGCTGGTTTCCACGCCCCTGCAAGCTCCACTCTCCCCTCTTCCAACAGCTGCATCTTTCCCCAGGTGTGGGCCTCATCCCCTCATAGGCTGTATTTATCTACCAGGCCCTGGGTCCTCCTTATTGAGCCTTTTTTAATACCATTAGAGCTCCAGTTCTCAGTGTGGAGACCTGAAGAGAGACTCCAAGCAAATAGAACCTCAAAGTAACTCCAAATTCAAGACCTGAGGCAGTGTGGAGAAAACTACTGTGATATGAGTTGTCAATGTAAAGAAAGTTACATTGAATCATCCACCATAATATACTAAACTGTCTGAAACTCCAATAAAAGTCTCAATAAGAGCATTTAAAACACAGCCTACTTGGGAACATATTTTATTCACAGATACGTACGTAAAATATTTTTAAAATTCACAAGTGAAGCAAAATAATATACAGTTAAAATAGTGTAAATGTAAGAGGGAGTAGCCAAGATGGGAGGGTTATAGCCAAGAGGGCAGAGTAGGAAGACCCTGAACTTACCTCCTCCCATAAGTACACCAAAATGACAACTATTTACAGAGTGACTATGGATTAGAATGACCTGAAGACTACCAGAAAATATTTTAAATAAGTACATACAGTGAGATGGGTAGGAGGGGTGGAGACATATAGTCAAGACTCATACCCTCAGGTGGGCAACCCACAAATGGGAAGACAGAGGGAAGAAGTTCTTCCCAAAGAGTGAAGGCTCTGAGACCCATATCAGGTTCCCAAGCTGGGGCAGGAGGGTCCTACACTGGGAAGATGAACCCCAAGTACTGGCTTTGCAGGCTAGCAAGAATTGTGTATGAGATAGCCAGAGGGTTGTAGGAAACAGACATTCTGCTTCTAAAAGATGAATGCAAAATCTCACACACTCTAAGACCCAGTACAGAGGCAGTAGTTTGAAGGGAGATTGGGTCAGTCCCACTTGCTGATCTTGTAGAGCTTCTCAGAGAGGCAAGAGGCAACTAGGACTCCTGCTGTGAACACAGAGGCTGGCAGCAGCCATTTTTGGCAGCTATTCTACCACAAGGACACTGGGGCTGACAAGCACCATTTTGGACTCCCCAATCTAGTCTATTAGCATCAGGGTCTTACCCACCCAACAACAGGTCAGCATCAGTCCGAGGACTCCTTAGACCAAGTAGTCAGCTGCACAGGGACCCAGCCCCACCCACTAGGCGGCCGCCAGCCCAAAAAAAACCCCAGCCCCTACAGCCAGGCAATCTATGACGTAGCTCTGCCTACCAGTAGCCAACGGCTGCAGCAAAAGGCAAGACCTCTCAGCCAACCATGAAGGGGGGCAGCTAGGTCTAAAAACATACCCACAGTAGTCAGTCCCACAACAACCGTAGTGTCCATGAAGCTCACATAAGAGACACTCCCCTAGAGCATATAGCTCTGGTGACAAGAGGAGAATGTGCTACTCAGTCCCATAAGATGTCTCCTACGTAAGGCTACTTCTCCAAGATCATGAAATGTAAACAACCTACCTCATACATATAAAGAAACACAGAGAGTTAGGCAAAATTAGGGGATAAAAGAACAATATAAAACCTCAGAAAACACTAACTGAAGTGGAGATAAGCAATCTATATAATAAAGAGTTCAAGGTAATGATTATAAAGATGCTCAGTGAACTCAGGAGAAGAATGGATGAACATAGTGAGTTTAACAAAGAGTTAGAAAATATAAAGAAGAACCAAAAGACTGAAGAATACAATAAGTAAAATAAAAAATACACTAGAAGGAATCAACAGTAAATTAGATGATACAGAGGAACGACTCAGTGAACTGGAAGACAGAGTAGTGGAAATCACATGAGCTGAACAGAAAAAAAAAAAAAAGGAAAAAGAATTTTTTAAAATGAGGACAGTTCAAGAGACCTCTAAGAGAACATCAAGCATACTAAAAATTGAAAGACAGGAGTCCCAAAAAGAGAAGAGAGAAAGGGGCAGAGAATTTACTAGAAGAAATAATAGCTGAAAATTCTTTAATCTGGAAAAGGAAACAGACATCAAGATTCAGGAAGACAGAGTCCCAAACAAGATCAACCCAATGAGAACCACAACAAGACAAACTGTAATTAAATGCCAAAAATTAAAGATAGAAAAAGAATCTTAAAACAGCAAGGGAAAACCAACTAGTTGTGTACAAGGGACTCCCACAATTTAATCAGTGGAGATTTTACAGGCCATGAGGGCACGCCAGGATATATTTAGAATTCCCTACAGGGCAAACCATCAGGGCAGCTGCAGTGGGTGATGGCTTGATGGGGGCAGCTTTCATTGTTTACTGGAATGGCAGGCAACATTTTTTTGTCCACAGTACTCTCTACAGATTAAATAAGATACAACATATAAAGCTGACAACACAGTGCCTGGAATATAAGTCTTCAAAAATACTGTTATCGGGTCTGAACCAAGATGGTGGAGTAGAAGGATGTGCTCTCACTCCCTCTTGTGAGAACACCAGAATCACAACTAGCTGCTGGACAATCAGCAACAAGGAGACACTGGAACTCACCAAAAAAGATACCCCACATCCAAAGACAAAGGAGAAGCCACAATGAAATGGTAGGAGGGGCACAATCACAGTAAAATAAAACCCCATAACTGCTGGGTGGGTGACTCACAGACTGGAGAACACTTATATCACAGAAGTCCACCCACTGGAGTGAAGGTTCTGAGACCCACGTCAGGCTTCCCAACATGGGGTTCCGCCAACAGGAGGAGGAATTCCTAGAGAATCAGACTTTGAAGGCTAGTGGGATTTGATTGCGGGACTTCAACAGGACTGGGGGAAACAGAGACTCCACTCTTGGAGGGCATACACAAAGTAGTGTGCACATCGGGACCCAGGGGAAGGAGCAGTGACCCCAGGGTAGACTGAACCAGACCTACCTGCTAGTGTTGGAGGGTCTCCTGCAGAGGCAGGCGGTGGCTGTGGCTCACCGTGGGGAAAAGGACACTGGCAGCAGAAGTTCTCGGAAGTACCCCTTGGCGTGAGCCCTCCCATAGTCTGCCATTAGCCCCACCAAAGAGCCCAGGTAGACTCCAGTGTTGCGTTGCCTCAGGCCAAACAACCAACAGGGAGGGAATGCAGCCCAACCCAACAGCAGTAAAGTGGATTAAAGTTTTACTGAGCTCTGCCCACCAGAGCAACAGCAACCTCTATCCACCACCAGTCCCTCCCATCAGGAAACCTGCACAAGCCACTTAGTTAGCCTCATCCACCAGAGGGCAGACAGCAGAATCAAGAAGAACTACAATCCTGTAGCCTGTGAAACAAAAACAACATTCACAGACAGATACACAAGATGAAAAGGCAGAGGGCTATGTACCAGATGAAGGAACAAGATAAAATCCCAGAAAAACAACTAAATGAAGTGGAGATAGGCAATCTTCCAGAAAAAGAATTCAGAATAATGATAGTGAAGATGATCCAGGACCTCGGAAAAAGAATGGAGGCAAAGATCGAGAAGATGCAAGAAATGTTTGACAAAAAACTACAAGAATTAAAAAAAAAAAAAAACTACAAGAATTAAAGAACAAACAAACAGAGATGAACAATACAATAACTGAAATGAAAACTACACTACAAGGACTCAATAACAGAATTACTGAGGCAGAAGAATGGATAAGTGACCTGGAAGACAGAATGGTGGATTTCACTGCTGTGGAACAGAAGAAAGAAAAAAGAATGAAAAAAAATGAAGACAGCCTAAGAGACCTCTGGGACAACATTAAATGCAACAACATTTGCATTATAGGGGTCCCAGAAGGAGAAGAGAGAGAGAAAGGACCCGAGAAAATATTTGCAGAGATTATAGTCGAAAACTTCCCTAACATGGGAAAGGAAATAGCCACCCAAGTCCAGGTAGTGCAGAGCCCCATACAGGATAAACCCAAGGAGAAACACGCCAAGACACATAGTAATCAAACTGGCAAAAATTAAAGACAAAGAAAAATTATTGAAAACACCAAGGGAAAAATGACAAATAACATACAAGGGACCTCCCATAAGGTTCACAGCTGATGTCTCAGCCGAAACTCTACAAGCCAAAAGGGAGTGGCATGATATACTAACATGATGAAAGGGAAGAACCTACAACCAAGATTACTCTACCCGGCAAGGATCTCATTCAGATTTGATGGAGAAATCAAAACTTTACAGACAAGCAAAAGCTAAGAGAATTCAGCACCACCAAACCAGCTCTACAACAAATGCTAAAGGAACTTCTCTAAGTGGGAAACACAAGAGAAGCAAAGGACCTACAAAAACAAACCCAAAACAATTAAGAAAATGGTCATAGGAACATACGTATCGATAATTACCTTAAACGTGAATGGATTAAATGCTCCAACCAAAAGACACAGGCTTGCTGAATGGATACAAAAACAAGACCCATATATATGCTGTCTACAGGAGACCCACTTCAGACCTAGGGACACATACAGACTGAAAGTGAGGGGATGGAAAAAGATATTATATGCAAATGGAAATCAAAAGAAAACTGAGTAGCAATACTCATATCAGAAAAAAATAGACTTGAAAATAAAGAATGTTACAAGAGACAAGGAAGGACACTACATAATGACCAAGGGATCAATCCAAGAAGAAGATATAACAATTGTAAACCAAGAAGATATAACAATTGTAAATATATATTCACCCAACATAGGAGCACCTCAATACATAAGGCAAATACTAACAGCCATTAAAGGGGAAATCGACAGTAACACAATCATAGTAGGGGACTTTAACACCCCACTTGCACCAATGGACAGATCATCCAAAATGAAAATAAATAAGGAAACACAAGCTATAAATGATACATTAAACAAGATGGTCTTAATTGATATTTATACGACATTCCATCCAAAAACAACAGAATACACTTTCTTCTCACGTGCTCATGGAACATTCTCCAGGATAGTTCATATCTTGGGTCACAAATCAAGCCTTGGTAAATTTAAGAAAATTGAAATCATATCAAGTATCTTTTCTAACCACAATGCTATGACTAGATATCAGTTACAGGAAAAAATCTGTAAAAAATACAAACACATGGAGGCTAAACAATACACTACTTAATAACCAAGAGATCACTGAAGAAAACAAAGAGGAAATCAAAAAATACTTAGAAACAAATGACAATGAAAACACAATGACCCAAAACCTATGGAATGCAACAAAAGCAGTTCCAAGAGGGAAGTTTATAGCAATACAATCCTACCTTAAGAAACAAGAAACATCTCAAATAAACAACCTCACCTTACACCTAAATCAATTAGAGAAAGAAGAACAAAAGAACCCCAAAGTTAGCAGAAGGAAAGAAATCATAAAGATTAGATCAGAAATAAATGAAAAAGAAAAGAAGGAAATGATAGCAAAGATCAATAAAACTAAAAGCTGGTTCTTTGAGAAAATAAACAAAATTGATAAACTATTAGCCAGACTCATCAAGAAAAAAAGGGAGAAGACTCAAATCAATAGAATTAGAAATGAAAAAAGGAGAAGTAACAACTGACACTGCAGAAATACAAAGGATCATGAGAGATTACTACAGGCAATTATATGCCAATAAAATGGACAACCTGGAAAAATGGACGAATTCTTAGGAATGCACAACCTTCCGAGACTGAACCAGGAAGAAATAGAAAATATGAACAGACCAATCACAAGCACTGAAATTGAAACTGTGATTAAAAATCTTCCAACAAACAAAAGCCCAGGACCAGATGGCTTCACAGGCGAATTCTATCAAACATTTAGAGAAGAGCTAACACCTATCCTTCTCAAACTCTTCCACAATATAGCAGAGGGAGGAACACTCCCAAACTCTTTCTACGAGGCCACCATCACTCTGATAGCAAAACCAGACAAAGATGTCACAAAGAAAGAACACTACAGGCCAATATCACTGATGAACATAGATGTAAACATCCTCAGCAAAATACTAGCAAACAGAATCCAACAGCACATTAAAAGGATCATACACCATGATCAAGTGCGGTTTATCCCAGGAATGCAAGGATTCTTCAATATAGGCAAAACAATGAATGTGATACACCATATTAACAAATTGAAGGATAAAAACCATATGATCATCTCAATAGATGCAGAGAAAGCTTTTGACAAAATTCAACACCCATTTATGATTTAAAAAACCCTCCAGAAAGTAGCCATAGAGGGAACTTACCTCAACATAATAGAGGCCATATATGACAAACCCACAGCCAACATTGTCCTCAATGGTGAAAAACTGAAACCATTTCCACTAAGATCAGGAACAAGACAAGGTTGCCCACTCTCACCACTATTATTCAACATAGTTTTGGAAGTTTTAGCTACAGCAATCAGAGAAGAAAAAGAAATAAAAGGAATCCAAATCAGAAAAGAAGAAGTAAAGCTGTCACTGTTTGCAGATGACATGATACTATACATAGAGAATCCTAAAGATGCTACCAGAAAACTACTAGACCTAATCAATGAATTTGGTTAAGTAGCAGGATACAAAATTAATGCACAGAAATCTCTTGCATTAATTAAATCTCTTGCATCATTAGTGTACCTCTTCCTATACACTAATGATGAAAAATCTGAAATTGAAATTAAGAAAACACTCCCATTTACCATTGCAACAAAAAGAATAAAATATATAGGAATAAACCTACCTAAGGAGACAAAAGACCTGTATGCAGAAAATTATAAGACACTGATGAAAGAAATTAAAGATGATACAAATAGATGGAGAGATATACCATGTTCTTGGATTGGAAGAATCAACATTGTGAAAATGACTCTACTACCCAAAGCAATCTACAGATTCAATGCAATCCCTATCAAACTACCACTGGCATTTTTCACAGAACTAGAACAAAAAAATCTCACAATTTGTGTGGAAACATAAAAGATCCCGAATAGCCAAAGCAATCTTGAGAACGAAAAATGGAGCTGGAGGAATCAGGCTCCCTGACTTCAGACTATACTACAAAGCAACAGTAATCAAGACAGTATGGTACTGGCACAAAAACAGAAACATAGATCAATGGAACAGGATAGAAAGCCCAGAGATAAACCCATGCACACATGGTCACCTTATCTTTGATAAAGGAGGCAAGCATATACAGTGGAGAAAAGACAGCCTCTTCAATAAATGGTGCTGGGAAAACTGGACAGGTACATGTAAAAGTATGAAATTAGAACACTCCCTAACACCATACACAAAAATAAACTCAAAATGTATTGGAGACCTAAATGTAAGGCCAGACACTATTAAACTCTTAGAGGAAAACATAGGCAGAACACTCCATGACATAAACCACAGCAAGATCCTTTTTGACCCACCTCCTAGAGAAATGGAAATAAAAACAAAAACAAACAAATGGGACCTAATGAAACTTAAAAGCTTTTGCACAGCAAAGGAAACCATAAACAAGATGAAAAGACAACCCTCAGAATGGGAGAAAATATTTGCAAATGAAGCAACTGACAAAGGATTAATCTCCAAAATATACAAGCAGCTCAAGCAGCTCAATATCAAAAAAACAAACACCCCAATCCAAAAATGGGCAGAAGACCTAAATAGACATTTCTCCAAAGAAGATATACAGATTGCCATCAAACACATGAAAGAATGCTCAACATCATTAATCATTAGAGAAATGCAAATCAAAACTACAATGAGATATCATCTCACACCAGTCAGAATGGCCATCATCAAAAAATCTACAAACAATAAATGCTGGAGAGGGTGTGGAGAAAAGGGAACCCTCTTGCACTGTTGGTGGGCATGTAAATTGATACAGCCACTATGGAGAACAGTATGGAGGTTCCTTAAAAAACTAAAAATAGAATTACCATACGACCCAGCAATCCCACTACTGGGCATATACCCTGAGAAAACCATAACTCAAAAAGAGTCATGTACCGCAATGTTCACTGCGGCTCTATTTACAATAGCCAGGACATGGAAGCAACCTAAGTGTCCATCAACAGATGAATGGATAAAGAAGATGTGGCACATGTATACAATGGAATATTACTCAGCCTTAAAAAGAAATGAAATTGAGTTATTTGTAGTGAGGTGGATGGACCTAGAGTCTGTCATACAGAGTGAAGAAAGTCAGAAAGAGAAAAACAAATACCATATGCTAACACATATATATGGAATCTAAGGAAAAATTTAAAAAGGTCATGAAGAACGTAGGGGCAAGATGAGAATAAAGATGCAGGCCTACTAGAGAATGGACTTGAAGATATGAGGAGGGGGAAGGGTAAGCTGGGACAAAGTGAGAGAGTGGCATGGACATATGTACACTACCAAATGTAAAATAGATAGCTAGTGGGAAGCAGCTGCATAGCACAGCGACATCAGCTCGGTGCTTTGTGACCACCTAGAGGGGTGGGATAGGGAGGGTGGGAGGGAGGGAGACGCAAGAGGAATGAGATATGGGCATATATATATATGTATAACTGATTAACTTTGTTATAACGCAGAAACTAACACACCATTGTAAAACAATTATACTCCAATAAAGATGTTAAAAAAAATAAAAAACTACTAGCGTTCATTGACGAATTTGGTAAAGTTGCAGGATACAAAATTCATATATAGAAATCTGTTGCATTTCTATACACTAACAACAAACTACCAGAAAGAGAAATTAAGAAAACAATTTCAGTTACCATCACATCAAAAAGAATAAAATACCTAGGAATAAACATACCTAAGGAGGTAAAAGACCTATACTCAGAAAACTATAAGACACTTATGAAAGAAATGGAAGATAACACAAATGGAAGGATATACTGTGTTGATGGATTGGAAGAACAAATATTGTTAAAATGACCATACTATGCAAGGCAATCTGCAGATTCAGTGCAATCCCTATCAAGTTACCAATGGCATTTTTCACAGAACTAGAATAAATAATTCTAAAATTTGTATGGAACCATAAAAGACCCCAAATAGACAAAACAATTTTGAGAAGAACAGAGCTGAAGGAATTATGCTCCCTGACTTCCGACTACACTACAAAGCTACAGTAATCAAAACAGTATGGTACAGGCACAAAAACAGACACATAGATCAAGGCAACAGGATAGAAAGCCCAGAAATAAAGCCACACGCTTATGGTCAATTAATCTATGACAAAAGAGGCAAGAATATACAATGAAGAAAAGACAGTTTCTTCAATAAGTGGTGCTGGGGAACCTGGACAGCTACATGTAAAGGAATGAAATTAGAACATTCTCTTGTTAGAGAATACAGAAGTTTATATACAAAAATAAACTCAAAATGGATTAAAGACCTAAATGTAAGACCTGAAACCATAAAATTCCTAGAGAAAAACATAGGCAGAACACTCTGACATAAACCATAGCAATATTTTTTAGATCTGGTCTCCTAAAGCAAAGGAAACAAAAGAAAAATAAACATATGGGACCTCATTATATTTAAAAGCTTTTGCACAGCAAAGGAAAACATGACAAAACTGAAGACAACCTACTGAACGGGAGAAGATATTTGCAAATGATATGAGTGATAAGGAGTTAATATCCAAAATACAAAAACAGCTCATACAACTCAATATTAAAAAAAAAAAAAAATGGGCAGAAGACCTGAATAGACATCTCTCCAAAGAAGAGATACAGATGGCTAACAGGCACCTGAAAAGATGCTCAACATCGTTAATCATCAGAGAAATGCAAATTAAAACCACAATAAGATACCACCTTACACCTCTCAGAATGGCTATCATCAACAAGAACACAATTAACAAGTGTTGGTAAGGATGTGGAGAAAAGGAACCCTCATACACTGTTGGTAGGAATGTAAATTGGTGCAGCCACTGTGGAAAATAGTATGGGTATTCCTCAAAACACTAAAAATAGAGCTATCTTATGACCCAGCAATTCCATTCCTGGGTATATATCTGAAAAAAATGAAAACACTAATTCAAAAAGATACATGCACCCCTATGTTCATAGTAGCACTATTCACAATACCCAAGATATGGAAGCAACCTACATGTTAACAGATGAATGGATAAAGAAGATGTGAGATTTCATATATCTATACACACACCCACACATACATACAGTGGAATACTACTCAACCACAAAAAAGAATGAAATTTTGCCATTTGCAACAACATGGATGGACTTAGAGGGTATTATGCTTAGTGAAATAAGTCAGAGAAAAACAAATACTGTATGATATCACATATAAGTGGAATCTAAAAAATACAACAAACTAATGAATCTTACAAAAAGTAACAGACTCACAGATATAGAGAAAAAATTGGTGGTTACCAGTGGGGAGAGGGTTGGGGGGAGGGGCAAGATAGGGGAAGGGAATTGAGAGGAACAAACTACTATGTATAAAAGAAATAATATCCAAGTATATATTGTATAACACAGGGAACATAGCCAATATTTTATAACAACTTTAAATGGAGTATAACCTATAAAAATTTTGAATTGCTATGTTGTACACCTGAAACTAATATTGTAAATCAACTATATCTCAATAAAAAAAAAGAAGTCTATGTCCAGCCAAGTGGCCCACCATGTGTAAGAGAGATCAAAGACCTTTCAGACATGCAAGTTCTAAGATAAATTAACTCCCATGTTCACTTTCTGGGAAAAGTAAAATAAAATAAAAATAAAGTTCTTAAGGCAAGTCTAATGTGCAGACAGCTTTGGGATGTATTAACTGAGAATGTTTTACAAAAGGACTGATCTCTCGCAGACCATTAGACTGTCCTCAAAAGAGCAAAAAGCCACCAGCTTCTTCTAGAACTCCACCATGGAAGGAACTGTGGGTCAGAAATCTCCACCCTAGTATCTGTGAGCCCCTGGATGCTTTTGGCTCACACCTGTTCCCTGGGGCCTCCTCCTCTCATTTTCTTTTCCCTTTTTCCAAAAGCTGCCTCCCTCTGCCCCAGCCCTTGGGGTTCTGCCCTTCTCTGAAAACCAACTGCAGCAAGAGCGGCCATCTCCTCTTCCTCTTCCTGCTTTGCCGTCCCTGTAGATAATAAGCACACAGGCTGCTTCCCTTTTAAGGGATGTTAACTGATGACTGCTACAAAGGAGGGGGGTGGGGAAAGGCCACAAACGTCGGGGGAGAGATAAAGGTTCCAGACTCTCCCAGGTCTTCCCTTCACGATCCTGGTCCATGGTTCTGGATTCCCATCAGCGAGACGAGCCAGGCGGGAATTTCAATAGTAAAGAGCTGACGGTGACAAGACGGCGATCTAGGAGGATGCTGGGCTCACCCCCTCCCAGGAGACACACTGTTCTGTAGCTATACCTGAAACAACTATCTCTCAAAAACAAACAAAAAATAAAATAAAAACTAAAAACCGCCTAACAACTCCTACACATCAGGCAAAGTAGGGAAGGCCCACACGGAAGTGGGTAGGAGGACCTGGGATGCAATCCTGCCACAAATCCCACCCCTGGTGCAGCAGCCCACCATCAGGAGGGAACTCAGACCCCAGGCTCCCCCTGAAGAGTGAGGGTTTGAGACCCCTATCAGGCACCCCAGCTTTTAAGATTTGCGCCCGAGAGCCGAGCCCAAAAATATCTAGCTTTGAAAACCAAGCGAGGTCACGGAAGCCCACACGGCTGCAGGGGAAACGACGAGAAGCAACTCTTAAAGGCCCCGTGGGCTCGGACCCCCCCTGGAGGCCCCAGTCAGGAGGCGCCCAGACCTCGTGTGCATGAGGCTCACTTGCTAATACTAAAGCATCGGCCTGAGGGGCAGGCATCTAATTTAGCACAGCTGAGAGCCTGCTGGCCTGTGGGCATCACCCTGATGCTCTACTCTGCCTCACTCTAGCCAGTGAGCACCATCTTTCTGTTGTTGTTGTTTTCTTTCCTTTCCCAACAGGCACCATCTGTACGCTCTCCCTCTGCCTCATTGCAGCAGATGGGCGCCGTCTTCACACTCCCTGCTCCGCGCTCCAGAGCACCAGTATCTCTTGCAGGGGAGCTTTGACACGCGTCTGATGGCCCAGTTTTTGTGGCTGCCGCCAGGGGATTCCGCTTGATCACCTGGCTCTGGAGGGTAGGGGGCTTTCGATCCTGGGTCTCACGGGACTGGAACCATGGGAGAGACTGTTCTCGGCAGCCTACCACCCCCAGGGCACTGCACAGACAGCAGACTGAAACCCACCCCAGTCCTCCTGTGAAGGAGGCCTATTTGCTTGTCCAGGAGCTTTGGCCTAGGGGCACAACTAGAGGCCAGTGGACACCATCTTTGCACTCTCCCTGTGCCTTCACCCAATTCCCTGGTTTCTCCTAGAAAGGAGCTCATATTCTTGTCTGGCACCCCAGTTTTTGTGGCTGCTACCAGGGGACACCAGAGGGTGGCCAACTAGCTTACACCTATGGGTGCCACAGGTCTGTAACCAAGAAAAGAAGAGTTCTTAAACAGCTACCACCCCCAGGGCACAACAAGAGGAAACAGACCCAGAGCTCAGTCTTTCTGTGAAAGTGGCCTATTACCTTATCATGATAAATGCAGCCTGAGAGGCCAGCTTCTAATTAAACATATACCTGAGGGCTGACGGCCATCCCTTCCAGAGACTTTGGAGGCAGGCACTGTCTTCTTGCTCTCTCTCAGCCATGCTCCAGAGAATCAGTATCTCTGGGACAGGAGCTTTTATATGCATCTGGTGCCCTAGTTTGTACATCTGGTGCTCAGGTTTTTGCAACAAGGGGCCCAGGAGATGCCCCTTGATTGCTGGTAGACATAAACATACAGTAAAGGTAATGGATTAATCACATATAAAGCTAGTAGGAAAGGCTACAGTATAATGTTGGTGGTAGAAACGCAACAGAGGGGAAAAGTGAAAGACCTTATCAAATAATTCTAGTGAACATGATAGATTTTTGTATTTGCATTTAAGTCATGTTTTTCTTCATTTTGGCATGAAAGAATGCTGTGATATAGATGGCGTGATTTGCAATTATCTATACTTTTTACACCTTTCCTCCTATCCACAGTGCCTACCTTTCCCCAACCCAAAATTCATAACTACTATTTCTTTCAGCACCTTTTTCAAAGCTCACCTACTCCTGGAAGCCCCTCTGAATGGTCCCAGGGGATGCGATCACTCCTCTCCTCTATACTTATGGGAACAGTTGGTTCCACATCATATTACACCATATGCATGTAATATTGTGCTTGGCCTTGCTGGGTCACTTCTGGGGATTGTACTGCCACTTCCTCGAATTAGGGTCCCTCATGCATCAGCCCTGTCAGGGCCATCATGAATCCACGTATGAACCTCAGTAGCCAGCTAGCAAGTAGAACGCAGTGAAAGAACAGGATGAAGAGTAGGGGGTCCAGCAGCTTGGCACCTGGCATGGAGTTTCCAGGCCTGCTCCCAAGCTTTCAAATAAGTGGCTTTTGACAGTAAGAGTAACTCTACATTTGTCTGACTGCTGGGATGAGCCTGAAAATGGAAGATACTTAGTTCCTCTAGCCCAACAGAGTCACAAAAGACCATAACTGATAGTAAATAGTACTCTTTGCAAGATTTTGCTGAATTACTCAGGGGTACGGTACTACCTCTATAATTCCTGAAAATATTTGCCAGTTCCTAATCTGAGTTAGAATGAATCTTGCAATTTAGTTTACTTTTCAATTTTGTCTATTTTTTTTACTTGTTTTTAAAATCAAGATCAAACAAAAATTGAACTAAGAATAAAGGGGTTAAGACACTTTTAGTAAAGAAATTTTAATTAACTTTAGGTATAAAATACATTCTACTGAATCTTAACTTTTTTTAATATTTGCCCTCCATAGCATCTTGTCTGATTTGAGATAACCTATAGATTGATTCAGGGGCACAGTCTCTCTCTCTTTTTTTTTTGGGGGGGGGGGTGTATAATATTAGATTACTGAAAGATGAACAGGATTGAGAATGAGATTTTTTTTTTTTTAAGTTAAATTGGTATGATCTGAAAAGTATATCCATTTAAAAGATTTCTGCACTGGGCAGGAGACAGTACTAGGCATGCTCCACAGTTCCTTCCTAGTAGGTTTATCCCTTTCTGACACCTTAGAAACATTATTCCTGGAGTGTTACTGCCATCTAGTGGAAATTTTATTAAATGCTTTCTCAAGGCAAATTTTCCTCCCTACTTTCCCTCACCAGCCATTCTTTTCTTTTTGCCTTCTCTGCCTGATAGTTGCCCTCAGGTGCACTCAGAATACAAAATGTTTGGTCAGTCATTTGGAACATCCTTGAAATCTGGGGCCTTGTGCCAACAGGACAATATTTCTATTCAGCCAAAAGTGATTTGGCAGAACCACATAAAGGGAAATTTTAAATATTTTTTGTAAGTAAATAAAAAATAATTCTAAAAAGTGAAAAATTAAAAGTATATATGGTACATATATACACTACCAAACGTAAAATAGATAGCTAGTGGGAAGCAGCCACATAGCACAGGGAGATCAGCTCGGTGCTTTGTGACCACCTAGAGGGGTGGGATAGGGAGGGTGGGAGGGAGGGAGATGCAAGAGGGAAGAGATATGGGAACATATGTATATGTATAACTGATTCACTTTGTTATAAAGCAGAAATTAACACACCATTGTAAAGCAATTATACTCCAATAAAGATGTTAAAAAAAAAAAGTATATATGGTAACCATAAGTTTGTTCTCTAAGTCTGTGAGTCTGTTTCCGTTTTGTAAGTAAGTTCATTTGTATCATTTCTTTTTAGTTTCCACATATATGATTTCCTGGGGGAAGGGGTAGTTAGGGAGTTTGGGATTGACATGTACACACTGCTATATTTGAATTGGATAACCAACAAGGACCTACTGGATAGCACAGGGAACTCTGCTCAATATTATGTAACAACCTAAATGGGAAAAGAATTTGAAAAAGAATAGATACATGTATATATATAACTGAATCACTTTGCTGTACACCTGAAACTAACACAACATTGTTAATCAACTATACTCAAATATAAAA
The DNA here is from genome assembly GCF_965194825.1 of Balaenoptera physalus. Lineage (NCBI taxonomy): Eukaryota > Metazoa > Chordata > Mammalia > Artiodactyla > Balaenopteridae > Balaenoptera > Balaenoptera physalus. Next base: position 90,289,100 of record NC_138883.1, on the reverse strand, counting down.
TAAAAAGTTTTTTTAAAAAGCATGCTAATAGATATGATAATATAGGCTTGATGCAATGTCATCAGAATGTGTTCAGGAACACTAAGTTCCAGGACTTTAGATAGAAGTCCCAAGAGGTGATCAGATCCAGGCTATTGTCAAGCTATAGAAGAAAGTGAAAAGAGAGAACAAGAGTCAAGAAGTGTTATTAAAAATTGTGAGGAGATTGATAAGTGCACTAGAGCATCAATAAGAATGTTAACGTCCAAGAAAGATTGCATGAGAAGGAAGAGAAAGAAGAAGGAAGACTGCTGGTTTAAATTGTCTAAGAAAATGGAAAGGAAATGTAGTATGTAGTTGGAGGAGAGTATTGGTTAACATTTAGTTTTATCAACGTGTCAGTAAAATAGAACTACATATTGAAAAGCATACTTTGTAGAAATCTAAAAAAATTTTTAAAGGTTTGCAAGAGCTGAAAACATTCATTTGAATATGACATGAAGTATTACGGAGACTGCTATTCTGCAAGAGTGACGATCTCAGCCACATACGATTTTATAGTAGGTGTTGCAAATAAGATTAACTGAAAAATTCTGGAATATAATTTAACTTGCGCCCTTTTTAAAGCAACATAATTAAAACTCAAGGAAAAAATCTGTACATTGATTTCTGTCTTAGGAAACTTATATTCACATAACGATTTGTTTCAGTATAAATTCTTTGAACAGAATTTCAGGCCCCACTCAATATCCAGTGCAGGCTCTGGTCACCACAACACCAGTCAAACCCCCTTTCACAGGTCTGGCTTTAGTAGCTGTGGGCTCTGTGGGCACATACACATGGGGGTAGGGCCAGACCAGAGTTCAAGCTGCCTACATAGTTCCCACAGTGAGTTCAGGTGCACAACGACTGCAGTCCTGGGACCTAACTTCAGTGGACCTGTGCCACTGGCTGGGTGAAAACAACGCCTGAGAGTCACCAGGGCCATTTGCCAGTGTACCCACAGTTAAGGCAGGACTGAGAGCAGTTCCAGCAACAGTATATTTTGTGAACCCACACAATGGGCGAAAGGGAACACAATGGAGCACAATCATGGGTGAACGGTTCCAGTGGAGAAATGCTCAGTGGCTGCTTTCCCAGTGTGAGTGCTCCAATCCCAGCTACCTCACACCGCAGATCAGAAACACAGCTAAGAAACAGATCTGGGGACCTCTACTCCAACAACTAGGGAGCAGACCCTGCACCTGACAGGGTAGTGACAACCACAGAGAAAAGGGAAGGCCCCACTCAATATCTAGGGCAGGCTCTTATCAACACAACACCAATCAAACCCCCTATCAAGGGGATAATGGCACAAGCCTCTGGACCAACCTCATCCACCAGGGGGCAAACACCAGAAGCAAGAGGAACTACGGTCCTGCAGCCTGCAGAAAGGAAATCACAAACACAGTAAGATTGACAAAATCAAATGACAAAGTAATATGTTGCAGACGAAGGAGCAAGATAAAAACCTACAAGAACAACTAAATGAAGGGGAGATAGGCAATCTATCTGAAAAAGAATTCAGAGTAATGACAGTAAAGATGATCTAAGATCTTAGAAACAGAATGGAGGCACAGATCGAGAAGATACAAGAAAAGTTTAGTAAAGACTTAAAAGAACTAAAGAACAAACAAACAGAGATGAACAAGACAATAAATAAATGAAAAATACACTCGAAGCAATCAATAGCAGAATAACTGAGACAGAAGAACGGATAAGTGACCTGGAAGACAGAATGGTGGCATTCACTGCTGCAGAACAGAAAAAAGAAAAAAGAATGAAAAGAAATGAAGACAGCCTAAGAGACCTCTGGGACAACATTAAATGCAACAACATTCACATTACAGGGGTTCCAGAAGGAGAAGAGAGAGAGAAGGGACACGAGAAAATATTTGAACAGATTAGAGATGAAAACTTCCCTAACGTGGGAAAGGAAATAGCCACCCAAGTCCAGGAAGCAGAGAGAGTCCCAGGCAGGATAAACCCAAGGAGAAACACACCAAGACACATGGTAATCAAATTGACAAAAACTAAACACAAAGAAAAATTATTGAAAGCAACAGGGAAAAATGACAAATAACATACAAGGGAACTCCCATAAGGTTAACAGCTGATTTCTCAGCAGAAACTCTATAAGCCAGAAGGGAGTGGCATGATATATTTAAAGTGATGAAAGGGAAGAAGCTACATCCAAGATTACTCTACCCAGCAAGGATCTCATTTAGATTTGATGGAGAAATCAAAAGCTTTACAGACAAGCAAAAGCTAAGAGAATTCAGCACCACCAAACCAGCTCTACAACAAACGCTAAAGGAACTTCTCTAAGTGGGAAACACAAGAAAAGAACCTACAAAAACAAACATATAACAATTAAGAAAATGGTCATAGGAACATACATATCAATAATTACCTTAAAAGTGAATGGATTAAATGCTCCAACCAAAAGACACAGGCTCACTGAATGGATACAAAAACAAGACCTATTTATATGCTGTTTACAAGAGACCCACTACAGACCTAGGGACGCATACAGACTGAATGTGATGGGATGGAAAAAGATATTCCATGCAAGTGAAAATCAAAAGAAAGCTGGAGTAGCAATACTCATATCAGGTAAAATAGACTTTAAAATACAGAATGTTACAGGAGACAAGGAAGGACACTACATAATGATCAAGGGATCAATCCAACAAGAAGATATAACAATTATAAATATATATGCACCCAACATAGGAGCACCTCAATACGTAAGGCACCTGCTAACAGCTATAAAACAGGAAATAGACAGTAACACAATAGTGGAGGACTTTAACACCTCACTTACAGCAATGGACAGATCATCCAAACAGAAAATTAATAAGGAAACACAAGCTTTAAAGGACACAATAGACCAGATAGATTTAATTGATATTTATAGGACATTCCATCCCCAAACAGCAGATTACACTTTCTTCTCAAGTGCACATGGAACATTCTCCAGGATAGATCACATCTTGGGTCACAAATCAAGCCTCAGTAAATTTAAGAAAATTGAAATCATATCAAGCATCTTTTCTGACAACAACCCTATGAGATTAGAAATCAATTACAGGGAAAAAAATCATAAAAAGACACAAACAAATGGAGGCTAAACAATACACTACTAAGTAATGAAGAGATAACTGAAGAAATCAAAAAGGAAATTAAAAAATACCTAGAGACAAATGACAACGAAAACACGACAATCCAAAACCTATGGGATGCAGCAAAAGCAGTTCTAAGAGGGAAGTTTATACCAATACAAACCTACCTCAAGAAACAAGAAAAATCTCAAATAAACAATCTAACCTTACACCTAAAGGAACGAGAGAAAGAAGAACAAACAAAACCCAAAGTTAGCAGAAGGAAAGAAATCAAAGGAAAGATCAGAGCAGAAATAAATGAAATAGAAACAAAGAAAACAATAGCAAAGATCAATAAAACTGAAAGCTGGTACTTTGAGAAGATAAAAAAATTGATAAACCATTAGCCAGACTCATCAAGAAAAAGAGGGAGAGGACTCAAATCAATAAAATGAGAAATGAGAAAGGAGAAGTTACAACAGACACCACAGAAATACAAAGCATCCTAAGAGACTACTACAAGCAACTTAATGCCAATAAAATGGACAACCTGGAAGAAATGGACAAATTCTTACAAAGGTATAACCTTCCAAGATTGAACCAGGAAGAAATAGAAAATATGAACAGACAAATCACAAGTAAGGAAATTGAAACTGTGATTAAAAATCTTCCAACAAATGAAAGTCCAGGACCAGATGGCTTCACAGGTGAATTCTATCAAACATTTAGAGAAGAGCTAACACCCATCCTTCTCAAACTCTTCCAAAAAATTTGCAGAGGAAGGAACACTCCCAAACTCATTCTATGAGGCCACCATCACCCTGATACCAAAACCAGACAAACATACTACAAAAAAAGAAAATTACAGAGCAGTATCACTCATGAATATAGATGCAAAAATCCTCAACAAAATACTAGCAAACAGAATCCAACAACACATTAAAAGGATCATACACCACGATCAAGTGGGATTTATACCAGGGATGCAAGGATTCTTCAATATACTCAAATCAATCAATGTGATACACCATATAAACAAACTGAAAGATAAAAACCATATGATAATCTCAATAGATGCAGAAAAAGCTTCTGACAAAATTCAACACCCATTAATGATAAAAATTCTCCAGAAAGTGGGCATAGAGGGAACCTACTTCAACATAATAAAGGCCATATGTGACAAACCCACAGCAAACATCATTCTCAATGGTGAAAAACCGAAAAGCATTTCCTCTATGAGCAGGAACAAGAAAAGGATGTCCACTCTCGCCACGATTATTCAACATAGTTTTGGAAGTCCTAGCCATGGCAATCAGAGAAGAAAAAGAAATAAAAGGAATACAAACTGGAAAAGAAGTAAAAGGGTCACTGTTTGCAAATGACATGATACTATACATAGAGAATCCTAAAGATGCCACCAGAAAACTACTAGAGCTAATCAATGAATTTGGTAAAGTTACAGGATACAAAATTAATGCACAGAAATCTCTTGCATTCCTATACACTAATGATGAAAATCTGAAAGGGAAATTATGGAATCACTCCCATTTTCCACTGCAACAAAAAGAATAAAATACCTAGGAATAAACCTACCTAGGGAGACAAAAGACCTGTATGCAGAAAACTATAAGACACTGATGAAAGAAATTAAAGATGATACAAACAGATGGAGAGATATATCATGTTCTTGGATTGGAAGAATCAATATTGTGAAAATGACTATACTACTTAAAGCAATCTACAGATTCAATGCAATCCTTATCAAATTACCAATGGCATTTTTTACAGAACTAGAGCAAAAAATCTTAAAATCTGTATGGAGACACAAAAGACCCCGAATAGCCAAAGCAGTCTTGAGGGGAAAAAACGGAGCTGGAGGAATCAGACTCCCTGACTTCAGACTATACTACAAAGCTACAGTAATCAAGACAATATGGTACTGGCACAAAACAGAAATATAGATCAATGGAACAGGATAGAAAGCCCAGAGATAAACCAATGCACCTATGGTCAACTAATCTATGACAAAAGAAGCAAGGATATACAATGGAGAAAAGACGGCCTCTTCAATAAGTGCTGCTGAGAAAACTGGACAGCTACATGTAAAAGAATGAAATTAGAACACTCCCTAACACCATGCACAAAAATAAACTCAAAATGGATTAGAGACCTAAATGTAAGACCGGACACTATAAAACTCTTAGAGGAAAACATAGGAAGAATATTCTTTGACATAAATCACTGCAAGATCTTTTTTGATCCACTGCCTAGAGTAATGGAAATAAAAACAAAACTAGGGCTTCCCTGGTGGCGCAGTGGTTGAGAATCTGCCTGCTAATGCAGGGGACACGGGTTCGAGCCCTGGTCTGGGAAGATCCCACATGCCGCGGAGCAGCTGGGCCCGTGAGCCACAACTACTGAGCCTGCGCGTCTGGAGCCTGTGCTCCGCAACAAGAGAGGCCGCGACAGTGAGAGGCTTGCGCACCGTGATGAAGAGTGGCCCCCGCTCGCCGCAACTAGAGAAAGCCCTCGCACAGAAACGAAGACCCAACACAGGCAAAAATAAATAAATAAATAAAAAAAAAAAAAAAAAAAAAAACTAAACAAATGGGACCTAATGAAACTTAAAAGCTTTTGCAAAGCAAAGGAAACTACAAACAAAACGAAAAGACAACCCTCAGAATGGGAGAAAATATTTGCAAATGAATCAACAGACAAAGGATTAATCTCCAAAATATATAAACAGCTCATGCAGCTCAATATTAAAAAAACAAACAACCCAATCAAAAAATGGGCTGAAGACCTAAATAGACATTTCTCTAAAGAAGACCTATAGATGGCCAAGAAGCACATGAAAAGCTGCTCAACATCACTAATTATTAGAGAAATGCAAATCAAAACTACAATGAGGTATCACCTCACACCAGCTAGAATGGGCATCATCAGAAAATCTACAAACAACAAATGCTGGAGAGGGTGTGGAGAAAAGGGAACCCTCTTGCACTGTTGGTGGGAATGTAAATTGATGCAGCCACTATGGAGAACAGTATGGAGGTTCCTTAAAAAACTAAAAATAGAATTACTATATGGCCCAGTAATCCCACTACTGGGCATATACGCAAAGAAAACCATAATTCAGAAAGACACATGCACCCCAATGTTCATTGCAGCACTATTTACAATAGCCAGGTCATGGAAGCAACCTAAATGCCCATCGACAGCCGAATGGATAAAGAAGATGTGGTACATATATACAATGGAATATTACTCAGCCATAAAAAGGAACGAAACTGGGTCATTTGTTGAGACGTGGATGGCTCTAGAGACTGTCACACAGAGTGAAGTAAGTCAGAAAAACAAATATCGTATATTAACGCATATATGTGGAACCTAGAAAAATGGTATAGATGAACCGGTTTCAGAGCAGAAATAGCGACAAAGATGTAGAGAACAAACGTATGGACACCAAGGGGGGAAAGTGGCGGGGGGGGGGTGGGGGGGTGGCGTGATGAATTGGGCAATTGGGATTGACATGTATACACTGATGTGTATAATATTGATGACTAATAAGAACCTGCTGTATAAAAAAATAAATACAATTCAAAAATTCAAAAAAAGAAAGTGAATAAAAACTGTGCATCCAAAAACTGTTCAAAAATGTCAAATGGCCCAATATATGAATATTTGGAGCCATAGAGGGGAAAGAGAGAGAATAATTGGCAGAAGAAATATTTAAGAGATAATGACCAAAAATTTTCCAAAATTATGAAAGACATCAAACTATAGATCAGAATTTCATAGACCCCTGGACAAGACAAATTAAACACCACACACACACACACACACACACACACACACACACACACACACACACCTAGTCTAACTGCTGAAAACCAAAGATAAAGCAAAAATCTTGAAGATAGCCAGAAAAAAATAAATGATATACAAAGAAACAAAGATAAGAAATAAAGCAGTCATGGTCCTTCCTACTTGATACCCATTGTATGGATTGTAGATCTTGACAGCTATCTCTGGGGAGCAAGAATTGTAGGCACAGATCACGGGACAGTAAGAAAAAGGGAGGATGGAAGCATGCCTTGCAACTAGGAAGGCATATTCATGCAGGAGTTCACTTGCGTAGTCTTTGGAGGAAGACAAACCTTAATTCCATCCTGAATATGTCATTGACCAGTTGTTTTCAGTTTTTCTGTCTATCAACCAGAGATAACGATGTATACTCTGGAGGGGCATTGGGAAGACTACATTAAAAGGTACATAAGCACTCAACACAGGGTCTGGCATAAAGTTAGTGTTCATAATTGGAAGCTTAATTATTAACATAAGTTTTGTGCCTATGTCTTAACAGAAAATTCCAAGCAAGTGCAGAGGCTTCAATAAACTGCCTTGGACTCATCTCAACAGTCTACTTCTATCTCCTCCCTGCAATATTCCCAACACATTTCTGTGATCAGGTCTAACAGCTTTCTGTTCAAAAATCTTTCAAAGAAAATCCATACTCTTCTACTTGCCATTCATGGTAATTTCTACTCTTTCAGTCATTCCTACTAATTGATGTAACTTAAATTCATTATGGACTACTCTCTTGAATAGAAGGTACATTCTTTCATCTTTGAAGACTCTGAACAAAATTTACATATGTCACCAAGTCACTGCTAACAGCGATTGCCTCCAGAAGAACCTGAGGGACTGGGGTTTGGAAGGGAGGAGCATTTACTTTGCATGGTTTTCCACTCTGACTTTTATTGTTCTTAGTTTTTAACCATGCTCCTGTGTTATTTTAAAATAAAAATAATTTTTAAAAATTATCGGGAAAAAAAAGAAACACAGCAGTTAGAAGCTATGCAAACCAGAAGACAGCAGAGTGACATCTTGAAAGTACCAAAAGAATAAAAGTATTCATACCAGAATTCTTTACCCAGTGAAAATACCATTCAAAAATGAAGGTTAAATAAAGACTTTTTCAGAAAAACAAAAGTTGAAAGAATCTATTGCCAGGAGACCTACAGTTCAAGAAATGTTAGGAGAAGTTCTTTAGACAGAAGGACTATGATATCAGACTTGGAGCTACACAAATAATCTTGCCACATAAGTATGGCAATTATAAATTATTATTTATTAGTGAATAGAAACTAGTTATCCATGACTGCTGTGTATAGTAGCCAGAGAGAACTCAGTGGAGACATTATAATCTGAAACAAACAGAAGAGAAAGATAAGACAAGCCAATTCATGTGTTTTACCATGCCCATAGTCCCTTTAGCGGAAAACTGCCAAGTCTCCACAACTGAGTACCTTGTACGGTGACCATGTTTTGAACTGGGAGACTCCACCCCCTCCGTCTTCCCACCTCCATGCATCTCCACGAATACACATAGCTGATTGGACCAAGACTGTGCACCTTATTCAGTTGCAGTAATCTATAGGCTGGACAGCAGCCTATGGATATTTGCTTTAAGAATTCTACACAATCATGTATATGGGTGATTTGTTTGGGCCACCAGATTTGTTATCTCAAGAATATGTGCTAGATAATAACCTATAATGGAAAAGAATCTAAAAAAGAATATATATATATATACACACACACATATATAACTGAATCACTTTGCTGTACACCTGAAACACTGTAAATCAACTATGCTTCAATAAAAAACATGAATATGAAGAAAAAAGAATATGAGCTAGAAAATTGGGAATGTAATTGAGCAAGGAGAAAGCCAAAGCTGAAAGATTTGCAGGGAGAAGGAAATAATCACATGCTATAAGGTAATAGAAGACACCATTTTAAGCAGCATCCATGCAGTGCGCAGGGGGAAATGATTACAGAACTGAGGGTTTGTGGCAGGAACACCATTCAACCCACAACACTTTATAGACCAGTGCCTATAGGAATCAGAAAACTTGAGTTACTGCTCCATAAATGACTTGCTGTGTCTGACCTTCAGCACATTGGTTAACCTCTCTGGATCTCAATTCACTGACCTGAAAATGAGAAGAATAATATCTGCCCTATCTGCTTCACTGTGAAGTAGTGTTCACCTAGTGCACTTTAAATAAATGCTAAATGAATAAATTAATAAGTGAATGACTAAATAAATGAATTCATATGGAGGTATTCAGTACACCATAACAAATCAGATGTGGAACTCAGGAGAAGGTGAGGGCTGAATATTTAGACTTGGGATTCCTCAGCATCAATAGGAATAGATGAGGCTATCTAGAGAGAAGGAGACAGAGAGAAGAAAGGTAAAGACACACCCTAAGAAATTTTTACATTTAAGAAGTAGGCAAGAAGATGATATTACAAGACAAGAGAAGGGCAAAGGGGAAAAGAAGTAACCCACACATTCAGGAATGGAAAAGAGTGCGTTGTGACTGGGACAGGGAGCTGGAGGTTGTCGTGGGATACTGAAAGAGGACAGAGAGAGTTGAAACCAAATTCTATGAAGCACTCATGTTAGCACTAGAAGCAATAATGATTCACTAGGATTTTCCCTCAGTTAGAATTCAACACCAAATCAAAGGCATTCTGATTAGAACTAATGAGAGCAAATGCCTTTTTCTCAAATTGTATTTTGCCTTGATTGTGTAGTTAGTAAGCATCGCTGGGATGCAAAAAAAAAGGGGAGCCCTACTCCCTCATCTCTAAAACCAACAACCAATTGTTTTCAGTCTCTCCTTTCCTTCATTCTCCAAAAGAAAGGCTAATCTCAGTATATTCCATCTTCACCAGACTCTTACCTTTTCCCTACACATCCTGTACATCTGTACCTGAATGCTACTACATTAGGCATTCAACAGGATAGCAGGCACCCACATTTCAAGAAATACAATTTGATTCATGGCAGACAACACAGTCAGAGAGGAACCTTCCTATAAACCACCGAATGGATTGGTCACACAAACTTCCTATCTGTACTAAGTAACGTTACATAAGCAACAGGTTTCATAACCTATACATTTTTTGTTGACAATAGTCTCTGTGCATTAGGTGCCTCAAGGCCTACAAAATTAATACAAGGTGCTATGAGAGTTCAAGTAACTTACCTAAGCGTCCTCAGCCAATACATGACAGACGAGGACTTGAACCCAGGTCCTCTGACTTCAAGGCTCATGTTCCATTACTTCATTCCAGGAAACTGAATCCTAATTGGGAAGGCAAAACTAACAGTCATGAAATAATCAAGAGCCAAGCTGTGTGGTAGGTTTATAAGTCCAGTACAAGGGATAGATCCACATAGGCTGGAGTATTTAGAAGAAAAGGTTATAGGAACATTCTTTTCATGTGAAGTCTACATGATAGTCCAATATGTAAAACAGATATACATAGAGCTCCTCTGATTGGAGCTGGTTTGGGTCCCAGAGTCCCCTTCCCATGCTCTGCAACGAATTTTCCTCAGTGGCTCCTCAGAAGTCCTTGGGCTCTGCTGAGCAGCTGGGAAACCACTGGGTTAAATCAATCGTTCCCAAAGTATAGTCCCTGGACCAACAGCTACAGCATTTTCTGGTAACTTTTTAGAAATGTGAATTCTCTGGCCCCACCCAAGACTTACAGAATCAGAAATTCTCCAGGTGGGGCTTAGCAAGCTGTGTTTTAGCATGTTCTCCAGGTAATTTCTATGCCCATAAAGTTTGAGAACCATAAAGTAGGAGGAGAGACCACCTGCTTTTATAAAACATTTGAGGTTGGGATTGGGGACATAGAAGGGAGTTGGGAACTGCCACTGGGAGGCTTTCCCTAAGACACCAGCAGAGATGAATGAATAGGGGTGAAGCATCAGGGAAGTCCAGACCCAGGCTAGCAGGTGTCAACGTGCACTCCAGTTATCACATCTGTCTCCTGAACTCCTCCTGCAGTGCCTCAGAATGGGTCAGAAAAGAGTGGGCATTTGCAGTAACCTAGTGCTCTGGGTAGAACGTTTAAGGAAACAAGGAGTCTAGGAGGCTGAAGAGACTGGTCAGGAAGGCACTAGAATCTTGATGAAGGTAACAGGTAGGCTCAGTGGCTGTGGGGGAGTGGGGGCGTGGGAGCGGAGGGGACTAGGCAGCTTCACTAAGGGTGTGGGGTAAGGAAGCTCCATGTTTGAGACCTCAGTGATAAAACAATCTTGAGTTATATCGAAGTCCAAGAGGTTTGGTTCAATTTCATGCTTCACTATTGAATTTGTATTTCTAAACATTCAAACTTACATAGAAATAATATCTATGGATAATAAACCAATAAAAGTTGTATTTTTTCTGCATTCAAAAATATTTTAATTTCTATCTTTTTTATATGTTGGTAAAATGTTGTCTTCATCCTTCCTCGAAAAGGACTATACTTTCCTTTCTGTGTGTATTTTTCCTTTTTTTGTGTATATTTTTTGTGGTGAAATATACATAACATAAAATTAACCATTTTAACCATTTTTAAGTGTATGGTTCAGTTATACTTTCCTTTTTTATAATTTTTATTGGAATATAGTTGATTTACAATGTTGTGTTAGTTTCAGGTGTACAAAGTGAATCAGTTATACATGTACATACATCCATTCTTTTTTTAGATTCTTTTCCCATATAGGTCGTTACACAGTATTGAGAAGAGTTCCCTGTGTTATACAGTAGGTCCTTATTGGTTATCTATTTTATATATGTACCTGTGTATATGTCAGTCCCAGTCTCCCGATTTATCCTCTGCCCCTCCTCCCCCGTAACCATAAGTTTGTTTTTTACATCTGTGACTCTATTTCTGTTTTATAAATAAGTTCATTTGTACCATTTTTTTAGATTCCACATATAAGAGATATTATACTTTCCTTTTTAATGCTAAAAATGTCATTCTTTTATGAAATAGTAATAAAAACAGACTGCAGGGCTTCCCTGGTGGCGCAGTGGTTGAGAGTCTGCCTGCCAATGCAGGGGACACGGGTTCGAGCCCTGGTCTGGGAAGATCCCACATGCCGCGGAGCAACTGAGCCTGTGAGCCACAATTACTGAGCCTGAGCGTCTGGAGTCTGTGCTCCGCAACAAGAGAGGCCGCGATAGTGAGAGGCCCGCGCACCGCGATGAAGAGTGGCCCCCGCTTGCCACAACTAGAGAAAGCCCTCGCACAGAAACGAAGACCCAACACAGCCATAAATAAATAAATTAAAAAAAAAAAAAAAAAAACAGACTGCAGTTGGCTAGAGGCAGCTGATTTTACTTGAAAATTTTTTAAGTTGGTACTTTATTTTGAAATGCTACTGGACTGAGAAAACCAGAAATCTGTGAACCACTGCCTTAAAGAGTTGGGATTTAGAGGGGTGGAGAGTTCAGGGGTGGAAATAGGCAAGAACAAAGTCATACAAAGAGGAATATGCAGGGCATTTTTAGGAGGGTGCAGACCAGATTCTTCAAAACAAAGTGTTCTTGAAAAGGAGTAGTTGCAGTTAAGTTTTGATCCATTTTCAAATACTTAGTGCCTCATGATGTTCGGTTCATAGTAGAAACTCAATAAATATTTGTTAACTGAGTGCAGTGAAAGTTCAAGTCAGCATCAGAAGAGCCAGAAATTAAAGTCTGAACTTCATTTGATAAACCAGAGCGTCCCAGCAGATGTTTCTAGAATGGGTAACCAATGTGCTAAGCTACCAATCTTCTCTCTCCTCAAGGGAGCCAGGCAGGACCCAGGGCATCTGATCAGCTCCAGGCCAGATGTGTTCTAGTATGCTGTACAAATACGACAATTGTCTATAGACGCCATGAGTGGAAGAGGATGGGAAGCAATGAGGGGGTCACTGAAGACAATTGAGCATTGGAGAGATGATGATAGCAAAATTTCCACAAAGACCATTAGGCTGGTGGTAGAGCACAAAGTGGAACCCAGGCTGGAAGCTAGAATCATTGGGAAAAAGAGTTCCAAGATATATATAACAAACATTAGCTAATTGCTTCCCCAAATTCATTTCTTCTCCCCACTTCCTCTTTAATAAGACCCTGATTTTTCCATAGTATGGTGTAGGTGGGATTGACTGTACCCCCAGCTCCATGGGTGAGCCCTGATCGGCTTAAACCAATCAGCATTTCTCTCCCCACCAGCCCACAAAGACAGGCACATAACCCAGTAAGAGCTTTCTTCTTTTTTCTTTTTCTTTCCTTCCTTTTTTTTTTTTTTTTTTCTCCTACGGAAAAGAATCTTACATTTCTGTCTGAAGTCGACACTGGAAGCAGGTATCCCTAAGGGCTTGGCAGCCATCTTTGGACCATGAGGGGAGAACCAGCCTGAGAACAGAGGAGGCAGAGCAGAGAAATGGAGAAAGGGAAACTGGCTTACCTGAAGCCTATTCTACCATTGGACTCTGAGTCTCAAATTCCTGTGTCTGCTTAAGCCAGTTTGGGTGTCGTTCTCTTTCAGTTGCAGCTGAAAAACTGTGGATGCACAAGGCTAAAGCGATTCTCAGAGTAAGAGAGGAGAAAGTGGGCATTTGTGGCAATCAAGGACTCTGGGGAAAGAGTAGCTGTTTAAGAACAACACAAGAGAGGTCTAGGAGGCTACACTGAAGTCATTAGTCATGAAGGGACCAGGTGGCTTTGGGATGGAAAAGGAGGGCTGGCTCTAGCTTCAACATGAAAAACGAGGTGCACTACAGAATCGCTTCTGTCCTGACCTCTACTTTTACACTACAGCCTTCTCCTCAGGGATAACCAAGGCCCCCGGCTCTTCCCCAGGGCAATGACTCAACCAGTCATTAGATAGTAGCGGGATTAGCCATGAAAGAGTCAGGAAAAGGGAAAGGGTTGCTAGAGCAGGTCCCAGGGATAAGAAGAGGGGGATAAAAAAAATGGGGGAAGGGGAGATTGTGAAACGGGGAAAAAAAATAAAATTGCTAAAGGAAAAAGAAAACATGCATAGAAACCCACAGAATAGGAGAACAGCATAACATGTTGCTACAGTAAAGAGTGGGCCTGGGAACAAAAAGATACCAGTTCCAAAATCCCATGCATCACCTACTAGCTGTCTTAATTCACCTCTCTCAGCGTCCCTTTCCTGTCTATAAATGAGCATGAAAGTGCCATCTTTAGATGACTGTGAGGCTCCAAAAATATCATACAGGAAGCCCCTAGCAGAGGCTAGTTTCTGGCAGGGGTAAGCATTCATTACTTGTGGTTGTCTCATAGGAATAAAACGGATGAATGCAGGAAGACAGAGGAGGAAGAGAGTAAAACGCTGCTTTGCTTAAATCCTGACCCTCCTCTGTAGCAAGCAGCCAGTATTCACTCTGTATAGAAGCAGCACTAAGGGAAATTAAAAGAAAGGATCACCCTAAAAGAAACGGCTTCTGAACCAACTTGAGGACACAGGAGCGGAAGGGAAGGCTGGGACGTAGTGAGAGAGTAGCACTGACATGCATACACAACCGAATGTAAAATAGATAGCTAGCGGGAAGCAGCCACATAGCACAGGGAGATCAGCTCCGTGCTTTGTGTCCACCTAGAGGGGTGGGATAGGGAGGGTGGGAGGGAGGCGCAAGAGGGAGGGGATATGGGGATATATGTATACATATAGCTGATTCACTTTGTTGCACAGCAGAAACTAACACAACATTGTAAAGCAATTATACTCCAATAAAGATGTATTTTTTTAAAAAAAGAAAAAGAAATGGCTTCTGAGAAATGCCAATAACTTTTACTTAATTTCCTCTGTGTTGTGCTAGTTTCTCACGGAGCCACTTAGTAAATTGAATTGAACTGGAATGACAATACTTGAGAATTTTCAACATACAAGGAGGGGGGAAGGGGAGATCACTTAAAGAACAACGTATTATAACTAATCAAAACCTCACCGGAACTTGGTTTCATGGGGCAGTGTGGCGCTACCTCAAGCTTAATCTGGGCTAGCTGGGCCGAAGGGACGTCTCGGATTGGAGCGTCCCATCCTCACTCACTGCCCAGGGGCTGGGACGAGCGGGAGGCGGCAATCGCAGGCGCTTTTGTTCACCCCTGAACTCTGTCACAAGAGCCCGCCTGGCAATTAGCCTGGGGGTTGGGCGGGGTCCGGCGGGGTGCTGGGTGTAGGATAGCAAATGTGAGAAACAGAGAGTAGGCGGAATGCCCCCAGGACCAGAAAGGAGAGATGGAGTTCTGATCTGGCAGTGGCACCTGGTGCCCGCTACGAATAAACCATAGGACTGTCTCCCACTTAGAAGGTTCTCTATTGATAATGACAATCTGTCGTCTCTATAAGGCACTCTATTCGGGCAGCAATAAATAACACTAGCCCTGTGCCTGCATTATCTCCTCTAATCTTCTCAACTTCTTCTAAGGTGTCTTACGGTCACCATTTTGATAAGGTCACACCACAGGGGAGTCCAGCCTTGGCCCCAGACCTCCAGACTCGGGCGGAGAGGCAGCCGAGGCCCCAGTGAGCCGCGGAGCCGCCTTCCCCGCCTGGGGAGGACCGCAGGGGCGGGCCTGGCACGCAGATGGCTGCACCCCGACGAGGGGGCGGGCTCAGCCGGCCGGTCGCGCCCCGAAACCCGGGCAGCCCAGACACCGCTCCACCTGCCCGAGAGCCCGCAACAGTGCCGGCAGCCCAGGCGCTCCGCCGTCACCCCCGCCTCGCCGAGCGCCCCTGCGCCGCTCGCCAGTCGTCCGCCCGGAGCCCGCCCCGCCGCCGCGCTGCACGCCCGTAGTGCGCCCTCTGCCCTCGAGGGGCCAGGGGGCCCGGCCGCCGTCATGCTGCCCGTCATCTACGCGGTCCTGGCGGGGGTGCTGCTCCTGCCGCTGCTGATGAACCTCTGCTCCCCCTACTTCTTCCAGGACGTGAGCTACTTCCTGCGGTTGGCCAGGATGGCCCGGCAGGTGCGTCGCTATGGGCAGCGCCGGCCGGTGCGCACCATCCTCCACGCCTTTCTGGAGAGAGCACACCAGAGCCCGCACAAGCCGTTCCTGCTCTTCCGCGACCAGACGCTCACCTACGTGCAGGTGGACCGACGCAGCAACCAGGTGGCGAGGGCGCTGCGCGACCGCCTCGGCCTCCGGCAGGGAGAGTGCGTGGCGATGTTCCTGGGCAACGAACCGGCCTACGTATGGCTGTGGCTGGGGCTGGCCAAGCTGGGCTGTGCCATGGCGTGCCTCAACTGTAACATCCGCGGCAAGTCCCTGCTGCACTGCTTCCAGTGCTGCGGGGCGAAGGTGCTCCTGGCCTCGCCAGGTGAGCCTGGGGACCGCCGCGCCCTCGCACCGGGCTCCTCCGCGCCTTGACGAGCCCGCTGCAGCGTGGCGGCGTAGGGGTTAGGAGGGAGGGGTGTGTGGTTCGGCTCGGAACTGGAGGTGTAGAGGGAGGGGATGGCAGCCCTTCCTCAAAATGCCAATTAATGATCATTAGAACCTTCTGTCGTGGAAGCTGACCGTGCCAGACCCTTTGTTAAGCACTACACATACAGCCTTGCTGTGAATGCTCACACGGGTAGGGTTGACTTTTTAGTTGAGACCGCTCAGGCCAAAGAGGTGGAACCTTATGCCCCAGATCACAGAATTTAGAGGAGGAGGTTAACCAGATCTATCTACCTCCAGAATCCAAGCTCTTAACCAGTGCTGACAACATCTGCATTGAAATGCAGAGGGTCCTGAGTGTGAATTCCGGAGGATCCAGAGAGACTGTTCTCACCTCTGCTGCTTGATTGGCTGTGTGATCATGGGAAAGTCACTTTCCCTCCCTGCATCTCGGTTTCCTCCTCTCTAAAGGTCTTCAAGGCTGCTTCCAACTCTCAAATGCTGTTAGCCTCCCTGGATTCTCATGGCAGAGAGAAGGTGACCCCACCTACTCCCCAGGGAGAAGACTTTGGTTACCTGCTGCGGGCTCTAGTGAGCCCTCATTACGTCTATAGCAACAGTGACCTTTGGTTCTGTAGTTACCTCCTGCCACATTTCAACCAGACCCGAAATGGTAACTTCATGCTCCAGTGGTCACCAGGTCAGGAAGAAACCAAGAACCTGTTGTTACCCACAGGACTGCTGGGTTTCCCTTCCCAGAAATCTTGTCCCTGCACTTGAATAAGGACCAGGGGGTTGCTTCTCACTCTATCAGTAAGAGGAGGCTTAACCAGGTGCAGGCTAAAAGCCATGGAGGAATAGGGAGCCAGGAAGCCTCACCTTTCTGGAATGTCTTTCTGTGCCAAGCCCTATGCCACATGCTTTTATTACCCTGAGAACTAACATTTCATTACCCCCTGCCATACAACTGAGGAAACTTAAAATTCCGACCTAAGTCTGTCCAGTTTCAAAGCCCATGACTTTCCCTACGTTACGCTACCTTCCTCTACATGAGTGGAAAGTGTTAGAGCTGGAGGAGACTAAGCATCCGTCTGCTCTCCCCCTTCATTTCATAGCTGAGGAAACTGAAGCAAGCTAAGGAGTTCGCCTAGTGTCACACAAAGATGAGATGTCTATTCACTTGTGGGAAACCAGGAAGCTTACACACCTGTTTCATAGGGCATAAAATAAGTAATCCAAAAAAAAAATGAAGGCTTTGTATAAAAGTTTAAAAGCAGGGGGATAATTTTAAAGGCAGCCACATTATTTAAAAGGGATGGCTTTTCCTAGAAAATTCCCAACAATTTCTAGTTGCCTGGGAAAAGAGACAACGTCACTATTTAGTAACTGGAAGACTCTCTTAAACCTATTACTTTACCAGTTGATTCAGAGGAAAGTTATTAGCACAGTGATCTGTGTACCACTTCAGGAGGGATTTAAATACTTTTTACCTGCATATTATCCCAGGCCCTCTGTGAGGGAGGTCAAAGACTGGGAGTTTTATTGACAAAGAAGCTTGGATTTAAATGACTATAATAGAGTTTGGTTCTGTAATCAAATCAGAAACACAGCCAGGTATCTCCTTTCCCGCCCAGGCAACAGTCTTCTGTCATTGAGTATTATGCTTTGGTCAGCGTACATGGAAAGTATAAGGAAATTCTGACATTCAGATCAAATTTGAACAGACTTTCCAGTGGACCTACAGCACTCTCTACAGTAAACTGACCTTTGAGAGAGGCCACACATTTGAAAAACATTCTGTTTTTCCAAATCACTGAGAGACCATTACACAGCATGCAGAATTACATTCTGATCTGAAACGGTTCCTGCAAAGGGGGTAACAGAGTCCAAAGTTGCATGCTTGTTAATAAATGTGCCCATGCGTAAATGTGTTGAATGGACTGATTCTTAGAATTCTTTAAAGTTGGAAAGAATCTTAGAGATATTCTAATGTTATAATCCTCCAACTCTTAACGAGTGTGTTATACTGCAATAAAAAGTTTAGAAGTCATTTAATGAGCATAAGAATCACCTGGGAAGCTTATTTAAAAAAAAAAAAAAAAAACAGATTCCTGAGCCTCATTCCCCAAAAACACTGATTCAGCAGGACTGTAGTGGGGCCCAGGAAAGTGTATTTTTATAGCAAGCCCCATGCCGCCCCTAGATGATTTTGAAGCAAATCATCTAAGGACTAGGCTTTGAGAAACAATCAGTCTAGTTCCCACTTGTTTAATAGTTGAACGAACAAAGGCCCAGAGGGGTGATATCAATTCCCTAGGGTCAGAGAGAGCTGGGGACAGAACCCAAGTTTCTTCTCACTTCTAGGACACTTTTTATATTCTATTACACCATCTGAACATGGTACAGAAAGATGAAAAGATTTAGAAATGTTGGAGGGGTGACAGTTCAACAGGGTTTGATTTTTTACTTCGAATTTCAGCCTCAGGGCTCATGGGCTATTTAGAGCTCTTGAGTTTCAGCTATCTGTCAAATTCTGGAGTGTAGGTAAAGGACCGGCACAGTGGTATTTATCATGAAGACTGATCCACTTGTCATGAATTTGGGGGACTCTTCACAAAGATTAACAGGGCTCAACCTTATCAGGCATTTCAGTACCCAATTTTTCATCAGAACTTACTATACTTAGAGAAAGCCAAAGACTCACAAACACTTCCCTGAATCAAACAGAACCACCCATCTCCCAGAGAATATAATTTTCTCTCTGCGGTACATTTCAGGGTCCTTCTCCATAGAAGGGTATGATGTATGTAATCACATGGAAAAATTGCCTTCAGCTATTGAAACCCACATAATGTTGTAGTTGATAGAAACCAATTTGTTGGGCCAGTAGTTTTTCAAGCAACTTCCCAAACATAGAATATGGGTAAGACAGCAAGCCATATTTAATTTCATACAACATAGGATGTTTTGTAAAAAAAAAATTTTTTTAAACACCCAAAAGGGCCCCCAAAATTGTAAGTTTGCTTTGTTTCCATTTATGCTCGCATTAAGATTGTCACTGAGCTAGCTCTTCTACTGGAAGAATAACTCATTCATCAGCTCACTGGCCAGGTCTGCATTGCACGGCTCAACATAATCATGCACAGCTCCCCCAGTGTTGGCACTACTCTTGTACAAGGCTTTAGTAACAAAGATACTATGTCTTTCAAAACTGAGATCCAGAGAGGTTATAAAATATTCCAGATTACCTTTGACCTGGTTTTGCAGGGTTGTGAAAAATAAAATTGGACCTCCTTTAAACAATGTGATAAGATAAAACGTTTCCAATAGCTTTCAAAAGTGTTGCATCATTGAAAGTTCCAAAACAGGAGAACATTCTAAAACTAGTGTCAGGACCAAGGAGAACTCTCATCAAACAAACTTTTGAGGTTAGATGGAGAAAAGCAGATGGCACGACAATTTGATATCACATCAAGAAATATTTAGAGAGTCCCCGCAAGGTACAAGCTAGTTGCCATGGTGGGATGGGGAGAGAAGCTGAATTAGTTCAAGGATCTTACAGTCCAGTAGAAGAACTAAGCCACATATACACAAATGATTGTGATGCCCAGGAGAATGTGATAAGTATGCTGGGAGAGCTACAGAGTGCTGTGGAGGAAAAAGAGCAGAGGGTGAAGGCTTCTTGGGGACACTGACAACAGAGCTGGGCAAATGCAGCTGTAGAGGGGGAATTCTAGGTAAGAGGAGCCCAGAGGCAGTTTTCATCAGGTCCCCAACACCAGTGAGATGCTTCATTAAAGAGTTTTACTGTGTAAGGACAACAGCAGGCTGGACTTAAATAATAGTCATTTTTAAGCTGTTTACTGAAGAGACTCTACTGTAGAGAAAATAGGGACTCAGAGAACCCAAGGAATGGCCAACAGCAGTGGCCTCACTTCCATGCAATGAGATAATTTTCTAGTGCAAACTTATTCAAGGATCAGGGCATAGAGATATCCTGTCTCCATTCCTCTTTCTGGGCTGCCCAAGCAGTAACTTAGATGTGTTGCTTCAATGCACTTTGTCTCCACAGCTTACAGTTTTCTCATATATCTTTGAATAATGCCCTAGTAAGTAAATGTTTGTGGCATTAATGAGTTCCATCATTTTGGTTGGCTGTAACAGGCTTTCTTCTCCAAAGTCTAAGAACTATTGGGATGGCCATGACGGCATGAAAAATGATGTTAAAAAAATAAAATATATCCTAATCTGAGAAAATCCATTTAGACCCAATCTCCCCCCAGGCCCAGCCTCTCCTTACCACAGACTTGTTTTACCTCCCAGTTTACTGCTGGCAGAGGGCTACGAGAGAGAGGGGCTCTCTCTGAGACTCACTGCCACAGAGGGAGCTGGTGATGAGCACAGAATGGGCTGGGGAGAGTCTGTGTCTAGGATGGTAGAGGCCAGAAACCCAGACATCAAATGAGGAGTATATTCAAGAGCTAGGATCCCAGCCAAGTAACCCAAGCTCTGAAGAGAGAGCTAGCTTAAAGATGTTCTCTAAAATTTTTCTTCTTGCCCTGCTCATAACTAAAGGTGGCAAGGGGGATGGTTGTACCTCTCCATTCAAAAACAAACGAGCACATTGCTGGCATATCTGGGAATGCTTATCAGTTTATTTTCTTGTTTAGAAACAAGAAGGGAGTGAAGAGGTAAAAACAAAATTAACTCTAAATCAGCTGTCAATGTTACTGAAACCGAAGAAGGATAGCGTTTGAATTACTCTGCATAAGGAGTGTAATTGGCCAGTGTTTGAAAAGGACCCTCCCACAGCCTCTGAGAAATAGGGAAGTACACAACTAGTAGACAGGTGACTTGGTTGCTTATGGATGTCAAATGATTATAATTATGTAAGGGCTGGAGTGACCTGGTAACCTCATGACGAGCCGTTACCCTTGATTCCAGGGCTATTTAGAACGCAAGACACTTTAACTGAGAGAAATGAAAAATAATATTAAGAAATTATATAATTATATAAATATGAGACGAGTATGTATCCTGTTAAAAATCTGCTTTCTCCTAGTGGGACTTAACCTTGATTAAACAGCTTTCTGACCTCAGGGTGATTTGTGTTGTGGGGGAGGGGAGGGTATGCATGCCTCTATTTGAAGGGTGTTCTAGCACATCTTGTTGAGGTACAGACTAGACGCTAGGTTATTAATTACTATAATTCCAAACTGCCAGGGATAGAAATGCAAAATCACAGTTACAAATGGTATTTTTAAAACTATTTTCAGTCTCCAAGACCTGTGTTAGAACCAGTTTGTTTCAGTTGCCTTTCTGAGTGAAGAAAAGATAAGTCTTCAATTCTGATTTGTTCATCCGCCAACCATTTCATCCTGAAATTCTGATCAAAACCCATTTCCTTTCATTGCCTTCTTTTCAGATCTTACTTTATTAGTAAACATTCCTGGGGTGTTTTATTTAACTAACTTGGTCAGTTACCCATTCAGTGAGGCAATCTAATGGCAGAACAAGCTGCTAGATTGAATGCCTTTCCTATTAAAAAGCAGCAGGTTTAGCCAGTAGCGTCTTGCCACTTTGATGATGAAGACTGATTCAGCTCACCACCTGCCCTCTCCCCCTGCTTTCTAGGAGTGGGCCTGTGTACTCAGAAATTTCTCTTCTTCCCCTTCTTATAAAAAAAGGTTATGGGTGAGGGAGGAAAATTCCTATGCTACCCTGATTTTTTTTCTTTTCTTTTAAACAAAATGAATTTTAAGGGGGATCAGTGATTTCATAATCAGTCGATTTTCCATCATCCAAAGGTGTACTGCTTTCTCTGAGGTTCTATTTCCATCCATAATTTCAGCCTAGACTAATGAAGAAGTGACAGATCCACTCTGCACCCTTTAGGCAACTTTCCCTGAATCCTACTTTTCATAAAGCTTAAGGTTATGCTCTTCATCAAAAAAATGAATGAGAGATTATCCATAGTACTGTGTAAAGGCAGATCCACATGCCTGAACAAGCACTGAGCATGTCAAGTAGACAGTGTCTTACAAAAAATCAAGGCACTTTACCAAAACTTGAACTTGAATATCTAGTACAAGGAGGTGGGACTCCTAGAAGCCCAGTATAATTCTTTTTATTTTGTGTATAACCTTCCATACATAGACTCACTGAGCTTCTGTCCTCATTTGTAAAAACAGGCTTACCATCATCTATAACACAGGGTCATTGGGAAAATTATGCAAGGTGATGTATGTAAAGCTACTATACAAATTGTTCTCCACAAATGAAATTTGTAAATCTTTTATCACTAAGAATGAAAGCTGTGGTGGATGCTGTGATGTGCTGCCCAAGTCCCCACTCCAGGACTGAGGTACTCATTCCTCAGCTGCTGAAAGCATTGGTAGCTGACAGTGGTCAGCTAAGAGCCTTTCCAGGGCTTGCCCTTGGTTGAAGAAAGCTGCTTTGCCCAAGGTCAAGCACTACCACCCCTAATCTGCATCCAATGACTGGCTGGTGGGCAGGCATGGAGGTAGGATCCACTTCACTTCATTTGGGACAACCTGAAGGGCCATCCCGGGCCCAGAGTCCCTGTAGGATCAATTGAGGGAGGCCACTGTGTGACTGCATCACAGTGCAATCTCTCCCTCTATCCAATCTACTTTCCGTGCAACCCCACAGGTGTCATTCCCGAGAGCACACCTACACACAATTCTCAGAGTCCCAGGGAGCTCAACCTGCGACAAGCAGATTTATTTGATCTTATATGTCCCTGTTGATTGCCACTTTTATCTTAAGTAAGCAGACTTTACAGTAAGAATTACAAAAAAAATACACATGTGAAGCAGAAAACATGGGGCCCAATCATGTTTAGAAAAGACACTAAATATCAAATACACAGTTAATGAGTTGCATTCACATCCAGAATTTCCCTTCAAATTTCAGTTTATATGTGTGTGTATAGATATGTTTATATAAATATTAGCATCTTTAGTTTAAGGGAAGAAAGGCTGCTACCATAGGACATATGAGGTATGCCCTGACATGGCTGGTGAGCCACTGGAACCTCAACTCAATGTCCAAATGCAAATTCTGCACCAACAGCCCAGAGACCATGTAGGGAAATTGTGTTGGGCAGGGGCAATGGCCTTTCCTTCACATAAGCTGACCTCTATGAAAGGTCAGGGCTCACAAACCAAAAGCCTGCAGAAGGCCAGGTAGGAACATGAGGGAAGTAGAGGATACAATTTGCCAAATTGCTTGAACTGTGATCAAGCATGATACCTGCTTAATTACATCTCCTTTTACTTTTATTATTACTATTATTAATTTTTGATATATCACTAATGCCTGAGTAAATTTTCTTTTAAAAAATTACAGAAAAAATTAAAGTCCCTTTTGACCTATAATTATTCTCTCATCCAGAGTGTTACCAAATCCAGTCTATTCTACCTCCCAAACATCTTTAAAATGCATCTACTCTTTCTACCCTCTGCTGCTACCTTAATGCAAACAAGCTTGCTCTACCAGATGGTCTCCCTACCTCTGGTCTTGCCCCCTCCAACCCATTTACCTGACCTAAGCCAGGAACCTGGTCCCAACCTACATCCCAGTTTCTTCTCCCAACCTTCTTTCCCTCCCATTCTACACTCCAGTCAGCTTTATCCTCTTTTAGCTACTTTGGCACCATTCTGTTTGCGTCTGGGTCTTTGCATAAGCTGTCCCCTCAGCTACAAACAGGCTCAGTCGATCTCAGTGGATCTTCATCTTGCCAACTCCTGCTCACCCTTCAGGTCTCAGTTTAGATAACACTTCCTCTGGGTTGTCTTTGTGCCCCTCCCCTATGCTTCCAAAACACCACCTCCCTCCCCTCCTGTGACACCTATGACACCTTATTTTAATGGATTATTTCTTTGTCTGTTTCTTCCCCCACTAGACCTGGGCTCTATGAAAACAGGGACAGTATCTGGTTTACTCACTGCTGTATCCAGTGCTTAGAACCATGCACATGGGGAACAGTCTTTAAACAGATGTTGAATAAATGTTGGGAAAGAGAGAGAAATAATCCAGGTAATTTATGAACACACTATTTAAGTAGCCTCAGTCTCAGGTGAAGGGAGAGAGGGAGAAAGATTTCTTAATTCTTGAAGTAGCAATAGAAGTTTTGTTTTGTTTTTAATTTACTTTTGTAGTCCCTTACTTGTATGCAAGGCATACCTCTATCACAAAAATGATTTAATTTTGCATTTTATTTTATTAGAGGTTTATCAACTCACAGTATTGCAATATCTAAATCCTTTAAAATCAACAGCTTCAGCTTATTCCTGTCTCTTCCACATTAACTAATACAATACTTTGTACAGATTCTTTCAACTGTAAACATTTATTGGGCACTTATCTAGTGAGGGAGGGGTTGCCAAGATGATATGTTATAATCCCTTAACCTCAAATTTTTCACTGTCAAATAGAGGAGAAAAAGAACTGAAGCGTGTCACACTACATACTAAACACACGTGATAGAAGTAAATGCAAGCTCCTGAGGGAAGGCCATAGAGCTAAGTGCAATGAGGCTGAGTCTTGAAGGATGAGCAGTTTTCCCGGGGACCGGGGACCGGAGGGCATTCCGGGCAGATGAAATCACCTGGACAAAGATAGTAAGATGTGAGAATTATGGGTACACTCACTTCACATAGATCAGTGTGGTTAGAGGAAAGGGGACAAGAGGTAGATAGAAGGAGATGATGTCAGAAAAGTCGGGGAGGGGGGTATAGACTGTGAAGGACCTCAGGACCTCACACACTGCATAGAGAGTGACTTCTGTCACAAAGGAAAACATTGAAGGATTTTAAACAGTGCAGGAACAAGAAGTTGGGCAGTGGTGTCGCTGATATTGGAAGCAGGGCGAGGTTAGAGGCAAGGAGGTCGGTCAGGAGGCTACTGCAATTATCTAGCCAGGAAATAATGAGGGTCTGAACCAAGGCATTGGCAAGGGACATTAGCACTCCAGTTACTGTTTTTACAACAGTAATATTTTTGATGATCTTCTCAAAATACTGAAGAACTACAGAGCAGTCAAAATACAAGAGGGAAGAAAACATTAAATGCAACAACATTCACATTATAGGGGTCCCAGAAGGAGAAAGGACCAGAGAAAATATTTGCAGAGATTATAGTCGGAAACTTCCCTAACAGGGGAAAGGAAATAGCCACCCAAGTCCAGGAAGCACAGTGAGTCCCATACAGGACAAACCCAAGGAGAAACACACCAAGACACATAGTAATCAAATTGGCAAAAATTAAAGACAAAGAAAAATTATTGAAAACACCAAGGGAAAAATGACAAATAACATACAAGGGAACTCCCATAAGGTTAACAGCTGATTTCTCAGCAGAAACTCTACAAGCCAGAAGGGAATGGCATGATATACTTAAAGTGATGAATGGGAAGAACCTACAACCAAGATTACTCTACCCAGCAAGGATCTCATTCAGATTTGAAGGAGAAATCAAAAGCTTTACAGACAAGCAAAAGCTAAGAGAATTCAGCACCACCAAACCAGCTCTACAACAAATGCTAAAGGAACTTCTAAGTGGGAAACACAAGAGAAGAAAAGGACCTACAAAAACACACCCAAAACAATTAAGAAAATGGTCATAGGAACATACATATTGATAATTACCTTAAACGTGAATGGATTAAATGCTCCAACCAAAAGACACAGGCTTGCTGAATGGATACAAAAACAAGACCCATACATATGCTGTCTACAAGAGACCCACTTCAGACTTAGGGACACATACAGACTGAAAGTGAGGGGATGGAAAAAGATATTCCATGCAAATGGAAATCAAAAGAAAGCTGGAGCAGCAATACTCATATCAGATAATATAGACTTGAAAATAAAGAATGTTTCAAGAGACAAGGAAGGATACTACATTATGATCAAGGGATCAATCCAAGAAGAAGATATAACAATTATAAATATATATGCACCCAACATAGGAGCACCTCAATGCATAAGGCAACTGCTAACAGCTATAAAAGAGGAAATCAACAGTAACACAATAATAGGCGGGGACTTTAACACCTCAGTTACACCAATGGACAGATCATCCAAAATGAAAATAAATAAGGAAACAGAAGCTTTAAATGACACATTAGTTCAGATAGATTTAATTGATACTTATAGTACATTCCATCCAAAAACAGCAGATTACACTTTCTTCTCAAGTGCACACGGAACATTCTCCAGGATAGATCACATCTTGGGTCACAAATCAAGCCTCAGTAAATTTAAGAAAACTGACATCATATCAAGCATCTTTTCTGACCACAATGCTATGAGATTAGAAATGAATTAGAGGGGAAAAAAATGTAAAAAACACTAACACATGGAGGCTAAACACTACGTTACTAAATAACCAAGAGATCACTGAAGAAATGAAAGAGGAAATCAAAAAATACCTAGAGACAAATGACAATGAAAACACGACAATCCAAAACCTATGGGATGCAGCAAAAGCAGTTCTAAGAGGGAAGTTTATACCAATACAAGCCTACCTCAAGAAATAAGAAAAATCTCAAATAAACAATCTAACCTTACACCTAAAGGAACGAGAGAAAGAAGAACAAACAAAACCCAAAGTTAGCAGAAGGAAAGAAATCAGAAAGATCAGAGCAGAAATAAATGAAATAGAAACAAGGGAAACAACAGCAAAGATCAATAAAACGAAAAGCTGGTTCTTTGAGAAGATAAACAAAATTGATAAGCCATTAGTCAGACTCATCAAGAAAAAGAGGGAGAGGACTCAAATCAATAGAATTAGAAATGAAAAAGGAGAAGTTACATCTGACACGGCAGAAATACAAAGGATCATGAGAGATTACTACAAGCAACTATATGCCAATAAAATGGACAACCTGGAAGAAATGGACAAATTCTTAGAAATGCACAACCTTCTGAGACTGAACCAGGAAGAAATAGGAAATATGAACAGACCAATCACAAGCACTGAAATTGACACTGTGATTAAAAATCTTCCAACAAACAAAAGCCCTGGACCAGATGGCTTTACAGGCGAATTCTATCAAACATTTAGAGAAGAGCTAACATCTATCCTTCTCAAACTCTTCCAAAATATAGCAGAGGGAGGAGGAACACTCCCAAACTCCTTCTACGAGGCCACCATCACCCTGATACCAAAACCAGACAAAGATGTCACAAAGAAAGAAAACTACAGGCCAATATCACTGATGAACATAGATGCAAACATCCTCAGCAAAATACTAGCAAACTACTAGCAAACAGAATCCAACAGCACATTAAAAGTATCATACACTATGATCAAGTGGGGTTTATCCCAGGAATGCAAAGATTCTTCAATATACGCAAATCAATCAACGTGATACACCATATTAACAAACTGAAGGATAAAAACCATATGATCTTCTCAATAGATGCAGAAAAAGCTTTCAACAAAATTCAACACCCATTTATGATAAAAACTCTCCAGAAAGTGGGCACAGAGGGAACCTACCTCAACATAATAAAGGCCATATATGACAAACCAACAGCAAACATCATTCTCAAGGGTGAAAAACTGAAAACATTTCCTCTAAGATCAGGAACAAGACAAGGATGTCCACTCTCACTGCTATTATTCAACATAGTTTTGGAAGTCCTAGCCATGGCAATCAGAGAAGAAAAAGAAATAAAAGAATACAAATTGGAAAAGAAGAAGTAAAACTGTCATTGTTTGCAGATTACATGATACTATACATAGAGAATCCTAAAAATGCCACAAGAAAACTACTAGAGCTAATCAATGAATTTGGTAAAGTTGCAGGATACAAAATTAATGCACAGAAATCTCTTGCATTCCTATACACTAATGATGAAAAATCTGAAAGAGAAATTGAGGAAACACTCCCATTTACCATTGCAACAAAAAGAATAAAATACCTAGGGATAAATACCTAGGGATAAGAATAAAACCTAGGGAGACAAAAGACCTGTATGCAGAAAAGTATAAGACACTGATGAAAGAAATTAAAGATGATACCAACAGATGGAGAGATATACCATGTTCTTGGATTGGAAGAATCAATATTGTGAAAATGACTATACTACCCAAAGCAAACTACAGATTCAATGCAATCCCTATCAAACTACCAATGGCATTTTTTACGGAACTAGAACATAAAATCTCAAAATTTGTATGGAGACACAGAAGACCCTGAATAGCCAAAGCAGTCTTGAGGGAAAAAAAACAGAGCTGGAGGAATCAGACTCCCTGACTTCAGACTATACTTCAGACTTCAGAGCAAAGCTACAGTAATCAAGACAATATGGTACTGGCACAAAAACAGAAACATACATCAATGGAACAAGATAGAAAGCCCAGAGGTATACCCACGCACCTATGGTCAACTAATCTATGACAAAGGAGGCAAAGATATACAATGGAGAAAAGACAGTCTCTTCAATAAGTGGTGCTGGGAAAGCTGGACAGCTACATGTAAAAGAATGAAATTAGAACACTCCCTAACACCATACACAAAAGTAAACTCAAAATGGATTAGAGACCTAAATGTAAGACTGGACACTATAAAACTCTCAGAGGAAAACATAGGAAGAACACTCTTTGACATAAATCACAGCTAGATCTTCTTTGATCCACCTCCTAGAGTAATGGAAATAAAAACCAAAATAAAGAAATGGGACCTAATGAGACTTAACACCTTTTGCACAGCAAAGGAAACCATAAACAAGATGAAAAGACAACCTTCAGAATGGGAGAAAATATTTGCAAACGAATCAACGGACAAAGGTTTAATCTCCAAAATATATAAACAGCTCATGCAGCTCAATATTAAAAAAACAAACAACCCAATCCAAAAATGGGCAGAAGACCTAAATAGACATTTCTCTAAAGAAGACATACAGATGGCCAAGAAGCACATGAAAAGCTGCTCAACATCACTAATTATTAGAGAAACGCAAATCAAAACTACAATGAGGTATCACCTCACACCAGTTAGAATGGGCTTCATCAGAAAATCTACAAACAACAAATGCTGGAGAGGGTGCGGAGAAAAGGGAACCCTCTTGCACTTTTGGTGGGAACGTAAACTGATATAGCCACTATGGAGAACAGTATGGAGGTTCCTTAAAAAACTAAAAATAGAATTACCATATGATCCAGCAATCCCAGTACTTGGCATACACCCAGAGAAAACCACAATTCAAAAAGACACATGCACCCCAATGTTCATTGCAGCACTATTTACAATAGCCAGGTCATGGAAGCAACCTAAATGCCCATCGACAGTCGAATGGATAAAGAAGTTGTGGTACATATATACAATGGAATATTACTCAGCCATAAAAAGGAACGAAATTGAGTCATTTGTTGAGACATGGATGGATCTAGAGACTATCATACAGAGTGAAGTAAGTCAGAAAGAGAAAAACAAATATCATATATTAACGCATATATGTGGAACCTAGAAAAATGGTACAGATGAACCAGTTTGCAGGGCAGAAATTGAGACACAGATGTAGAGAACAAACGTAGGGACACCAAGGTGGGAAAGCTGTGGGGTGATGCAGGTGGTGGTGTGATGAATTGGGCGATTGGGATTGACATGTATACACTGATGTGTATAAAATTGATGACTAATAAGAACCTGCTGTATAAATAAATAAATAAATAAAATTAAAAAAAAAAAAAGAATCTACCTGCCAATGAAGGGGACACTGGTTTGAGCCCTGGTCTGGGAAGATCCCACATGCCGTGGAGCAACTAAGCCCGTGCGCCACAACTACTGAGCCTGCGCTCTAGAGCCCGCGAGTCACAACTACTGAGTCTATGTGCCACAACTACTGAAGCCCGCGTGCCTAGTGCCCAAGCTCCGCAACAAGAGAAGCCACCGCAATGAGAAGCCTGCGCACCGCAATGAGGAGTAACCCCTCCTCTCTGCAACTAGAGAAAGCCCACGTGCAGCAACAAAGATCCAATGCAGCCAAAAATAATAAATAAATAAATAAATAAATTTATTAAAAAAAAAAAAAAGAACTGAGGCAAATAGTACATTAAGGAATGC
The DNA here is from genome assembly GCF_965194825.1 of Balaenoptera physalus. Taxonomy (NCBI): domain Eukaryota; kingdom Metazoa; phylum Chordata; class Mammalia; order Artiodactyla; family Balaenopteridae; genus Balaenoptera; species Balaenoptera physalus. The sequence goes on along the minus strand of NC_138883.1, from coordinate 90,258,627 downwards.
TGGCCAATAGAAACTCCAGGAGAAAACTGTTCAAGAAGGGAAAGATGATTATTGTGTGTTACTTGGCTCTGCAGTCATATTTACAAATAATTACTTTGTCATAATCTTGTCGATCCTGATTATTGGTTCTAGAGCTTCTAGAGCCAACACACAGACAAAGCTAGGAAGACAGAATTATAGTCTCAGAATAGATGTAAATACCATTAACCCAGAAAATAAAGTGAAGATATTAACTCTTGGGGGTGGACAAGGGTAAAATGGGATGGGGATCAAAAATGATAAGTCAAGAGGGAGCAGGAAAAGCACATAATTTGGCGATGGAGAAGTGATTGCTAGAAGAAACAGCTAAAAAAAACTGAAAGTCATTGCCTCTAGGCAGCAGGTTTATTTGTGAGATAAGGGCCTGTTGATTTTCATTATAAACTCTTTTGTACTATTTGATTTATATTTGTCAGGTGTATGATTGTTTTGGTTTAAAAGTTTTAAAACTTTTTAAATGCATCTATCCAGATGATATCTCATGTCTTGATGAAGACATCATACATAAACATGTGAAAAACAAAGCATATAAGATGAATCAGGTTTAGCCTCCCTAAGGTAATTCCCTGGGATATTGAGTCACCTTCCTATTAAGAATAAGCTTATTCACTTCAGTTATCACCATTCAAGACAAATAAGCTTAAAGCCCATCTCATCTTATGGTTTAGCGGCACAAAAATCCAAGTAGCAAACCTGAAATGTGGTTTGCATATTACATGAATGCCTTTAAAATTTTTTGACCTTGACCCACTGTAAAACTACATTTGTGTGTGACTCAGCACACACACACCCACATAGCTGAAACAAAACTTAAAAAAAAAAAAAATACTTACCTCTTCCTGTGTGTGATATGCTCTGAAAATTTCTATTTCATTCTATTTTATTTTTTAGAATAATGGTCACTTTAAATGATTTTAACAATCCACTGCTATATTATGACCCATAGTTTGAAAAACATGCTAATCTGTCCATTTTTTCTTAGGCCAGAGAATGTGCTTGTGAGATTTGGAGCTTATGTCTCAGATCAGCTGAACCTTCCTAGTAGAACTACTTGTTGCTGATATGTAAAAAAATGTGTTTATAAAGTTAGCTTCTATCATCTTTGTTAGTAGCATGGCTCCCTTCTTTTCATTTCTCTTTTTCCTTAAAATTTTTTTTTATCACTGGTCCTGTGGGGCACATATTAGGAATAACTAAACTCATTTCTGGAGTATTTATATTTTATATATATATATATATATATATATATATATATATATATATATATATATATATATATATATATATATATATATATATATCTCAGATATGCATAAAAGTCATACACTTATATAATCTTGGGTTTTACCCATATGTCCATTTGTTTGCACTTGCCATGTAAAGTACAGACTTCAGCCAAACATCTGCTGCTTATGAAACCGTTAAAACCCAACCTCCCCTCAAATATTGGGATCTTGTGATATTTTCAAATTTGGTAAATGCCATGTTAAAAATGCGTAACTCTAAGCATCACTATATCTACACGTTTTAGCAAAGTTTAGGGAAAACAAAATCACTGCAAAATTTATTGCACTAATAGACTTGAATGAACTAATTTAGTTTGTTTGGATTTTTTGTCTCATTAAATTAAGAACTACAAGCAGCTGTTGAAGAGGTGCTGCCAAGCCTGAAAAAAGATGGTGTGGCCGTCTATTACGTGAGCAGAAGTTCTAACACCGATGGGGTCGACTCTTTCTTAGACAAAGTGGATGAAGTGTCAACTGAGTCTATCCCAGAGTCCTGGAGGTCGGAAGTGACCTTTTCCACTCCTGCCTTATACATTTATACTTCTGGAACCACAGGTAAAAATAAAGAGAGGACTCTCCAAGAAGTGGACCTATCCTGAAAGTGTTAAATGTTGGGTTAGATTTTCAAATGCTCTCTTTCTTCGGCAAAACTTATCAGATAACTAATACTTCAGGGGATTTAGCTCTTTGCCTGTGGGAACTGATCTTGTTTCATAGCATATGAAACCATTTGGGTTTCTCTAAGCTATGCATATCTCCCCCTAATTGGTGTATAGAACAGATAGAGAGGTTAACCAAGAACTACAAAAATAGTTATGATAAAAAAAAAAAATATATAGTTATGATGATGGATAAGATTTGGCATTGACTAGGTAGTTGGAAATTTTTTAATGATTGCTGCATTTTGATTATATTATATCCAGAGTCCATATATAATGTATAACCAATTATAAATGGACCACCAAAGAAGACTGCAGAACAATAATGGGGTTATATTTATACAAATATTTTGACCACTATCTTTCCATGCAACACTGACTTGGAGCTGTCTGGTGCTGTGGGTGTAGGATGGCTCTTAGCTGAGGGCCTAAAATAGTGTATTTCATCAAATCTAGGATGCTTTACACCTTCAGTGTAAGCTGCACCATTATATTATAAGCCACTAAGAGAAAACACTGCCAATTATCAGTGTTACTGGAACCCTGCTACATGGAACAGGCAATATTAAAGGTAGGATGTTCTAGGTGCTCTTCTAGGAGCTTTACGTCATTTGTTCATACAATTCTCCCACCACTCTTAAGGTGGGTACTACTCTTATTCCTATTTTACAGATTCAGAAACCGATGCTTAGAGAGGTTAAGAACTTTCCAAGATCAGAAGTAGAAGTGTCAGGATTCACCTTGGTAGGCTGACTCCACAGCTCATGCAACTGACCACTCTGCCAGAACACCTCCTACTTCATCCATTTAACAGCTATTTGGTGTCTGCCTATTCTAGGCCAGGGGAAATGTTACTAAAACGTAATCATATGAAGCCAGAGTGATATATTTAAGAGGAGGGCAGGAAGGTAGCCCCAGCATGCTAATTATTAATATTGGGAAGTTGACTATGTGAATCATTTATCTCTTTTGGTTAAAATTTTAACTTAAGCAGGTAATACAAACATGCATTCTCCTTGTAAAATTCCGTAAGACCGTACAGAAAACCTGAACGAACTTTTTGGCCAACCAATAAGTAAGGGTTCCTTTGAGCCTCATGAGGAGGGGTGGCTGGGGATGACCTATTAAAGCTGATTCCCAGAGCATAATGTCTGTCACTGTTTTGTCAAAAGTTATATATCACCATGCCAACAGAATGGTAGGATGACACAGTTAACCAAATGCTTCCACTACATCCAGACACTACCTTGATATATGGAAGTTTTACCCTCATTTTTAATAGAATGGTAAAACTAAACTGAAAACTTTGGTTTGGGAAATAATTGAGATAAAAGAAGCCCTTTTAGTTAGTGACTGGGTGTTCTAGTCTTAATACTATATAGGTAAGTATATAGTATTAAGACACTTCTTCACAATTGCAGGTTTTGACATCAAATATAAAACCCATTTTAGGGGAAAAAGAGAATAAGCAGTCTTTAATTTAATCCTATAATTCAGAATTTAGATTTAATTGGAATATAATTGGGTTGATGTTTATGTTACTTTTCTTCTCTCTGAATAAAATATTTGCTAAGTTACTCTTCCAAACATTAATTAAAAAAAATCATTTAAGCAATCAGAGAACAAAATGTTTTCCTTGTTCCTCAAAGGCAGTCAGTAGCACAAAATTATATAATAGTTACCAGATATTCTTATTTCTTTATTAAAACAAAGATTTTAATTAGGAAAGTTTCTGAAAGTACTTCAAACCAGCAAAGGATGTGCATTTCTTTTTTTTTCTTTTTTTTTTTTAATATAATTCAGAGCTTTTACTATCTGGACAATTTTTTTCCAAGGTGAATACAATTGATTTATTGATGCTTTCTTCTGTTTCAACAAAGACCATGAATTGTGAATTGTGTTCATGATGATGGTAGTTTGCCAGCCATACTGCTTTGCCTTATAACAAATTACTTTTATTCAGGCAATACCCAGCTAAGGTACCATCAAATACTGAAGCATCTGAATCTACAGAGAATTGCCTTCCTCTTCCCAAAGCCAGTTTACCCACTCAGGTCTTAAACTCTAGCCCCAGCCCCTTGGTAATGACTTCATGCCCTTCCCAACTGAACTGACTCCCATGGGAAACAATATAAGCATACACTTTCAATTGAGTCTTACCAAAAACTTACATAAATTATAGTTAAGAAAATGCAAATGTACCTGGTGTAATAAAACTACACTGAGATACCGTTTTTCACCTTTCAGATTGGCAAAAATCCCAACATTTGGAAGGGCTATGAGGAAGCAGGTGCACTCATGTATTACTGATGGGGGAGCAAATGGGGACAGCCCTTATAACAGGCAATGTGGCAGTGTCTATCAAAATTACAAAGATTTATACCTTTTCACCTAGCAGTCTCACAGCAGCAAATTTATCCTACAGATGGAGCATCATTCATAGCGCACAGTGCCGTGTGGACCAGGTTATTCACTGCAGCGTCATTTGAAATCGCAAAATAATATGAATAAATTATAACACACACACAAAGGACTTGATGCAGCTGAGACAGAGAATAAATGAATGAAAAAATAAGGGAAAGTTCTACATACAAATATGGACAGAACTCCAAAATACATTCAGTGGAGCAGGGGCAAGTGCAGAAAAGTGTGCTTTTTTTTTTAAAATGGGGGAAAGGGCAAGAACATATGAGCAAATGAGCTTATATCTGTATAAAGAAACTCTAGAACAGTACCTAAGAAATTCATAAAAGTGGTTATGAAGGAAGGAGATAGGATGGATAGGCTATTTACTCTCTCTGAATCTCAGCCTTCTCATCTGCAAATTAGAGAATATAATTCTACTTATTAATTATGAGAATTAAATGAAATTTTGAAAATACAGTTGACACGTGAACAATGTGCAGGTTAGGGGTACTGACCCTCCACACAGTTGAAGATATGCGTATAACTTATAGAAGGCCCTCCATATAGGTTCCTAGGTATCTGTGATTTTTTCATTCAATGATTCAATCAACCATGGATGTATTTACTATTGAAAAAAATCCTCATATAAGCGGCCCCGAGCCGTTCAAACCCCTGTTGTTCAAGGATCAACTATACCTTACAAGGTGGTAGACCCAGAGCAGAAATTCAATAGACATTCTTTCCTTTTTCCTCAACTTACTACTGTAATAACCATCTAACTCAGAGGTCAGCAAACTATGGCCTGTGGGCCACAAACAGCCCCGCCACCTGTTTTGTAAATAAAGTTTTATGGCAACAGAGCCAAGTTTGTTCCTTTTTGTGTGTGGCTGCTTTCAGCTATAATAGCAGAGTTTAGTAGTTGCAATAGAGACTATGACCCTGCAAAGCCTAAAACATTTACCATCTGGTTCTTTAGAGAAAAAAATTGCCAACTTCTGGTGTAACTGAATGCAATCCTCTAATCACCAGCTGATGAATCTTCCCTAAGCCACATCTCTCTCCCAGACCACATGTCTGTGAATGACCACTCTTGGTTCACTCATGGCTTCTCCTGTGTGTTTACAAAGGTCTCCCGAAAGCTGCAATGATCAATCATCTTCGCGTTTGGTATGGAGCCAACCTTGCTGCTGCCAGCGGGATAACAGAGAATGATGTAGTCTATACCACGCTACCCTTGTACCACAGTGCTGCGCTTTTGGTTGGCTTACATGGATGTATCCTGACTGGTAAGCTTTTTCTCTCAACAAGGTGTTGGAGCCCAGTACACATTCAACGTGCTCATAAGGAAAAGTAATACAAAATTTGCTACTTTCCTGTGTGCCCGGAACGGTGTTTAATTCCCTGTTGATAACTAGCTTGTTTGGCTCACAATAGCAAGCATCCAAAAGAATTTATAGGGAATTCCCTGGTGGTCCACTGGTTAGGACTCCATGCTTTCAATGCCAAGGGCCCGGGTTCAATCCCTGGTCAGGGAACTAAGATCTCACGTGGCCAAATAAATAAATAAAAAGAATTTATGTTTTCTCATGCCTGCTTGTCTAGTAATATAATGCTATAATTGTTCAGCATATCAAAGAGGAAACTTCTTTAAAATATTTTAGGTCTTTATCCAGGTTAAGGTACTTGATCCTTCATTCCATAAATAATTCTCCTATGTCATTTCTGTCTTCAGAAATCCGCATGTTGATCTCCATTAGCATCTGATTTCAACTTCTCATTCAGTTGTCCCATTGTACTTTATTCTTCCCTCCTCCCACAGGTCCTCAGCTCTGGTCAGAATACTGAGCTTTCCATCTCTTCTCTCTCCTTCTGAAACTTTACCATTTAAATTAGAATTGTCATCCTTTCTCCTGTCAGTAGGATTTCTGCCCTTTGTGTATATGAAGTCTCAGTCCAATATCCACCTCTTCCAGGAAACCACATCTAACTTTCTAACTAAGCTAAAAACCTTAATTTTTTCTCCCATGTGACATTTTATTTTAAATAATTATTTATTATATATAGTAACATATATGCATATGCATATACAAATACACATATGATTCTCCAAGCCTCTGTTCCTTTCCCTCATCAACTTATTGAATAGCTATAAAACACTTAGCCCAGCATCAGTACCAGTCTCCAAATCAGCAAGGAATGCCTGGGTCTGATCATGTTGTTGGGCCCTTCAAGAACAGGGTGACTCTGAAGCTCTCGTAGGGACAAATCAATCACTCACACATTTGCTTAAGCACAATTGATGTATGCTAAAAAAGAAAATATAGTATTTTTTAAAATTTCTCCTAAAATATTGGACTTTTGTATATTTAGGAGTAGAAATAAACTAATAACGTGAAAAATATTTGTGACTTTTTTTTATTTCACTTTACTACATTTCATACCTATCATTAGATTGGATATGATAGATATATTGTTTTTACCCATTGTATTAGTTTCCTATTGCTACTGTAACAAATTACCACAAACCTAGTGGTTTAAAACAACACAAGTTTATTCTCTTACTGTTTTGAAAGTCAGAAGTCCTAAAATCAAGATGTCAACAAGGCTGCATTTCTTCTGGAAGCTCTAGGGAAGAATCCATTTTCTTGCCTTTCCCAGTGTCTGGAGGCTGCCTGCATTCTTTGGCTTGTAGCCCCTTCTTTCATTTTCAAGCATTTCACTCCAATCTTTTGTTTCTGTCAACCTTTCTCCTTCTTCCCTTGATCTTCTTGACTTCCCCATATAAGCACCCCTGTGATTACATTGGGCTCTCCCAGACAATCCAAAATAATCTTCCCATTTCAAGATCCTTAATTCAATCACATCTACATAGTCCCTTTTGTCATGTAAGGTAGCATAGTCACAGGTTCTAGGGATTAGGATGTGGATGTCTTTGGGAACCATTATTCTGTATACATCACCCATCAAAGAAGAATATCGCCTGCTTGCTCAAGACCCTGGCTCTCCATCGCTTATAAAACTGTCAGGCTTCTCCACCTGGCATTTACAAACTCTCCAGGATTGCACCCCTAGCTGCTTCTCCAGGTTCATCTCCCTTGACCCACCCAGCCTTCACCACTCTAGTCACAGGTCAGCAGAGTCTTGGCCATCCCCCAACCTTCTGGACTGTCCTGTCTTTATGTTCATGCTTTTTCCTCTGCCAGGAATGCTCTCATCTTTCTCGATATTCACTTCTCAAGACCTAATTCAAATCCTATGCCTTTCTCAGCCCTTGCCCCCAAGCAGAATTAATCTACACACAGACACACACACGCGCGCACGCGCGTGCACCCTTAGGGCCTCAGTGAACCTCGTTTATTGCACACTGACTCTTATTAGAAAAATTTGTGTCTTCTCCCCCACTAGATTGGAAGCTCCTATAGGACAAAACTGTGTCTTATTCATTTTTTTTGCATTGAATATAATTGGTACCTAATACTTGTTTGTGAATATAATTCATATATAAATTTTTTAAATTTATAAATTTCAAAAGTGACAAATATAATTAGGGACTTTTTTGGTAGCATTTCTTTATTAGTACTTTCTATGGCTTCTCTGTAGGTGCTACCGTTGTTTTGCGGGCCAAATTTTCAGCCAGCCAGTTTTGGGATGACTGCAGAAAATATAACGTCACTATCATTCAGTATATCGGTGAACTGCTTCGGTATTTATGCAACTCTCCCCAGGTAACACTCCCCATGTTTCATTATCTTTTCGAAACGCATAAGATGGGAATTCAAGTCACTTTGGGTCATGCTAGGTTTCAGCTGCTTCTTGTATATCGGTTTTCAGTTTACACTACAGTTACTTCTCATGATAAAGAGCCTGGCACCACACCTACCACAGGGGATTTACCAGATGGTAGCTGCTGTAATAACATTATTATTCCCTACCTTTGTACCTGTTTTCACATCTGACCCTCTACCTAGCATATCCTCTGCTTCTTTCTCTACCTGTTTAAACCCTACTCACGGTCAAAGCCCAGTTCAAATGATACCTCATATATTAAACTTACTTGTTGGGTCACCCCAACAAAAGTCATTGCTCCCTTCCCCTACCTCATTTGTTTTCTCCTCCTTTGTGGCCCTTGTCAGATTGCAGGTGTTTGTCTTCATGCCTCCCATCCTCCCTAGGCTGTAAAATCTTTGATGGCAGGGACCACATCTTATCTCCTTGCCCTCTCTTATACCACAGGCATGCAGGAAACTTTTACTTAATGTTGATTAATGAATAAACCCCCATATGGCTTTGAAACCATCTGACAAAATCTGTTACCAAGCTTAGAACAGATGCCCCAAAGGTAAGTAACTCCAAGGGCTTTGGATCTGTCCTATTTGCAGATATCCAGATATCTTGAAGGGGTTGTTTGAAAGAGTTCCTTCTGCCCAATCCCTCAGCTCTCATCAGAGAGGGCAGCCTGCCTGGGGACCAGACCAAGGTTTCTCAACAGTGGCACTGCTAATATCTGTGGCCAATTTATTTTTTGCTGTATGGACTTATCCCATGTACTATAAGATGTATAGTAGCATCTTTGGCCTTTACCCAGGACATGCCAGTGGTACCCTCCCCATACCCCCAGGTCGTGATAATCAAAATGTCTTCAAAAAAATAAAAATAAAAAAAAAAATTAAAAAAAAATGTCTTCAGACATTGCCAGATGTCCCCTGGCAGGCAAAATCAACCCCAGATGAGAATCACTAGACTATATAATGCAGTAAACTCACAAGATTCTACTTTCTTTAATCCCTTCACTCATCATAAGAAAACAAACTCAAAGGATCACTAAGTTGATCAATTGCTGTTTATAAGCAACTGTTATGTTCAATTTATATACACTGGGAATTTTTTGGTTTCCCAGTGCACATAAAAGTTATGTTTATACTATACCGTAGTTTGTTAAGTGTGCAATAGCATTTTATCTTTAAAATGCAGTGTACATACCTTAATTTTAAAATACTTTATTACTAAAAATGTTAACGATCATCTGACAATGCCAGTTTGCCAAAAACCTTCAATTTGTAAAAAAAAAAAATGCAGTATCTGCAAAGCACAATAAAGCGAGGTATGCCTGTAACAGAAGCAGTATGACATAAAGAATTATAAGATGCTCTTGCCTTAGTTCTTTCTCTCCTCACTTCATTCAGTCTCTGCCCACATGTCACCTCATAAAAGAGACCCCTCCTACAAATTCTCAAACATACCACCCTACCCCTTACCATGCATCTCGTGGGTTCTGCTTTTCGTGGCACTGTCACTTCTGACATAGTGCATGTTTATATGACTGTTATATTTCTCCTCCAGTTAAATGAAAGCTCCATGCACCAGGAGCTTTGTTGATTGACAGATCCCCAGCACCGAGATCTGTATCTGGCACATCCTATGCATCAACAAATTTTGCTGAATGATCCTCTAAATTCTTGCCCCTGAAAGATGTATAACTGACTTGAGGGAATTAATGTGTTCCCCCCAAATGTTTGGGCTTAACACATATTATTCTGATTCAAGGGGTACATTCAACAGATTTATGAGGGTCATAATTAGCTGTAAGCCGGGTGAGGACCTTTCCCATAGCACTGGGTGAATCTTGAGGACATTATGTTAAGTGAAATAGCCAATCACAAAAAGACGAACAGTGTATGATTCCACTTATATGAGGTACTTAGAGTATTCAAAATCATAGAGACAGAAAGTAGAATAGTGGCTGCTTGGAGCTGCAGGGAAGGGGGGAATAGGGAGGTTAATGGGTATGGAGTTTCAATTTTACAAGATGAAAGGAGTTATGGATATGGATGATTGTGATGGTTGCATAACATTATGAATGTATTTAATACCACTGAACTGTACAGATAAAATAGTTGAGAGTAAATTTTACGTTGTATGTATTTTACCACAATTTTTTAAAAAATCACAAAAGGAGACCCAGGTTCTATGAATTTAAAGGGAGCTTAAAGAAAGATTTTATCAAAAGGACTTCTCAGAAGTGGATACAGACAACCCTGCAGTCTGCAGAATGGAAACCACAATCACAGAAAGTTAGACAAAATGAAAAGGCAGAGGATTATGTCCCAGATGAATGAACAAGATAAAACCCCAGAAAAACAACTAAGTGAAGTGGAGCTAGGCAACCTTCCAGAAAAAGAATTCAGAATAATGATAGTGAAGATGATCCAGGATCTCAAAAGAAGAATGGAGGCAAGGATCAAGAAGATGCAAGAAACATTTAACAAAGACCTAGAAGAACTAAAGAACAACCAAACAGAGATGAACAATACAATAACTGAAATGAAAAATACACTAGAAGGAATCAATAGCAAGAATAACTGAGGCAGAAGAACGGATAAGTGACCTGGAAGACAGAATGGTGGAAATCACTGCTGTGGAACAGAATAAAGAAAAAAAAAGAAAAGAAATGAAGACAGTCTAAGAGACCTCAGGGACATTAAATGCACCAACATTTGCATTATAGGGGTCCCAGAAGGAGAAGAGATAGAGAAAGGACCTGAGAAAATATTTGAAGAGATAACTGCTGAAAACTTCCCTAACGTGGGATAAGAAACAGTCACCCAAGTCCAGGAGGCACAGAGAGTCCCAGGCAGGATAAACCCAAGGAGGAACATGCCGAGACACATAGTAATCAAATTGACAAAAATTAAAGACAAAGAAAAAATATTAAAAGCAACAAGGAAACAATGACAACATACAAGGGAACTCCCATAAGGTTTACAGCTGATTTCTCAGCAGAAACACTGCAGACCAGAAGGGAGTGGCATGATATATTTAAAGTGATGAAAAGGAAGAACCTACAACCAAGAACAGTCTACCCAGCCAGGCTCTCATTCACACTTGATGGAGAAATCAAAAGCTTTACAAACAAACCAAAGCTAAAGAATTCAGCACCACCAGACGAGCTTTGCAACAAATGCTAAAGGAACTGCTCTAGGCGGGAAAGAGACCAGCAACTTAAAACAACCTTGTACATATATAGACTGCTATATCAAAACCTCATGGGAACAGCAAACCCAAAAACTACAATAGATACAAACACAACACTAAAGATGGCCATCAAACCATAAGAGAAGAGAACTAAAGAGGAAGGGAAGAAAAAAGACCTACAAAAACAAACCCAAAACAATTAAGAAAATGGCAATAGGAACATACATATCAATAATTACCTTAAATGTAAATGGATTAAATGCTCCAACCAAAAGACACAGACTGGCTGAATTGATACAAAAACAAGACCTGTATATTTGCTGTCTACAAAAGACCCACTTCAGACCTAGAGACATATACAGACTGAAAGTGAAGGGATGGAAGAAGGTATTCCATGCAAATGGAAATCACAAGAAAGAGGGAGTAGCAATACTCATATCAGACAAAATAGACTTTAAAATAAAGACTGTTATAAGAGACAAAGAAGGTCACTACATAATGATCTAGAGATCAATCCAAGAAGAAGTTATAACAAGTCTAAATATATATGGACCCAACATAGGAGCACCTCAATATATAAGGCAAATACTAACAGCCATAAAGGGAGAAATTGACAGTAACACAGTAGTAGTGGGGAACTTTAACACCCCACTTTCATCAATGGACAGATCACCCAGACAGAAAATCAATAACAAAACACAGGCCTTAAATGACACATTGGACCAGATGGACTTAACTGAAATTTATAGAGCATTCCATCCCAAAGCAGCAGAATACACATTCTTCTCAAGTGCACACGGATCGTTCTCCAGGACTGACCATGTGCTGGGCCACCAAGTAAGCCTTGGTAAATTTAAGAAAATTGAAATCATATCAAGCATCTTTTCCAGCCACAATGCTATATAGATTAGAAATAAACTACAAGAAAAAAAAATGTAAAAAAACACAAACACTTAATTGTGTTTGGAGGTTAAACAATATGCTACTAAACAATCAATGGATCACTGAAGAAATCAACGAAGAAATCAAAAAATACCTAGAGACAAATGAAAATGAAAGCACACGATTCAAAACCTACAGGATGCAGCAAAAGCAATTCTAAGAGGGACGTTTATAGCAATACAATCTTACCTCAGGAAACAAGAAACATCTCAAATAAACAACCTAACTTTACACCTAAAGAAACTAGAGAAAGAAGAACAAACAAAACTTAAAGTTAGTAGAAGGAAAGAAATCATAAAGATCAGAGCAGAAATAACAGAAATAGAGATAAAGAAAGAAAACGATAGCAAAGATCAATGAAACTAAAAGCTGGTTCTTTGAAAAGATAAACAAAATTGATAAACCTTTAGCCAGACTCATCAAGAAAAAAAGGGAGAGGATTCAAATCAATAAAATTGGAAATGAAAAAGGAGAAGTTACAACTGACACCACAGAAATACAAAGGATCATAAGAGATTACTACAAGCAACTGTATGCCAATAAAATGGACAACCTGGAAGAAATGGACAAATTCTTAGAAAGGTACAATCTCCCAAGACTGAACCAGGAAGAAATAGAAAATATGAAACAGACCAATCACAAGTACTGAAATTGAAACTGATTTAAAAACTCCCAACAAACAAAAGTCCAGGACCTGATGGCTTCACAGCCAAATTCTATCAAACATTTAGAGAAGAGCTAACACTTATCCTTCTGAAACTGTTCCAAAAAATTGCAGAGGAAGGAAAACTCCCAAACTCATTCTGTGAGGCCACCATCACCCTGATATGAAAACCAGACAAAGATATCACAAAAAAAGAAAATTACAGGCCAAAGTCACTGATGAACATAGACACAAAAATCCTCAACAAAATACTAGCAATCAAATCCAACAATACATTAAAAGGATCATACACCATGATCAAGTGGAATTTATCCCAGGGATGCAAGGATTTTTCATTATCCACAAATGAATCAGTGTGATACATCACATCAACAAATTGAAGAATAAAAACCATATGATCATCTGAATAGATGCAGAAAAATCTTTTGACAAAATTGAGCACCCATTTATGATAAAGACTCTCCAGAAAGTGGGCATACAGGAAACCTACCTCAACATAATAAAAGCCATATACAACAAACCTACAGCTAACATCATACTCAACGGTGAAAAACTGAAAGCATTGCCTCTAAGATCAGGTACAAAACAAGGACGTCCACTCTCACCACTTTTATTCAACATAATGTTGGAAGTCCTAGCTCCAGCAATCAGAGAAGAAAAAGACATAAAAGGAATCCAAATTGGAAAAGAAGTTAAACTGTCACTGTTTGCAGATGACATGATTCTATACATAGAAAATCCTAAAGATGCTCCCAAAAAACTACTAGAGTTCATCAATGAATTTGGTAAAGTTGCTGGTTACAAAATTAATGCACAGAAATCTGTTGCATTTCTATACACTAACAACAAAAGATCAGAAAGAGAAATTCAAGAAACAATCCTATTTACCATCACATCAAAAAGAATAAAATACCTAGGAATAAACCTACCTAAGGAGACAAAAGACCTGTACTCTGAAAACTATAGTAAGACACTGATGAAAGAAATTGAAGATGACACAAACAGATGGAAGGATATACCATGTTCTTGGATTTGAAGAATCGATATTGTCAAAATGACTTTACTATCCAAGGCAATCTACAGATTCTATGCAATCCCTATCAAATTACCAATGGCATTTTTCACAAAACTGGAACAAAAAATCTTAAAATTTGGTGTTTGGAAGGGGAAATAAGATAGACCAGAACCCTGAAACAGCTGAATAGACTCAGCTCACCTCCCTTGTGTTGTCTACCTTCCCTCCAAAATTAGGTAACCTCTGTGGTCCTTTCCCAGCCTAAAATGTCTGTCTCTGCACCACCTCCATTCAGATAGAAAACAGAATGGAGGGGGGCTTCCCTGGTGGTCCAGTGGTTAAGACTTCGTCTTCCAATGCAGGGGATGCGGGTTCGATCCCTGGTTGGGGAACTAAGATCCCACATGCCTCGTGGCCAAAAAACCAAAACATAAAACAGAAGCAATGTTGTAACAAATTCAGTAAAGACTTTAAAAACGGTCCACATCAAAAAAATCTTAAAAAAAAAAAAAAGAAAGAAAACAGAATGGAGGGGTGTGTAGCAGCACAGAGTAGAGAGTGGCCAGTTTGTCCAGGACAGGGGTAGACCAGGGGAAAGAGGGACAGAGAGCAGAATCAGGGTAGGTTTGCCAGAGAGGTGAGTTGTGAAGGGTGCAGAAAAGTTTTCCAGCCATGCAGGGAAAGAAGGGCTAATGATTAGCTGGAACAGCATGGCAGAGCAGTGGAATAAAGCACCTGCCATATTGGGAAGTGCAAGCAGCATGGCAGGAGGCGAGACTGATTGGCTGGGCCAGGTAACAAGAGTTTTACTGTTCTGAGACTCAAGTGTGAATGTGATAAAGCACCACGAAAGGGCCTGAGAGTGATGTGGGAGGTGGTTTTTAAAGACAATCCCTTTGGGTGCAGTGGGAAGATACACTAGACACAGAAAGGTCTCTTCTGTAAAACGAAGAGGTTGAGTTTCACCCTTTCACTCCTGTCAATGGGTGCTTTCTTTTCTCCTCAGGGAGTCAAGCAGAAGTATAGCATATTAGTTGTTAAGGACATAGACTCAGGAATTTTTCTAAGGTGGTGAATAGCTTCTGCCCTTTCACCTCTTGGAAGTCTTCCCCAAAATGAGGAGGACAAGAAAAAGACACACAAGCTCTATCATCCTAGAAACTAAGAGACATTGCAACCAGGAACTACATAGTACAGAGAGCTGAAAGATGAAGGTCGTTGCCATAGCAGGGCTGAGAGGGGTGAAACTTGAGAGGCAATTACCAACAAGAAGGAAGCTGATTGACTTCCTAAAGCCTGAGAAATTGGAGGCACCAAATACAACTGAAGTTTGGATGAGGTACCAGGCTTGAAAACAGGAGAATTTTTGAAAGTCTGTGTATGAAACAGCTATACCTGCCGCTCCCATATCCCACTTCTGTAGGAGGCAGGAGGATTATTCTCTGCAGAAGAGCTAGAGAAGCTTTGAACTCAAGGATCCCAAGAGCAGAGGAGGGCAGGGGTGAGGCACTGAGAGCAGAGATTGAGTAACTGTCTACTTACTGACCAGGGAGACCCCAGCTCCCTTCCCCTGCCCAGCTTCCAGAACTCCAGCAGTCAGTTTATGCTTGCAGGCAAGAGAGCAGAGGAGGGTTATGCTTAGGAAGAACTAAACTTTCTCAGAAAAGAAACTGGACATTGGCTCACTGCCCCATCACCAGACAGTGCAGCCAACCTGGCAACAGCCCCTCCCCCCCACACAAAGTGGCTCAAACATCTTTTTGTTGCCTTACTTCTAAATATGAACAGATACCAAAGGAAAGCCTCTAACAGGAAAGATCATTTTCTAAAAAGAAGAAAAAGCAGCATCAATTCAAAGAGCAGGAGAAGACTTCCAGAAATCAATAATTAATATTCTCAGAAATATTAGAGAAGATTTTATATCCATTAAACAAAAATAGTATGCTACCAAAAAGAAAAAAAACAGAGTAAGACCTCCTGAAAAATAAAAATACGATTTAAAAATTACTTAATCCATAGAAAGTTTGGAATATAAAGTTGAGAAATCTTACAGAAAATTGGAGGAAAGACAAAGTGATGGACATGAGAAGAGACAAAATAAGAAAATTAGAGGATCAATCCAAAAGATCCAATATCTGATTAATAGGAAATAGGGAAAAGGATAGTGAAAATGGAGAGGAGAAAATTATTAAAGAAATAATACAAGAAAACTTCCCAAAACTGAAGGACAGATTGAAAGGGCTAATTGAGTACCTAATAAAATGAGTGGAATTTTTTTTTTAATTCTTAAAATATACTATGATGATATTTAAGACTATCAAAAAAAGAGAGAGAGGGACTCCCCTGGTGGCACAGTGGTTAAGAATCCACCTGCTAGTGCAGGGGACACGGGTTCGATCCCAGGTCCTGGAAGATCCCACATGCCGCGGAGCAACCAAGCCCGTGCACCACAACTACTGAGCCTGTGGCTCTAGAGCCCGTGAGCCACAACCACTGAGCCCACGGGCCACAACTACTGAAGCCTGCATGCCTAGAGCCCGTGCTCCACAACAGGAGAAGCCACCACACTGAGAAGCCCATGCACCACAACGAAGAGTAGCCCCCACTTGCCACAACTAGAGAAAGCCCGCATGCAGCAATGAAGACCCAACGCAGCCAAAAATAAAATTATTTAATTGATTAATTATTTTAAAACGATTGCCTATTTAAAAAAAAGAGAAAGAGAGAAGATTCTATAAGAATAACAGTTGACTTGCCAACAGCAACACTCAAGCTGGAAGCTACAGGGAGCAGTGCCTTCAAAATTCTAAGTAAACATTATTACCTATCTAGAATTTCATATCCAACCAAATTATCAATCAAGTATAAAATAAGAATATTTTCAGACATTCAAAGTCTCAAAAAAATCTTACCTCCTGTATACCCTCCTTTAGGAAGTTTCTAGAGAAAGTATTCCACCCAAACAGGAGAGTAAAAAAAGAAAAAGGAAGACACAAGATCCAGGAAAGAGACGCAAAGGGTATCCCCAGGCCTGGAAAACAACTCGTTCAGATTGGAGCAAAAGGATAAAAGGAAGAAAAATGGAAAAAAGGAAATTATATCATCTGATAGAAGGAGGAACATTGTATTTAGATGCTTTTGGAGGGTAAGGAAAGAACTACAAACAGAAACTAAGAAAATGAAGCAAAGGGGCAGGGAGGAAATTAATCCCAGGAAAAACAAACACTTGTTCAAGAATTTGATCATAGTATATTATACTTAGCTCATCAGCAGTGGATTAGGGGCAAAGTAATGTGAGCACTGAATATTGATTTAACCAAAAATTGTGATATTGAAAAATTGGGAGAGAGCTTAATCCCCATCCAGCACAATAGGAAATCAGTAAGTAATGTCTAAAGTGATTAATCAAAAGATAGTGGTATAAGCATTTAACTTAGAAATATGCAGGTGAGAAGAAACAGCTACAGGGGTTAAAAGTGTCTGCCTCTGGGTGGTAGGCTGAAGGCAAAGGATGAGGACAGATAAGTGGAATAACATTTCTTCATGTAAATCCTTTCAGTACTATTTGGTTCTTAAACTCTGTGTGTGTGTGTGTCGCTTTTTTTTTAACTAAGGAAAAGAGTGCTCTCCGAAGTCATGTAGATTTGGATTTGAATCTGGGGACAACTGTGTTTCTACCTGTGTGATCTTGGGCAAATTATTTTAAACTTCTCAAAGCTCCGTTTCCTCAATTGTAATATGAGGCAAATACTTGATTACCTCTCACATTTCAGTAGGGCTCCTTAGAACCTTAAGATAATGCAGGGCAATTGCCTGGCACATAGCAAAGCCCTCAATAAAAGTCTGCTGCTTCCTCTGATTACCTGGTGCCCTGCACCCTCTCTGGACACCCTGACCTCTCACCCTTCATCAGTCATTAAAATCCCCCAGGTGTGTTTGCATGTTGCACCTCACCTCTAATGTGGAATAGAATGTTCGATCTTTGTTAAAGAAAAATGAGAAGATGACCCTTGACCTTTGGGGAGTGGCTTTGGTGGTGAGGAAATACTGTTTCTTCTTTTGGAGAAACACCAGTACTCTCAGGCCCTGGTGAGCAAAAGTTTAGATGAGAACCAGACATCTCTGAAGCCTCCAGGGGCCTCTCGGTTTGTGTCCACAAACATTTCCAGCCTACAGCCTTAATCCCTTCTGCTGGTGTAATAAGATCCCTCAGTTTACGATGAAAACTAAGCTGATGGCACTGTGACCGTGAGCCCAGCTACCTGGCACCCGTAGGTGACAGCTGCACCTCTGAGGCTGGCCCGCTTCCCACATCTCCAGAGCACTGCCGCCTCCTGCACCCTAAACCCTGCCCTGGTGCTGATGTCCCGGCCATTAAATGTTGAACAAGGAAGTTGAGGGTTTCCTGGTGGAGGTTATTTCTTCTTTTACCACAGGAATTGCACTATATGCAAAGCACAGGCCCAGGCACGGTGGATGATATATAGAGAGATTTGGCCTCAAAGGAGTTTACATTCTAATGGGAGAGATAGATGTTCACCACCCATTAGACAAGGAAATGAACTAAGAGGGTGATTGTGGGCTGCATATAGAAGAAGTAAGGTCTCTGGTCTACACACTGGAATGCTACTTTGGAGCTTCTCACGCAGGCCTGGGACCAAGTCAACCCCAGGTCAGGTGGTTATTTTCAAGCAAAAGTAAGTATTCCACAAATATTTGTGATGGTTTATTCTCAGAGTGGCAGTGAGAGACAGCAGTGTGGGGGGCAAGGGTAGCCTCTGGAAAGCTGACAATCCTTGCTGAGGAGAGTAGTGCCTTACAGACAGGATGACCCTATAAACCACTATCCAACTAGGGACATTTGAGAATGAAAAGAGTGTCATTAATAAGCACATCAGAACAACAGGTGTAAACCAGGATCGGCCCTGGCAAACCAGATATATAGTCTCCTGACTTATAAGTACTTGATAATTATAAAAGGGAATTGATTCAGTGACTTAGGGACCAATAGAGCTGATGAAGAGAATAGGTTCCCACTCAGTCAGAGCAAATAAGTTCGTGCAGGTTCAGAAGGCTTCTCAGGTAAGTCTCCTCAACACCCTGGTTAAGAAACACTGGGACAACACGCCTAGTCTCTCTCTCTCTACACATTTCCTCCTCAATAAACGGCACAAGGGGCCCAGTTTTAACTAGTGAAAGGTATCGTCCGCCTCTCTGGTTAGGACACCTGAAAGAACCTCACCACCTGAGTTTTGACCAAGGAGCTACTTAAAAATTAAATGCATACGTGCTGTGCCACGGGTTCCCTGGCTCCTTTCACATGGAAACCAATTCAAGGTTTGTTTGGTTTCTAACTGCCGTATCAAAGGTCCTCCCCTTGTCAGAGAACTGCCAGCCTCTCTCTGCAAACGTTTTTTTTTCAAAAAGGATCTCTTATTCCAAAATCACTTCACAGTGATTTCACAGAGGAGGAAATAAGGTACAGAATACTCCCTAGAACATTTGCTCTTTTAAGCAAGTTGCTGTTCAGTCAAAGAAATTCACATTTGATAGGAGAGGAGAATCCTAGTTACCCAGCACTTCTACCCCACTCCGCCCTGTTTTCGGTTAGAGTAGAGGTCATCAAGTTACAGATTTTGCAAGTTAAAATTATACTTATTTACCTGTCCCTCCCTCCAGGCTGTGATCTCCTGACATCACATCAAGTGACTTATTAATATAAAATATCATTAAAATTACCCAAGGTTTGGACATATTTGTAGGGCCTCATTAATGGAAAGCAGACCAATCCTCACCCCCTTCTCTTGCTCATACAAGCTCTGCTTTCAGTTCTTATACCCAAAACAGCCTTTCCTTTGTGATTTTTTTTTAACATCTTTATTGGAGTATAATTGCTTTACAATGGTGTGTTAGTTTCTGCTTTATAACAAAGTGAATCAGTTATACATATTCATATGTTCCCATATCTCTTCCCTCTTGCATCTCCCTCCCTCCCACCCTCCCTATCCCACCCCTCTAGGTGGTCACAAAGCACCGAGCTGATCTCCCTGTCATGAAGAACCTTGTGATTTTTATTTATAGCAAAGCATATTCCTCCCAGGCCACCTCAGGCAACTGGGAGCCAGCTTCCTCTCTCTCTTCCCCTTCCCATCCCATCAGAACAGTTTCATTGTGTTGGTTCAGCTCTACCTGCTCTTGTGACCACTGGGTCTATCTGTTAGACAAATGCATGATCAAGAGTCTTCTCCCCAGTCCCGCCAGGCCCTCCCATGAATTGTCTTGAATGACTGTAGAAAATGATTCTCTCTCTTTGCCTGGACTGTGTTCCCATTTTCTTCGTCATTGTCAAGTGAAGATTATTGCTTCAGATTGTGTCAGTCTCTGACAGACCTCTCCCACGGGGCCTTTCCTTTCTGGCAATTCACTGAGATCCACCAGCCTCATCAAGAAAACAATCAACACATGACTTAAGCTTCAGATTGGATATGGATTAAATGTTGGCATCACTGAGTTCCATCAAGTGACAAATCAAAATGGGAAAATCCAAGCCTTTCAACTATTAAATCAGAGTTCCAACTGTCGGCCCATACTGTGTGTGTTGGGGGGGGGGAGGTGTAATATGTGTGGATGACAGAAAAGGCATGCACTGAGGTCAGCTCATAACCAACATAAATATGTAGAAACATAAAGGCCATTATTAATATGTAAGTACAGGCTCCAAAGATGTTTCAGCTTGGTCTCTTCTTCGTCCTACTACAGAAACCAAACGATCGTGACCATAAAGTGAGAATGGCATTGGGAAATGGCTTGCGAGGAGATGTGTGGAGAGAATTCATCAAGAGATTTGGGGACATTCACATTTATGAGTTCTATGCTTCCACTGAAGGCAATATCGGATTTATGAATTACACGAGAAAAGTCGGTGCTGTTGGAAGAGTAAACTACCTACAGAGAGTAAGTACATTGAAAAATGAGGGCAGCCAGCTTTCAGTACATGGAGATTTCTTAAAAGCTATGTCATGATGATGTTATCATCAGAATTCCATGCAGTCTCAGAGCCATGGCCCATTCATATCACCAAGAGAGGTTTTGCTCAGGCTCTGTGACAATGACCTAAAAATGACAGAGTCCTCTAATTTTAAAATATTAATTGCTATTAAAAACAACCCATTATGCCTTTGCCATCTGCAACTTGTGTGAAGTCTTCTAATGCCATTTATACTTGTATATGTTAAAACACCTGAAGGTTACCAGTTCTGTATGTTTACTATACACCATGAAATGTGGTATTTCCCTTTCATCACGCTGTACGTTACCACCACCAGGGGAATTTTTTATACATATAGGTGCAGAGCCCCCACCCCCTGAGCTTTGGATTCAATTGTTCTGAGGGGGGGCCCAGGCATCAGTATTTTTTTAAAGCTGTTCAGCCAGGGTTAAGAACCACTCCTTCGAGAGAACCAGTGTGCATCCGAGTTGTAGGATTCTTGTAAACATTTGTTTTCACCTAGTAACTACACCAGAAAGATATTTCTTATGTGTAAGCCAGCTCTCACAGCATTCTCTTTTCCCTCTAAGTCATTTTATTGCCTCATCTCCAGACAATCTCTTTGCCTTTAATTATGCTCGAGCATTCAGTCTTCCAGATGACCACCTATTCTGCAAAATTCCAGAAATATTCAGCGAATGCTGAACCTTCCCTTGCTTGAGCAGTCATTATTGTGGTTATGCCTTGGGCAGCTCATCCTGCCTGGGCATGAAACAGCCACACCAGAGCTCCCAGGCAACCTGTGCCCCCAGGGACTGACCAGCAAAGTACAGAGGACAATAGTCCATGTGCATAAGAGATCTGGCCCAAGAGATCAAATTCCACTACCATCACAGACTAGCCCAAGGTCATGCCCTTTGTGTTTCTTAGACCTCAACTTCAGAATCTATAAAAGAGACAGAAAGAGAAAATATAGAGCGCCTAGTGCCTGGCCCAAACTCAGTGTAATAAGGGAAGAGAGTTGTTGAAAGGATTACATTATAGAGGATATAACCCAATGCCTGTCATACAATAGCCTTGAAGAGTTATTAGTTGTAAAGATTATTATTGTTCCATTCCTTCTATTCTGGCCTGATCTCCAGGCATTCCCAAGTCCAAGGAACCTCTCTAACAATAACAGCCAAACCTACACTACACATGTCCCTCCACTGTGCTCCACACCTGTGCCATCCAATACAGTAGCCACTAGCTCCATGTGGCTATTTAAATTATGTAAATTTTTAATCAGTACTTCATTCACCCTAGCCACATTTCAAGTGCTCAGTAGCCACATGTGTTTAGTGACAACCACGTTGAGTAGTACAGTTATAGGACATTTCCATTATCACAGAAAATTCTACTGGGCAGCACTACTACAGACTGAGAATCAATTTCCTACTCCCCACTGGAATCGCTGCTGAGAGGGTTAATCTTCTCTAGTTAGCATCAGGCCAACCTGAACTAGCCCAAACCTTGGATACCCAGGCTAAACGCAGTTCAAAACAAGAGAGGGGGCTTCCCTGGTGGCGCAGTGGTTGAGAATCTGCCTGCCAGTGCAGGGGACATGGGTTCGAGCCCTGCTCTGGGAAGATCCCACATGCCGCGGAGCCGCTGGGCCCGTGAGCCACAATTACTGAGCCTGCGCGTCTGGAGCTTGTGCTCCGCAAGAAGAGAGGTCGCGACAGTGAGAGGCCCGCGCACCGCGATGAAGAGTGGCCTCCCTCTCACCGCAACTAGAGAAAGCCCTCGCACAGAAACGAAGACCCAACACAGCCATAAATAAATAAAATAAATTAAAAAAACAAAAAACAAGAGAGGGCAGAAAGCTGAGCTGAGGCCTGGTGCAAGCTATCTATGTTGTCACTACTAACCCTCAGAAAACGTGAGTTGCAGGGAAACTTTCATTTCAAAATAAACCTGAGGACCCGAGAAATTGATGCTGTATATTACTAGTTCTTTGCTTCTCATCCATTGATTACCATGTTTTATTGTCAGTTTTTCTACTTTAAACAAAACCATATTTTTTTAACTAGAAAAAAAGGAAGACTATGACCATGCATTTGATAAGGAAAAAAGCATTACTTACCACCCCAAACTTTTTTTACATTCTTGCAAATAAACAAGCTCTACATTTGTTGACTATGAATGCTATTTGGTTTTTAATGGTTAACTGCTACTACCAAAGCATATGATTGGTTAAGTTATCATATAGATTTGAATACAAATTTGAAATGGACATAGTAATCATGGTTAATAATTAAATCTAAATACTGTCACGTTTGTATTTTGCTGCCAATATAGAAAATAATACACTTATTGCTCTTACTGAATAACATAAATTTAAATTCTTATGCCCTTGAATTATAGTAACATGAAATATGGTGGAATTTTAATAATTTTATAGCCATGGGCATGAAACAAATTATACCATTAAATCATTGAATATTAAATGTATTGGAGAACATGTCCCTGGAATGCGAAACATCTAACAGTAATGTATTAAGGTTAAACAAGATTTTTTTATACCATATTAATTGGAGTATAATTGCTTTACAATGGTGTGTTAGTTTCTGCTTTATAACAAAATGAATCAGTTATACATAAACATATATCCCCATATCTCTTCCCTCCTGGGTCTCACTCCCTCCCACTCTCCCTATCCCACCCTTCTAGCTGGTCACAAAGCACCGAGCTGATCTCCCTGTGCTATGCGGCTGCTTCCCACTAGCTATCTATTTTACATTTGGTAGTGTATATATGTCCATATATACACTACCACTCTCTCACTTTGTCCCAGCTTACCCTTCCCCCTCCCCGTGTCGTCAAGTCCATTCTCTAGTAGGTCTGCGTCTTTATTCCCGTATTGCCCCTAGGTCCCTCATGACCATTTTTTTTTCTTTTTTAGATTCCACATATATGTGTTAGCATACAGTATTTGTTTTTCTCTTTCTGACTTACTTCACTCTGTATGACAGACTCTAGGTCCATCCACCTCACTACAGATAACTCAATTTCGTTTCTTTTTATGGCTGAGTAATATTCCATTGTATATATGTGCCACATCTTCTTTATCCATTCATCTGTTGATGGACACTTAGGTTGCTTCCACATCCTGGCTATTGTAAATAGAGCTGCAATGAACATTGTGGTACATGACTCTTTTTGAATTATGGTTTTCTCAGGGTATATGCCCAGTAGTGGGATTGCTGGGTCGTATGGTAGTTCTATTTTTAGTTTTTTAAGGAACCTCCATTGGCTGTATCAATTTACATTCCCACCAACAGTGCAAGAGGGTTCCCTTTTCTCCACACCCTCTCCAGCATTTATTGTTTGTAGATTTTTTGATGATGGCCATTCTGACTGGTGTGAGGTGATACCTCATTGCACTCTTGATTTGCATTTCTCTAATGATTAATGATGTTGAGCATCCTTTCATGTGTTTGTTGGCTATGTGTATATCTTCTTTAGAGAAATGTCTATTTAGGTCTTCTGCCCATTTTTGGAGTGGGTTCTGTGTTTTTTTGATATTGAGCTGCATGAGCTGCTTGTAAATTTCTGAGATAAATCTTTTGTCAGTTGCTTCAGTTGCAAATATTTTCTCCCATCTGAGGGTTTGCTTTTCATCTTGTTTATATTTCCTTTGCTGTGCAAAAGTTTTGAAGTTTCATTAGGTCCCATTGTTTATTTTTGTTTTTATTTCCATTTCTCTAGGAGGTGAGTCAAAAAGGATCTTGCTGTGATTGGTGTCACAGAGTGTTCTGCCTATGTTTTCCTCTAAGAGTTTTATAGAGTCTGGCCTTACATTTAGGTCTTTAATGCATTTTCAGTTTATTTTCATGTATGGTATAAGGGAGTGTTCTAATTTCATTATTTTACATGTAGCTGTCCAGTTTTCCCAGCACCACTTATTGAATAGGCTGTCTTTTCTCCATTGTATACTCTTGCCTCCTTTATCAAAAATAAGGTGACCATATGTGCGTGGGTTTATCTCTGGGCCTTCTATCCTGTTCCATTGATGTATGTTTCTGTTTCTGTGCCAGTACCATATTGTCTTGATTACTGTAGCTCTGTAGTATAATCTGAAGTCCAGGAGCCTGATTTGTCCAGCTCCGTTTTTCTTTCTCAAGATTGCTTTGGCTATTCAGGGTCTTTTTTGTTTCCATACAAATTGTGAAATTTTTTGTTCTAATTCTGTGAAAAATACCATTCGTAATTTGATAGGGATTGCACTGAATCTGTAGATTGCTTTGGGTAGTATAGTCATTTTCACAATGTTGATTCTTCCAATCCAAGAACATGATATATCTCTCCATCTGTTTGTATCATCTTTAATTTCTTTCATCAGTGTCTTACAGTTTTCTGCATACAGGTCTTTTGTCTCCTTAGGTAGGTTTATCCCTAGGTATTTTATTCTTTTTGTTGCAATGGTAAATAGGCGTGTTTCCTTAATTTCTCTTTCAGATTTTTCATTAGTGTATAGGAATGCAAGAGATTTCTGTGCATTAATTTTGTATCCTGCAACTTTACCATATTCATTGATTAGCTCTAGTAGTTTTCTGGTTGCATCTTTAGGATTTTCTATGTATAGTATCACGTCATCTGCAAACAGTGACAGCTTTACTTCTTCTTTTCCGATTTGGATTCTTTTTATTTCTTTTTCTTCTCTGATTGCTGTGGCTAAAACTTCCAAAACTATGTTGAATAATAGCAGTGAGAGTGGGCAACCTTGTCTTGTTCCTGATCTTAGCGGAAATGGTCTTAGTTTTTCACCATTGAGAATGATGTTGGCGGTGGGTTTGTCATATATGGTCTTTATTATGTTGAAGTAAGTTCCCTCTATGCCTACTCTCTGGAGAGTTTTTATCATAAATGGGGGTTGAATTTTGTTGAAAGCTTTTTCTGCATCTATTGAGATGATCATATGGTTTTTATCCTTCAATTTGTTAATATGGTGTATCACGTTGATTGATCTGCATATATTGAAGAATCCTTGCATTCCTGGGATAAACCCCACTTGATCATAGTGTATGACCCTTTTAATGTGCTGTTGGATTCTGTTTGCAAGTATTTTGTTGAGGATTTTTGCATCTATGTTCATCAGTGATATTGGCCTGTAGTTTTCTTTCTTTGTGACATCTTTGTCTGGTAATGGTGTCAGGGTGAGGTGGCCTCGTAGAATGAGTTTAGGAGTGTTCCTCCCTCTGCTATACTTTGGAAGAGTTTGAGGAGGGTAGGTGTTAGCTTTTCTCTAAATGTTTGATAGAATTCACCTGTGAAGCCATCTGGTCCTGGGCTTTTGTTTGTTGGAAGATTTTTAATCACAGTTTCAATTTCAGTGCTTGTGATTGGTCTGTTTATATTTTCTATTTCTTCCTTGTTCAGTCTCTGAAGGTTGCTCTTTTCTAAGAATTTGTCCATTCGAGGTTGTCCATTTTATTGGCATAGAGTTGCTTGTAGTAATCTCTCATGATCCTTTGTATTTCTGCAGTGTCAATTGTTACTTCTCCTTTTTCATTTCTAATTCTATTGATTTGGATCTTCTCCCTTTTTTTCTTGATGAGTCTGGCTAATGGTTTGTCAATTTTGTTTATCTTCTCAAAGAACCAGCTTTTAGTTTTATTGATCTTTGCTATCATTACCTTCATTTCTTTTTCATTTATTTCTGATCTGATCTTTATGATTTCTTTCCTTCTGCTAACTTTGGGGTTTTTTGCTCTTCTTTCTGCTTTAGGTGTAAGGTTAGGTTATTTGAGATGTTTCTTGTTTCTTGAGGTAGGATTGTATTGTGATAAACTTTCTTCTTAGAACTGCTTTTGCTGCATCCCATAGGTTTTGGGTCATCGTGTTTTCATTGTCATTCGTTTCTAGGTATTTTTTGATTTCCTCTTTGATTTCTTCAGTGATCTCTTGGTTATTATGTAGTGTATTGTTTAGCCTCCATGTATTTGTATTTTTTACAGATTTTTTCCTATAATTGATATCTAGTCTCATAGCATTGTGGTTGGAAAAGATACTTCATACAATTTCAATTTTCTTAAATTTACCAAGGCTTGATTTGTGACCCAAGATATGATCTGTCCTGGAGAATGTTCCATGAGCACTTGAGAAGAAAGTGTATTCTGTTGTTTTTGGATGGAAGGTCCTATAAATATCAATTAAATCCATCTTGTTTAATGCGTCATTTAAAGCTCATGTGTCCTTATTTATTTTCACTTTGGATGATCTGTCAATTGGTGAAAGTGGGGTGTTAAAGTCTCCTACTATGATTGTGTTACTGTCAATTTCTCCTTTTATGGCTGTTAGCATTTGCCTTATGTATTGAGGTGCTCCTGTGTTGGGTGCATAAATATTTACAATTGTTATATCTTCTTCTTGGATTGATCCCTTGACTATTATGTAGTGTCCTTCTTTGTCTCTTGTAATAGTCTTTATTTTAAAGTCTATTTTGTCTGATATGAGAATTGCTACTCCAGCTTTCTTTTGATTTCCATTTGCATGGAATATCTTTTTCCATCCCCTCCCTTTCAGCCTGTATGTGTCCCTAGGTCTGACGTTGGTCTCTTGTAGACAGCATATATATGGGTCTTGGTTTGGATCCATTCAGCCAGTCTATGTGTTTTGGTTGGAGCATTTAATCCATTTACATTTAAGGTAATTATCGATATGTATGTTCCTATTACCATTTTCTTAATTGTTTTGGGTTTGTTATTGTAGGTTTTTTGCTTCTCTTGTGTTTCCTGCCTAGAGAAGTTCCTTTAGCATTTTTTGTAAAGCTGGTTTGGTGGTGTTGAATTCTCTTAGCTTTTGCTTGTCTGTAAAGGTTTTAATTTCTCCATCAAAACTGAATGAGATCCTTGCTAGGGAGAGTAATCTTGGTTGTAGGCTTTTCCCTTTCATCACTTTAAATATGTCCTGCCACTCCCTTCTGGCTTGCAGAGTTTCTGCTGAAAGATCAGCTGTTAACCTTATGGGGATTCCCTTGTATGTTATTTGTTGTTTTTCCCTTGCTGCTTTTAATATGTTTTCTTTGTATTTAATTTTTGATAGTTTGATTAATATATGTCTTGGCATGTTTCTCCTTGGATTTATCCTGTATGGGACTCTCTGTGCTTCCTGGACTTGATTAACTATTTCCTTTCCCATATTAGGGAAGTTTTCAACTATAATCTCTTCAAATATTTCTCAGTCCCTTTCTTTTTCTCTTCTTCTTCTGGGACCCCTATAATCCAAATGTTGGTGTGTTTAATGTTGTCCCAGAGGTCTCTGAGACTGTCTTCAATTCTCTTCATTCTTTTTTCTTTATTCTGCTCTGCATTAATTATTTCCACTATTTTATCTTCCAGGTCACTTATCCATTCTTCTGACTCAGTTATTCTGCTATTGATTCCTTCTAGAGAATTTTTAATTTCATTTATTGTGTTGTTCATCATTGTTTGCTCTTTAGTTCTTCTGGGTCCTTGTTAAACATTTCTTGTATTTTCTCCATTCTATTTCCAAGATTTTGGATCATCTTTACTATCATTACTCTGAATTCTTTTTCAGGTAGACTGCCTATTTCCTCTT
This sequence comes from Balaenoptera physalus, assembly GCF_965194825.1. Taxonomy (NCBI): domain Eukaryota; kingdom Metazoa; phylum Chordata; class Mammalia; order Artiodactyla; family Balaenopteridae; genus Balaenoptera; species Balaenoptera physalus. The sequence continues at coordinate 90,230,054 of NC_138883.1, read as the reverse complement.
CATTTGTTTGGTCTGGTGGGTTTTTTACCTTGCTCCTGCATCTGCTGCGTATTTCTCTGTCTTCTCATTTTGCTCAACTTACTGTGTTTGTGGTCTCCTTTTCGCAGGCTGCAGGTTTGTAGTTCCCATTGTTTCTGGTGTCTGCCCCAGTGGGTAAGGTTTGTTCAGTGTGTTGTGTAGCCTCCCTGGTGGAGGGGACTGGTGCCTGTGTTCTGGTGAATGAGGCTGGATCTTGTCTTTCTGGTGGGCAGGACCGCATCTGGTGGTGTGTTTTGGGGTGTCTGTGACCTTATTATGATTTTAGGCAGCCTCTCTGCTAATGGGTGGGGTTGTGTTCCTGTCTTGCTCGTTGTTTGGCATGGGGTGTGCAGCATTGGAGCTTGCTGGTCATTCAGTGGAGCTGGGTCTTAGGGTTGAGATGGATATCTCTGGGAGACCTCTCATCAATTGATATTATGAGGGGCTGGGAGGTCTCTAGCGCACCAATGTCCTGAACTCGACTCTCTCACCTCAGAGGCACAGGCCTGACACCCGGCCGGAACACCAAGACCCTATCAGCCACATGGCTCAGAAGAACAGGGAGAAAAAAATAAATAAATAAATAAATAAAATAAAATAAAATAAAGTTATTAAAATAAAAAATAAAAAATAATTACTAAAAATTAAAAAATTACAAAGTAATAAAAAAGAAAGAAGAGAGAAACCAAACCAAAAAAGAAATCCACCAATGATAACAAGCTCTAAAAACTAACTGTAGTAAAAAAAACAACAACAACAAAAAAACGGACGGACAGAACCCTAGGACAAATGGTAAAAGCAAAGCTATACAGACAAAATCACAGAAAGAAGCATACACATACACACTCACAAAAAGAGAAAAAGGAATAAAATATATATATCATTGCTCCCAAAGTCCACCACCTCAATTTGGGATGATTCATTGTCTATTCAGGTATTCCACAGATGCAGGTACATCAAGTTGACTGTGGAGATTTAATCTGCTGCTCCTGAGGCTGCTGGGAGAGATTTCCCTTTCTCTTCTTTGTTCGCACAGCTCCCGGGGTTCAGCTTTGGATTTGGCCCCGCCTCTGCATGTAGGTCGCCTGAGGGCGTCTATTTTTCGCTCAGACAGGACGGGGTTAAAGGAGCAGCTGATTCGGCGGCTCTGGCTCACTCAGGCCGGGGGGTGGGGGGCGGGGGGGAGAGGGGTACGGATGCGGGGCGAGCCTGCAGGGGCAGAGGCTGGCATGACGTCGCACCAGCCTGAGGCGCACCATGCGTTCTCCCGGGGAAGTTGTCCCTGGATCACGGGACCCTGGCAGTGGCGGGCTGCACAGGCTCCCAGGAGGGGAGGTGTGGATAGTGACCTGTGCTCGCACACAGGCTTCTTGGTGGCGGCAGCAGCAGCCTTAATGTTTCATGCCCGTCTCTGGGGTCTGCGCGGACAGCCGCGGCTCGCGCACATCTCTGGGGCTCGTTTAAGCGGCGCTCTGAATCCCCTCTCCTCACGCACCAGGAGACAAAGAGGCAAGAAAAAGTCTCTTGCCTGTTTGGCAGCTCCAGACCTTTTCCCGGACTCCCTCCCGGCTAGCTGTGGCGCATTAGCCCCCTTCAGGCTGTGTTCACACCGCCAACCCCAGTCCTCTCCTTGGGATCCGACTGAAGCCCGAACCTCAGCTCCCAGCCCCCGCCCACCCCGGTGGGTGAGCAGACAAGCCTCCCGGGCTGGTGAGTGCTGGTCGGCACCGATCCTCTGTGCGGGAATCTCTCCACTTTGCCCTCTGCACCCCTGTGGCTGGGCTCTCCTCCATGGCTCGGAAGCTTCCCACCCCCCACCACCCGCAGTCTCCGCCCGCGGAGCGGCTTCCTAGTGTGTGCATACTTTTCCTTCTTCACAGCTCCCTCCCAGAGGTGCACGTCCCGTCCCTATTCTTTTGTCTGTTTTTTCTTTTTTCTTTTGCCCTTCCCAGGTACGTGGGAAGTCTCTTACCTTTTGGGGAGTCTGAGGTCTTCTGCCAGCGTTCAGTAGGTGTTCTGTAGGAGTTGTTCCCCATGTAGATGTATTTCTGATGTATTTGTGGGGAGAAAGGCGATCTCCACGTCTCACTCCTCCGCCATCGTGAAGGTCTCCCCTAAACAAGATTTTAAAAGCCCACATGTGATGTGTCCACCAAAAAACATGCATGAGAATGTTTATAACAGCTTTATATTTAATAGTCTAAAACTAGAAACAATCCAAATGTCCATTAACAGGAGAAGAGATAAATAAATTGTGGTATATTCATACAAGGAAAGTTGAATGGCAACAAAAAGTACACCATTGACACAAACACCGACAGGGAGGGATGGATATCACAGACATTATGTTGAGTGAAAGCAGCAGATACTAAGGCATATATTTATTTCATTTATTTGATGCTTAAGACTACTTGATGGCAATAAAAGTCAGAATAGTGACTTGACAGAAAGGGGCAGGAGGAAACTTCTTAAGGTAATGAAAATGTTTAGTATCTTGATCTGGGCAGCAGTTACATAAGGGTATGCATATGCAAAAATTCATCAGGCTGTACACTTAAAGTATGTGCACTTTGTATACTTTATGTATGCTATGCCACAATAAAAAAGAAAAATTTGTGAAAGAATATGCGCTCAGAATGATCCATTTTAATTTCTCTAGAAAGTCGTAACTTATGAGCTGATTAAATATGATGTGGAGAAAGATGAACCCGTTCGAGATGGAAATGGATATTGCATCAAAGTTCCCAAAGGTACAGTGGATTTTTGTTCAATTAACCTGTGCCTTTTCTTACCTTAACCCAGTGACTCTTAAGAACTAACATATCACTGCTAAAATGAACACATGGTAAAATTTATCAGAGTGGGGGAAAAAAAGAGGTTTATTTTCGTACTCTCGGAAATAGATAAATTCCAAAAGATGGTAATTTACCACTACACGTAATATAACTATAATTTGAAACCTAGCTTAATAATTTCTTGATTATGAGATAAGCATTTTGCAGAAGGGGATATGTAATTATGGTTGCAAAACTATGGTTAGCTTTAGCGGGCCTTTCCTTTAAGCTTAAACTACTATGCGTTTGTCTAATTGTGTGTGTAAATCATTATTCAGTGAAAGATTAGTATTAAAAGAATTACAAATGTGTGGCCATAGAGAATAATGTACTGTGTGTGTGTGTGCATGGTGTATATATGTGTGTATATGATGTACATGGAAATACATGTACACATGCATGTAAAATGACTCTTCCTGCAGCCAGCTTGCTGCCACTGGGTTGTATGGCATCAGTTTTAAAAGAAGGTTAATTCTATAATTTGCCTACTGCTAGTACATAAAATAACAATTTACTTTCTTCTGTCTTAGGTGAAGTCGGACTCCTGGTTTGCAGAATCACACAACTCACACCATTTAGTGGCTATGCTGGAGGAAAGACTCAGACAGAGAAGAAAAAACTGAGAGATGTCTTTAAGAAAGGAGACCTCTATTTCAACAGTGGAGATCTCTTAATGATGGACCACGAAAATTTTATCTACTTCCATGACAGAGTTGGAGATACATTCCGGTTGGTTTCTCTGAATTATTATTATTATTATTATTTTAATGTCTCTTAGCTTTCTTTTTTTTAATTAATTAATTAATTTATGGCTGTGTTGGGTCTTCGTTTCTGTGTGAGGGCTTTCTCTAGTTGTGGCAAGCGGGGGCCACTCTTCATCGCGGTGCGCGGGCCTCTCACTGTTGCGGCCTCTCTTGTTGCGGAGCACAGGCTCCAGACACGCAGGCTCAGTAGTTGTGGCTCACGGGGCCAGCTGCTCCGCAGCATGTGGGATCTTCCCAGACCAGGGCTCGAACCCGTGTCCCCTGCATTGGCAGGCAGATTCTCAACTACTGCGCCACCAGGGAAGCCCCTCTCTGAATTATTGAGCCAAAAACAAACACATGCACAATTTGGCTTACTCCTAAATTAGAGTCGCATTCCACTTTGGTTATGGTACTCCATTTCCTTCTGTCTCTTTGGCGTGTCAACTCAACCTCCTGTATTCCCAGAAAACAAGGAGCAAAACACATGGGGTATCACTCTGCAATGCATAGTTATCTTGGTTGAGCAACACCAGACGAAACTAGGAGAGAAAACCTGTGTCTGATTTTGGGCACCTAAATAACTGAGTCCAACCAATTCCTCCCATTTATCCTCAATTATTACCAGTCACTCGGGTCAGCCAGGGATTTTCATACTGTTTCCAATCATGAGGATTTTTTCTCAGATAAAATCAAATGCAAATTAATGTGAAGCTGATCTAGTTGAAGGGGAGGTGAGGGTTCTGAGCCCCGTCTGCTCCTCTCCCTCCCACTCTCCATTCCCAACCAGATGGTTTCCCACAGAACCCACAAGTCAGCACAGTGGAGTTTGAAAATCATCGTAATAGACCATGAAATTAATTCTCAGCAACAGCATGGTCCTCCAGCTTCATGACACTTCTGTTTAACCAGCTTCCCTCCCGTATAAACTTCCTCAGGCCAGACCCTGTGTCTGCTTGTTCGCCCCCCAGCACCTAGTGCAGCGATTACTTTTTGCATGAATGAATGAGGAAGAGATGGAAGTTGTCTGGCTGTAGTAGAAAGAGCATGGATATGAATGAGAAGAACTCAGCTCCAGGCTTCCTCTTACCCCTGAGCAGCTGTGTTATCGGGCAGGTAATCTTTCTGCACCTCAGTTCCTTCACCCATGAAATGAGGGTCCCAATGATCCTTAGGGTTCCTTCCATCTCTAATATCCCATGACTCTGGATCTATATCATTATTTTATGCCACCTTCATGTTACTAAAAAAGATACTTCTGGGAGATCTAAAGAATTTTTAAATGTAAGACAAAATTTAACTCTTTATTAAATGAAAAAGTAGCATCTGATTGGGCACTAACATTATTCTCCCTACAAATAGAGTATGATATTTTCTTTCTTATTAAAAGCTTTTTCATTGCCATAAGACCCTGAAATACAAGTATGAAATTCTATTTAATAGAAATTTACTAACTGAATTAAATAGCAGCCAAAGTTAGTGAATGAGGGAAGTGAGAGACCTAAACACAGCAAAAAGTCATTGAGATTTATTTTTGATTTCTAGTGCCTTTCTTAGGCCAAGCCCTTATTTTAACATTAGAACATCATTCTGTGTATCACATTTCACGTGGCAAGGTTAAAATTCCACATTTTATTCTTTAGGTCTATGCCTTTGTCTTTCATGCCTCAAGCAGGGTGCGTCTCCCATGACTAAGTTGGAGAGTTTGGGGGCCAAGGTGAGGAAGACAAGCGCAGCCACCCCACAGAGGTCTGGAGGAAACGCCTGTCACAGACAACCTGCACCGCAGACCACCAGTGACCTCTGCTAACCTTGCCTTTTCTTCCAGGTGGAAAGGGGAAAATGTGGCCACCACTGAAGTCGCTGACATAGTAGGACTGGTTGATTTTGTCCAAGAAGTGAATGTTTATGGCGTGTCTGTGCCAGGTATGCACAAGATATTATAAATCAATGCCAAAACTCCTACACTAACTGAACATAATTTTAACCCCCGGGCAAAGTTTGTCATCACTTCCTCCTGCCAGCTGGAGAATCAAACAACTCTTTCCCAGCCTCCTGGGAGTAAGGGGCTTATGCCTGGTTTATGTGCCATTATAAATCAGACAGGTCAGTACATCTGAACCTGGCCTTCCTCTGTGGTTCACTCCCCAGCTGTTCTTGGGCTCTCAAGCAAGCCAAATCTCTCCATGGTACAGGGTCCATGCAGCATTTGGCATGCCTCAAGAAAAGAGGTATCATGCTTGATAGCTTGGAAGTGGTATCTTGGCCTCTGAACTGCAAGGCACAAATAAGAGCAAGTGCCATTGCTAGAGGAAAAAAGCCAGGAAGGAGCTGATTTTTTCCAGACTCTTCTTTTAAACCAAGTCCCTGACCCCAGCTTGCTCCACTGAGTTTCAGAATCATCACACAAAGTGCTGTCACCAAGCCTCTGTCTGCAGATCTGCCTCTGCCAGCAGAGTGGGGAGAGTGAGGTCTGATTTTGGGTCCTAGCTCCAACACCTGCTGGCTGTTTGACTTCACACAAATCACTAAATTAGAGATAATACCAATCCTGCAGTTAAGATTGTCGAGAAAACTAATTCATTTTAATTACATAAATACTAAATGTATATTTATCAGACACGTACATGTGGGTTGTCATGAAAAGAAATCATTTTAATTATAGATGTCAGAGAGAATTAAAACCTCCAAATCACTATCCAAATATAAGGTACTAGGGGAATTGGTATTGCCTAGAACTCAGCATTTGGGATTCTCATCTATACTCAAAATGGAAATCCCAAAGTCCCTTTTGCCTGAGCTATGATGGTTTCACACGACATTGTGCTGTCCTTTTATTTTTTAAAGAATATTTGAGACTCTCTCTTGCCTGCTCCTCTCCAACCCGGTGACAATGACTTGACAGGAAGTGTAGCCACATCTCAGGTCAGAGTCTGAGGGGTGCAGAATACTTCTCATGTGGATTTCAGGCTGAATTAACACAAGGGCCCATATTGTGGTTGTCAGCCATGGCACCATGCTGGCCTCTCACAGACCCCACCTGGAATATGTTGCATGCCCTTGTAAATGCTGGATTTTTTTAAAGTAACAATACAAAAGAAGGAGTATGAGAAGGTAAGAGAATATGGGAAATGGAATGGAGAGGTCTAATCCACTGCTCTTCAAAGTGGCGTCACCTACAAATTGGCACTTGCCATCTACCTCTACAAGGATCAAATTACGAGCCGCTGTAGCTGCTGACCTTCAACATGCCCTGAAAGGAGTTCAAGGTGGAGATCAGGAAGGAGGCGCTCTGTGCTCTGGGAAAAACTGGCAGAACAGGTCTTCAGATAGATATTTTCAGGAGGAGATTTTATGAGCCCAATTCTTGCATCTCCTCATATCTAGAAAAGCACTAAAACCCTTCATGGTGACATCTGCTCCTCGTGACTAGGAGTAACCTTCATGAGACTAGCAGATACCTTCTGCAAAAAATACGTGCCTGGTTGCATGTACTCCCCCTTCACTAAAATCCCATGTGTACTGACCTTCTGCCCTACCTCTTTGGAGCAGTTTCTCAGAGCTATCTGAGATGCTGTCTCCCAGGCGATAGTCCTCATTTTGCCCCCAAAGAAAACTTAACTCACAACTCTCACGTTGTGCATTTTTTTCATTTGACAGTAGGGTCCCTGGACCAGCGACAGCATCATCGCCCAGGAGCTTGTTAAAAATTTGATATTTCTCATGTTAAAAATGCCCACCCCAGAACTACTGAACCAGAATCTCTGGGGTGGGGCCCAGGGAGCTGTGTTTTAACAAGCCCTCCAGTGATTCTTAAAACAAATGAAGTCTGGTTTTGAAGTGATGAAAATGTTCTAGAGCTAGATACTGGCGATAGTTGCACAACATTGTGAACGTACTAAATGCCACTGAACTGTATACTTTAACATGGTTAAAATAATGGATTGTATGTTTTACCACAATTTTTAAAAAACACTAAAGTCTGAGAAGCCTGGAGGCCTAGTGGTTCTGAAAATTTAGCCAGTCATCAGAATCATCTGGGAAACTTTTTAAAGCCCAGATCTGGGGTTTGGGACTCAATCTTTGTGTCTTTTTTTAATTCCCAAGTGGGTCTACCACCCAGTAAAGTTTAGGAGCCATTGATATAGAACAAAGAAGAGGAGGCAAATGGGTTTCAAATGATTGGGAGACAAGTCAGGTAGAACAAGGAGCAGCTGTGTTTATGTTTCGCTGGAGGGCAGAATAAAACGGATGGATTGAAATGACCAGGGAGCAAATTTTCGCCTGAGAACTCTCCTGTAACCAGAGGGACCAACAACAGAATGGTCTGTCTCCTGAGGTAGACAATGCCCCACCAACTGGGATGTGTAAAGAGGCTGGCTGTCCACCTGGGATCCTGTGAGAATTCTTACAGCAGTGAAAGATTAGAGATGAACCCTAAAGTCTCTCCTATTTTCAGATTCTGTGATTCTCAGTGCCACTCTTGCAGCCTAGAAATGTGGCAGGTCTATCTAGAGAAAGGCATCAGTCCACCAGGGTGATTCTCACTCCCAAAGGGCTGAACAAGGCCTTCACAGACCTCAGCTTTGGACCAGGAGGAAACTTCTAAGTTTGGGCCTAGAATAGAGATGACACCAGAACTGCCAAACTGCCCTCTAGAGCTTTATATTATCAATAGAACTTTCTGCAGTGTTCTGAAAATGTTCTATATCTGCACTGTCCAACATGGTAGCCAATAGCTACCATAGGGCTGTTGAGCACTTGAAATGTGGCTAGTGCAACAGAGGAACTGAATTTTTCATTTTACTTAATTAATTTTAATAGCTACATTTGACCAGTGGCCACCATACTGGATAGTGCAACTCTAGAGAACCTCTGGCCCGAACTGCTGCAGACAGGAACTTTCCCCCTGGAGCTGAACTAGCTCCAGCCAACCTCTGGGAGTCAGGACAGAGACGTGAGATCCAACAGCCCCATTCGCCTCTCGGTTGGGCATTGCCTCTGTCAGAACAAGAAGCAAGGAGCCAGTTGACACTGAAGATTTCTATTGCATCAGCCTCTGCCTTATTTCTAAAAGGAGCTCATTGGAGACATTCAAGACTCCTGAGACCGGTACCTTTGAGACAGCTACCAGGGACCCCTAGAGAAAGAGGGTACGGTGCCCTGCCTCCCTCCTTCAGATAAGAGGCAAAGCAAATGAGGATGCATTTCCTTTCTTATAATTTTTCCTCTTGTTTTCTGCCTTCTTTAGAGTCATGGGTAAATACACAATCACCATGGGAGAGATTTCGAAAGCTGGGGCCCAGGTGATGAAGGGCGGCTCCTTCCCCCTCTCTGATTACAGTTAAGTAGTTCAGGGAAGCGACCTGGACTCCCACTGGGTCTGCCGGATCAGGTAGAAGAGGTATTAATATGTAATTACCACTGTCCTCACAAGAAAACAATGGTACTTTTTCTCAACAACGGGAAGAAAGAGCTGTTAGGATCTGTTTCCCCTGTGGAGAGCACAATCTCTCTGGCCTAGAGGGCATCAAGGTGGGGAGGCGGGGGTGCGGTGGGCACATACCGCTCAACCTTGATCTGCCTTCACCCTCCGGTCCCGCAGCCTCTCTGAAATGCAGAGGCAAAGCTATTAGGAACCGTGATTATATAAGTCTCAGAGGTGACATTTGTGCCTGGAAGCACAACAGACCTGACCTGCGACCCAAAGAACAACCTGAGCCCAGTTATCCTTGACAGGGGAGCAAGGGTTTTTCACCAGAGTCCAAAAAATTTTTTTAGCCACTAGTTCAACCTTTTTCCCATTCTGGTGTTTACATCTAAGCTGCCAAGAAGGATGATGTCAATAGCATCTTTAGCCAGCCTGCCTCAATTCCATTTCTGGCCCTGCCTAGTATTGGCTGCATGAACCTGAACAAGTCTTTTAATGTCATTAAGCCTCAGTTTCTTCACCTGTAAAATAGAGAACCTTTGTACCTCTTCATAAGGTTGTCGTGAGAGTTAAATAAGATAGTACATAAAGCACACTTAGTAAAGGACCTGGCATGTAATAAAGATTCAACCAATGAATAGCTTGTTGTTTTGTTATCATTAACTTTAGAATTTAACTTCAACATATATTTGAAATAAAAACTCCAGCTATCCAAAAGAAACCCATGCCATAATGCTGTCTCAGTTCTCTGTTCTTTGACCTAGCAAAGCATCATAAATAAAATAAATAGCTACAACCCACCTAATTTTTTCTCACTTTAACTCTAGGTCATGAGGGTCGAATTGGCATGGCCTCCATCAAGATGAAGGAAGACCATGAATTTGATGGAAGGAAACTCTTTAAGCATGTGGCCGATTACCTGCCCAATTATGCGAGGCCCCGGTTTCTAAGAATACAGGTGAGACTCCTTATTATAAAGTTGTTATCCTTGCTCTTGGAGACACCTGAGTCTTAGGGAACAATTCCTCTTCTACCATGGTGAGCACAATGGCCAAATTTTCACTACCCTTTCAGGAAGCTAAATGAAGAAGCAGAAATACCAGAAAATACAGCCAGCTAAAACCAAATCCTAATCCCTTTTTCCCTAAAACCACAGGCAGTTCATTCAGCAACAGTGTTAGCAAATAACTCACAGAGTCTGTTTGATGAGGTATAACAAACACATAAAATAGAAATGCTCCGACCCTCTTATTTATTGTTTCCAGTTTTAAAGAATGGAAAAATCCACTGAAGTCCTGCACCTTTCTATGATGTGAACTTTAATTGGGCATCATTAGCCAGTAGGAACTACCAAAGGCTAAACTGTCACGGATAGAGATTTTTTTTTTCTTTCTCAAACATTAACCCCTTAGTTTAACACTCTCACTTTTGGACCTTGAGCTCTGTGATTCTGTAGCTGAAGATTTGAGAAAAGAAATGTTAGATTACCAGATATTGCTAAAGTTAAACAGTTATTTCTGTTGATGTTCATAAAGCACTGACATATGCTTTACAGTGATGGTTGAGAGACATGAAAGTTGAAATATCCTCAGATCATCACCTATTTATTGAAAAAGAAACAAGTCTTCAGTGTCACAAACAGGCTGAAAAAAAAAAGTTGTCTGTGTGTAGATGATTCCTTTCCCCACCCCACCATTAATCCGAATATTCCAGTAATACTGGAAGCTCACCAAGTGACAGACTCTTCTGCTCCGTATTCCACTGTCAGCAACCTCTCTCTCCCAACAAGTGATCCTCAAGCTTTAAAGGAAGGAAAAATACCTCCACAGAGGGCCCCCTAGTGGAGGTTCTGAAGACAGGATATCTTGGTATCACACAGAACCTGCTTTCGCAGCTCTCAAATGATTGTTTGATGTTTTTCAGGACACCATTGAGATCACTGGAACTTTTAAACACCGAAAAGTGACCCTCATGGAAGAGGGCTTTAACCCTGCAGTTATCAAAGATGCCTTATATTTCTTGGATGACAAAGCAGAAACGTATGTGCCGATGACTGAGGACATTTACAACGCCATTAATGATAAAACTCTGAAACTCTGAATATTACCAGGAGGGTAACTCAGTGTATTTCTAGAAAGAAACTGAATGGACCTAGTACAGCCACTTGATATAATCCCACTTTAATTTGACTGAAGATTGTGCAGTGCAATTTTTTTATGCATACCAGTAAGGGGAGACTTTTTAAAATTACACCCGAACCTTTGCAAGTGAAAAGATTTAGATGTAATTGTTTTTCAATTTGCACCTACTGTTTGTATTTGCAAACTAAGCTTGTTAGAGGGAGGATGTTATTTTTTAAAATATGTAATAAAATAGATGAACACCAACATATGCGATGGCACTTCTTCCTGGCTTGATTCTAAATGCAAACCCTGAGCCTGACAGTATCATTGGTAATTTTTCACAGGTGTCCCGTTTATAATGCTAATGGTATTCTAAGTAAAAACTGGTAAGGAGTTGGGAGGTGAGGGGGTAGGTCCCCAATGAACAACCCAAAGGAAATCCAGCTCTAGTGTAAGGCCAAGGCTACCCCCCAGAAACATCCTGGCCACTGTCTACAGCATTAGCCAACAAGTGATAAAGCCACCTATAGTCTTTGAAGGAGCTTAAGTCTAGAGCATCAGAGCTCTATACATTAAAGGTATCCAGCAAACTTTTTAGCTATATCAAGGGTTGCAAACTCAAGTGTCTTCAGGATTTGTATTGGTAATGCGGATGAGAAGAGCAGGTCCCAAATGAACGTGGAAAACTTGGGGACAGCCATGACGCAGCTTCAGTCAGCTGATTATTGTCATGGGGCTCTATAGCCCAGGTACTTCCAAGATTTTCTGATTTTTCACAAAACAGAAATCCAGATATGTGAATCTCCCAATTTTTAACATGTAAAGTCTCACATATTTTATAATTTCCACGCACCCCAAAGAAAATGTAACTGTGCACCAGAGAAGTCCCAGAGGTCCAGCTCGCACCCCCAGGCTCACGTGCTCCTCAGTCTAGAGCTGGTTTCACTCCACAGCCAGTGTCCGGCCAGAGAGCCTGTTCAAGGACCGAGGTCTTTTGGCGTGGCACAGGAGGATCTGGGAATTGCAAGGAGCTCTCTCAGACAGGCTCTTTGTCCTTAGACTCAGCTGCCACCCTTTCTGAATAGAACCCCATAAGCTCTGCATGTGTCAGTCACAGAGTTCCAGGAGCAGGTCCTTGGTGGTGGCCCTCAAGATGACATATTCCTTACTAGAGCTTGTCCTAGGTCACAGGAGCGTAATGCTCACTAAGTCCACATCTAGGAAGTGTGACTCGAGTTCACCCCAGCCTCCCTAAAACAGGTAGAGTTTCCTTCCCTAGAGAACATCTTCAGATGACCAGGAGCTAGAAAGGAGCCCTAATTCTCCCTCAATTTAGTCCCTGAAAAGCCCCAGGCAAACGTATTCAGGGATTCTCAATGATACATGATGAGGGGTGGCCATCTCCACCCCCAACACAGTATTAGAAATATTTTTTAAACTCTCTCCACATTTTTAGAGACTCCTAAGAAGACTCATGACCAGAATCCCGCTCATTATGCCCAACAGTAAACATTCCCTGAGCACTTAATATGCATAAGGGACTTGAGGATGGCCTAAGGAGAACTCTGGATATCACTGCATCTCTGTGAATTTAGGCAACAATTTAGAAGAACTGTTGCTTGTGGGTCAGCATTTGGGAATTTTTGCAAAATTCGAGGTATCTCTGCTTTTGCTTTATTGATCTCCCTGTGAAAATTTTAACCCAAGTGATGGGAAATAGCCCAGCCTTTGCTTTTGAAAGTATAACATTGTGCAATTGTGTTACTGGGAATCTTGCTAAAGTGAATCAGGTTGTAAGCAGAGATTGTTAAAGCTGTGATGTCATTCTGTGTCACAGGGAACATCTTTTTTGGGTGACAGGTCAGCACTTACACCAATATCCAGAACAGTAGTGTTCTGGAACCAAAGCCTGCTAGGGCCTGACCACCTTTGACCCACATCTTTGACTTCCCAGTTAGAAACTCAGAAACTCTCCCTCCCAGCCGGATGGCTTCCTCAGTCTCTCCCTTCCCCAAACCTCCATGATTGAGGCCAGGAACCACAGCTCTATTGGGATGGATAGAGACACCAGCACAATATCCTCAAGACCTGGGTTTGCATATGTGTAAACAAAATCAAGCCATCCTGTGACAGATAGTCAACTTTAAAGACAGATTTTTCTCTTTTAGAAGGATCAAAAATTGTGTCCGTAGAAATGTCTGTACAAGTCATCTTCCTCATTTGAAAGTACAAGTGGATTTTTTTAATACACTGATACCCATGTAAATCATTCAACAGATCTGATTTCAGGTGTATTGTTTGGAGGCATATAATGAGTCTCCAAACCAAAACTCACATAATGAGTCTCCAAACCAAAATAATTTGGGGGTAAAACTAGTAAATTTCAGCATCTGAAATGGAAGCTAACAAGAATCGGTATAAAAACACAGTGACCCTCCCTAAGAGATGATCTGTTACATGTGTTGCTCATTCGTACATCAGCTCTACGAGCATTCAGTGGGTCCCCGCTAAGCACCAAGAGATGAGCTCAGCGCAGTATGATGGTGTTTTCTAAGCCTCTATCTGGGAAGTCATGTCAGGGTTTCAAAGAAAGCTGACTGGAAAGACCCCTAGAAAGAAGGCCAGAGTCCTTTCCATGTGTTTGAACTTTTCGAAAATAATTATTTTGGGGCTTCCCTGGTGGCGCAGTGGTTGAGAGTCTGCCTGCCAATGCAGGGGACACGGGTTCGAGCCCTGCTCTGGGAAGATCCCACATGCCGCGGAGCAACTAGGCCCGTGAGCCACAACTACTGAGCCTGCGCGTTTGGAGCCTGTGCTCCGCAACAAGAGAGGCCGTGACACTGAGAGGCCCGCGCACTGCGATGAAGAGTGGCCCCTGCTCGCTGCAACTAGACAAAGCCCTCGCACAGAAACGAAGACCCAACACAGCTAAAATATATATATATTAATTAATTAAAAGAAAAAAAATTCTTAAAAAATAATTATTTTGTCACTGCAGTTGGTGGGGCTGCATGAAGACTGTAAAGAGACAGCTAACAGGAAAGGTGTCCCTCAGCGTCACTGCGGCACTGTTCCAGGGGAGGCGGGCCGACTGGCCAACCCAGGTCTTCTAGTTGACGTGGGTGCCGTCTCCCCAGAGCGCACAGAGCGCCATGTTGTAATATGGATATATAGCTGATGGTGCATTCCATTCTGATTGGCAATTTCCCTCTGCACAGACGTCATGCTTCTATGAAGCTGTAAGCTCCATGAGAGTACAAAGTCCATCTATTTCGCTCATCATTATATTCCCAGTGCCTGGCACCAGGTAGGCAATAATTATCTACTGCTTTTTCATCAAGCAATCCTGATAAACACCTGGTTCCCTATGCAAGCTTTGCTATATGTGCGTGGGCACTGGGGGAGGCATGGAGGCAGAGAGGATGAGCTAAATAGATGGTCCGAGTCCCCTAGTTCAGGCACAGCAGCGAGTCTCAAACTTGAGCACTGATGAATTGGGAGACTGGGATTGACCTATATACACTAATATGTATAAAATGGATAAGGAATAAGAACCTGCTAGGTACAATAAACAAATAAAATAAAATTCAGAAAGAACCTTAACTCTTAAAGGTATTTTTCAATAGCTGAATTTATAATTGAAGAGAGTGACACTTTCATCATAATAGTCATTAATCTAGAGAAAGAATTTTGTAAGAGAGGACTTAGGAGATTGATATAGTCTGAAACTACTTAAAGCTTTAAAAAAAAGAAAAGAAAATTGAGCACTGAGAGTCACCTTCACCAAGAAGTCTTATTAAGACGCAGACTGATGGGCCCATTCCCCAGAGTTGAAATGAGAATTGGCATTTGCAGTTCTAACAAATTCCCAGGTGATACTGACGCTGTTGATTAGGGGCTGCATTTTGGTAAACCCCTGACAGACAGAAAAACATCCTGAGTTACACATCTTGTGTGCTTAGTGTACTTCACTTCCTCGGACATGGATTATCTTTTGTTAACTGAAGCTCAGATCTTAGATCTGGTGTGACTCAAAGTGCAGGCATCAGGAAAGGCCTAGTAGAAAGCAGCACTTTGTCATCTTGAGCCTGCAATTGTTCTTGAAAACTCAAATTAACAGTGTCTATTTACTAGATACACACGTACGTATTATTTGCTACAGCAAAACTAAAAGCAATCCTAGAGAGTGTCTAGTCAAACCTCTTTGTTTATAATAAAAAAAACCAAAGCCTGGGGAGGTGACGTACGTACCTAAAGTTGCACAGCTCACTGGCGTCGCCAAGCTCCGGCCTAGCACTGATAGAAGAGACAACCTCTTTATAGACCAGGGAGTGGTCCCAGACCATCAGCATCAGCTGGGAGCTTGTCAGACATGCAAATGACCAGGCCCCACCCCAGACCTACTGAATCAGAACCGCTGGGGATAGGCCCAGCAATCTATGTTTTAACAAGCCCTGCGGTTGACTCTGAAGCAGGCTCAATTTGAGAACCACTGGCTTAGAGCAGGGCTTCTCAAGTTTTAAGGTGCATAAGAAGCACCTGGGGTTGCCAATGCTTCTAGTGCACGCATCCTTCGGAACAGCAAGCAGCTCTAGAACATTCTCAAACATTGCTGCCCATTAGAATCACCTGAGGACCTGTCAAAACTCCCAAAGCCCAGGCCCATCTCATAACAATTAGATCAAGATTTCTGGGAGTGAGAGCCAGGCATCAGTACTTTTTTTAAAGACTCCCAGGTGATTCCAGTATGCAGCAAAGTTCTGCGACCGCCGATTGAGAACAAGGGTAATATGAAACTATAAGCTCTTGACAAAGATTCTCTCCCGGGCCAAACTCTACCCAGGCTCCTCTGAGCCCTCCTCCCTACTGGGCCTCAACCTTGGCCTAGAAAGACTTGAACAAAACAGTAGCATAATTTCTAACAGCTCAAGGCCACACCCCTGGGATGGTCCTACATCCCCTTAAAATGCCTGCCTGAGAAAACACAAGGCTGCCAAAAGATTTACCGTTTGTTCCAGCCAACACCTGAAGATAGGGCCCCTGTCCCCCAGCCTCTGTGGGAGGGTAGGAGGCTAACTTCCATAAGCATCAGTTAGCAAACCCAGATGGGCTTCCCATGGACCGACCCCCTCTTCCTGCTTTTTGTAATTTTTCACATCCCTGACTCATACTAAGTCCCTGCGTGCATACTTCCAGTTCCCCCATTCTCCCTCTAAAATGCCCAGTGACCGCTGTACAGATCAAGTTGAGTCCAGTTCACGCCAGACTCTTTTTTCTATTGCAGTAGTTATTACTGATTAAAAATCTGTCCTTACTACTTTAACTAGTGGCCAGCTTTGTTTACCTTTAACACTGTTAATATAACCAATTTCAGAACCACTCCCTGTAAAAGCACCATCTGAAATGGAAAGAAAATGATTTTTTTGACCTATGAACTCACCATGGGTAAGCTGCTTGTGAGCACAGCTTTTATCTGACTATAGTGCGCAGGAAAAAAAAAAAAAAAAAACGTACAAATTCCAAACCTAGAGAAGGAACATTTAACTGTAGTGAAGGACTATAGGAGTCTGCTGAATGGTGAACTTCTGATCAAGGACAACCATGAACAGTATGGTCTGCTGGGAACAGCATGGGCTTTACTGAGGACAAGGAGACCTGGGTTTGCCTACGTATAAGCTGTGTGACCTGTGGCCTCCGTTTTCTCATTTATAAACTGTAAGCCACAGTGCCTAACTCAAGCTGTCTGCCTTCTTCATACCAAGGGCTCCTCCAAACTTTTTTGCTCACAATTCAAGTCAAATCTTCAGCATACTAAAAAGCAAAATCCCTAAGTACATTCATTTAGGTTCCAGAACATGCCCTGGTTAGTTAATCATTATTTCAGTGGTCAGCAAAGGAAACCATAAACAAAATGAAATGGCAACCTATACACTGCAAGGAAATATTTGCAAATGACACTACTGACAAGGGCTTAATTTCCAAAATATAAAAGCAGCTCATACAACTCAGTAACAAAAAAAAACAAACAACCCAATCTAAATAGACATTTCTCCAAAGAAGACATACAGATGGACAATAGGCACATGAAAAGATGCTCAACATCACTAATTATTAGAGAAATGCAAATCAAAACTACAATGAGCTACCACCTCACACCAGTCAAAATGGCCATCATTAAAAAGTCCACAAACAATAAGTGCTAGAAAGGATGTGGAGAAAAAGGAACCCTCCTACACTGTTGATGGGAATGTAAATTGGTGCAGCCACTATGGAAAACAGTATGAAGTTTCCTCAAAACACTAAATATAGGGTTGCCATATGACCCAGGAATCCCACTCCTGGGCATATATCTGATTAAACTATAATTCAAAAAGATACATACAACCCAATGTTCATAGCAGCACTATTTACAATAGCCAGGACATAGAAACAACCTAAATGTCCATCGACAGATGAATGGATAAAGATGTGGTACATATATACAATGGAATATTACTCAGCCATAAAAAAGAATGAAATAATGCCATTTGCAGCAACATGGATAGACCTAGAGATTATCATACTAAGTGAAGTAAGTTAGAAAGAGACAAATACCATATGATATCACTTATATGTGGAATCTAAAATATGACACAAATGAACTTATCTATGAAACAGAAACAGATTCACAGACATAGAGAACAGACTTGTGGTTGCCAAGGCATGGGAGGGAGGAGGATGGTTTGGGAATCTGGGATTAGAAGATGCAATCTATTATACATAGAATGGATAAACAACAAGGTCCTACTGTATAGTACAAGGAACTATATTTTACCCTGTAGTAAACCATAATGGAAAAGGAAAACAAATATTTCAGTGGTCAATTAAGTGACACAGGATATGTTTTTTTCAGAGACAAGCACAATTTATTTCCACATTATATTTCATGAAACTTGAAAGTTTCAGTGTCACAAGCTAAACCACAGAAGCTGCCTGTCAATACACCACCCTAGACCCTTTCTCTCTGACCAGCGTGCTGGAATCTTCTGGATCATGCTGGCTTAAACTCTCTATTTGTATCCTATCATAGGTAATGAACTCCTATGAGAATCTGATAAGAAATCATTGGCTTTCTCCCAAGAAAAATGCACATAAACATAAGCACATAAATTCAGCATACAATTTTGAGGGCTTCAGAGTCTCCCTGAAACACATTCATGGACTCTGGCTGAACCCCCTGGTCTAAACCATTGCCTGCAGAGGGCAGCAGGGCAGCTGGAGCCCACATGGAGAGCTGCATTCAGGAAAGCTGGGGACACTGTAGAACTTGATTAGTTTTTTGAAGGCACTTTTCTTTAGCATCATCATCTCTTCTGGAAACCTAGAAAAGATTCTGACCCGGGAGGAGCCGCCATTCTTCACAGAGCCATCTGTGGGCAGTGGCTTCTGATCGCCTACAGGCACACTGTTGCAACTGAGGGAACGCACTGCCTTCTTCTTATTCTGCACAGACAAATAATTGAACAGGAAGGAGGACAGCTTGTGCTTGGTGAGGTCTGGGGCCTCTTCTGAAAAGCAGTCATCAAGTGGGTCCAGCAGGGTTTCAAGGTGGCAGCTGCCTTCCCCTCTCAAGGGACTGGCTCCCACATGTGGAGGCTGTGTGATGATCTTCCTGGCCTGGGCTGGGTCATCTCCTGCCCCGCTGACAGATGGAAAGGACAGTTCCTTGGCCAAGGCTCTGGGGCCCCTGGTTTGGGGGATGAGGTTCCCCCCCTGAGGGCTAGGCTGGGAAGTACAATGCTGACTCAGGATGAGAGTGGCAGCATCATGAATGAGATTCCAGTCTCTCAGGATGTCATCCCTGGTGGTGAACTGGGATGTCACAGTGAAACGGATGATCAACTTGTCCTGGATAGTGGCTGGGATGAGGAAGAGACGGCCAGCTTTAGCTATTTCCTTTAACACACTTTCTGTGAGGCAATTAGGACCCTGTTTGAAGGATAAAGAGAAGTAAAATCTGTATCATTTTCCCTGTAAGCATCTCCAGAAGCCCAGTATTTACATTTCCGAGAGGCTGAATATTACCAAATAACATCCTTCACATGAGATGGAAGATGGCATTACCTTTAGACGAAAAACCACCAGGCCAAGGTGCCTCTTGGCAGGAATTTCAAAGAAAGGTTCGTTTCTGACCAGAGATTCAAAATACTTAGCCATTTCAGTACCCTACAATTGTGAACATCGAGAGAACTGAGATTAATAACAGGCAAGAGACAACCGTGCATAAACTTCCACACTGTTAAAGGGGTTTAAACCAGTCACACCTTTGAACTATAGAGACCTAAGTGGCTTCTACCTGATTTTCTTCTCCATTTGATTCTGCTCATATTCCAAACTATAAAACCTCCAATGGCTCCCTATGTCTTGTCACATTAGCTCCACTTTGAGAACTCATGTCTCAGGGCCCTCTTTCAACCCACCCCCAGAACCAGAAGGCTTGTGGGATCCTAGTTCCCCCACCAGGTATTGAACCCGGGCCCTCGGCAGTGAAAGCACGGAGTCCTAACCACTGGACCACCAGGGAAGTCCCAGAAGACATGGGCTTTGCCATCAAGGCAATGTACCCTCATATCCCGGCTTCACATATCTTGGCTTACAGACAAGCCAAGCGGGCTAGCAGGGGCCACAACCCAGCCCATGCTCTGCATTCCCAGCCAGGTGCCTCTTACGGGCTACAAATGCTCAGAGGAAGAGACTTTTGTTTCTCCTGTACATAAAGGCACCATGTGAGCTGTCAGCAGCCCTGCCCCCACATCCTAAGTCTACGTCTTCCCCTTGCCTCTCAGGCCTTTTCACCTCAAACGCCCTTCATCCCCTTTTTTCTGACATTCCACAAAGAACATATTTTTACATATCATACCCATGTACACCATGGAGAAGGCTTTAAACCTGTATAATGGGTACAGAGTTTCTGCTGGGGATGATGGGAAAAGTTCTGGAAATAGACAGCAGTGACAGTTGCACACATTGTGAGTGTACTTAATGCCACTGAACTGTACGCTTAAAAATGGTTCAAGTTGTAAATGTTACGTCATCTATATTTTACCACAATAAAAAAGTTTTAAAGCTTTGTACCATATTAATCTTTCACTGAAGTTATCATTTTTTAATTTCCTTTTTTTTTTTTTAACTTAGTATTACTAACTAAACAAGGACAGGACTTGCCCTTTCTTTCATTTTTAAAAATTTCTCCAGGCATCCAGAAGGATCTCAATAAAATATTTTCTAAATAATTGCTATCACCTGGTTCTCATACTGGGTACTCTATTTCAAGAGAAGTCAAAGGGTTTAGCTAACAAGTTGCTACAAACCCGATCCAGAACCACTTTCTCTCTCCACTGCATGGTCTGTTTAAAATGGTCTCCAATCCCTACCCTAAGCATTTTTCATTGTCAAGTCATAAGGCTCTCTCTGGGAAAGCACGCTGCTAAATGTTTTCTCACTGTTTTATACTTTTGCAATTTACTTTCTAATTTTGTCATGATTCTCCGCTGTGCCTCCTTCCCTCCAGGCCCATTTCCATCCTGTCCTGCCAATTTTGAGATCTTTCTGTGTAAATGTTTCTTAAGTCTACATGAGTAAGACATCTCAGGTACAGATCTAGAATCAGGCTAGCCAAAGACCATGAAACTGATACTTCTGAGCAAGGAAAGAGAGCCAGAAGTCATCTTTGTTCAACCTCTTCAGTTTCTAGAAAGAGCCAAAGGAAAGCGGCGTCCCCAAGGTAGCAGTGGCAGAATGCAGGTCTCTGGTCACCAAGCACACCCCCTACCATGCTCTGTTGTCTCCTGTAACACACGCTCTTGGCAACAAGAGAGAAGAGGGGCCAGAGGAGAGAGGAAAGAGCCCAGGCAACATCCTGCCACCAGAAACCACCTACCTTTACGGGAGATGAAAGCAGGGCTACAACCAGTGCCCTGTACCATCCTAGGGCAGAGGCAGGAAAACTGCAGCCCCCAGGCCAAATAGAGCCCCACCTCCTTCACACCCGTTTTTGTAAATAAAGTCCTTTGGAACACAGCCACGCCTATTTGTTAATGTACTGTGTATGGTGGCTTTTGTGCTACAATGACAGACTTGAATACTCACAACAGAGACCATATAGCCTGCAAGGCCAAAAATATTTACTATCTGCCTTTTAAAAAATAGCTTACAAACCCCTATTGTAGGTGATAGGAGATGATGGTGACGACAATGCTGACTTATTATCATTAGAAGAAGGAAAAATTGGAGGAGGAGGGAGGGGAAAAGGAGAAGAAGGAGAAGGAGAAGAGGAAGAAGAAAAGAAGAGGAGGAAGAAGAAAGAGGAGGAGGAGAGGAAAGGGGGAGGAAGAGGAAGTGGGAATAGGAAATGTTTGAGTACTTAGTGGAATATTAGGTCTTGTACTAAGTAAGGGCTTTATGTGTACTATTTATCATCACCATAAACCTTTGAGAGAGGTATTATCATTTTCTCATTTTATAAATTAGGAAGGCAAACACGGAAAGTTTAAGTAATTTGTCCAAGGTCACCAAATAGTAAAGGGTAGAACTAAAAAATCAAACCCATATCCCATTCTCTAAAGCACTAATCTATAACAGGGAGATACACAACTTGGTTTTATGTGACTTTCAAGAGCTCACATAATAGAAAATAGCCCAGAACTGTAAAGAAAGGAGGCCCTCCTCTCTTAAGCAGGGCAATTACCATCTCTGAGCCTCACCCATAAAATGGGGTTCATCAGGGTGACTGCCCCAAGCATTGTTGTAAGAACCTAATGAAACCCTATAAGTTATTTCTTTAAGACACTGTGCAAGTAAAAATAATTATGATCGCAGTCAAGCTGAAGAGATAAAATTAACTCACATCAAACAACTTCATTGTAGTTCCACCCTTTACTTTTGTGGGACATTGGTAGCTTTTAGAGCTCAGTTTTGCAGGTGTGCTTGAGTAGGTGGTCCTAGGAATGCCGAGCAAGCAGAGACGAGGGCGGATGGAATAGTCAGGGAAGCTCCTGGGAGGAGCGGAACTTAATCCATTAGCAACATTTGGAGAAGAGAGGGTGATCCAAGAGGGCAACGCACAGGTGAAGGCGCAGAGGCACACTGAGGATGGAGTTGGAACGGGTCAGTGAGAAGCCTGAGCTTAGAGGCTGATAATTGGGTCCTCGAAAGCCAGGCCCAGGAGTCTGGGCCTAGTGTAGGCAAAGGGGAGCCGATGGGAATTCAGGGCTCTGAGTTGGGAGAGGCAGCATGAGGGTAATCAGCCAGCACCTGCACGTTGAATATCCAGTCCTGAGTTGGAACCAAATGATAACCTGTAACCTCCACCACCTCATCCCCCAGCTACCTACTTTCCAGTCTTGAGTCTGAGGATAGAGAGAGAGCAAAAATGCCTAATGTCCCTGGGTGACAGCCATTCATTGATAAACATCCAGTTAACCAACACCTTGATGTTGATAACAAGTGTAAAGTTACCAACAGTAAGCCAGTCATACGTACTGATTCAACCACTGCATTTGGCCTTGTGTTTGCTTAATGAGGACGGAATTCCCTAGAGGAAAGGTGGCCAGGGAAAGACACGCAGAGGAACAAAGGACAACATCTTTGGAGTAACCCTGTTGTATTTATCAATAACTTTGTCTTTCTCATAGGCACTCATAAAAATGAGAGAAAATTGCTGCTGACCAAAATTCTCAGTTAAATTCCACCCCTTCCATGAAGACTATGACAGAGGAACTGTGCCTGTCTCATTCACCTCTGGGTCTCTTTCCTAGCACAATAATTCTGTTGTTGAATTGAGTTGAAATAAATTGTACCAAATATGCCTTCAGTAAATACCTCTTGACATCATGCAGGGATGTTTGTTCCAGACTTGCAGGTCTACATGTCCAAGCCAGGCGAGCCCTGTTTCTGGCATAACCATAATAGTGACTAAAATTTTCAGACAGCCATGACAATCAGAGTAATTTTTTAAAAGATAGGCTCCTACTCGGGCCACAAGCTGCCCTTTGATTTACTTTCTATTTCTTTCTCTGCAAACCAGGCTCTCGGGGCATCCCTCCCCAGTGCTCGATGATAGCAGAAGGGATGGTGAGACAGTCAGGTGGTGGGGGGGGGGGGGACACACCAGACAGCCCTCAGTGTCATCTTCTGCTCAGTGATCCTCTAGCTAGCAAACAGACGGCCTCCCTGAATCATCAAGTCCCAGGAGCTCACAAACAGGCCCAGGCACCTGAGCCATACATCACACATCCCCCCAGGGAAGGGTCTGCAGAGCAGAAAGCAGCCTTCCTCCCCACTAGGCCACAAAGCGAGCCTGGGCTCCTCCCAAGGTCTGCCCACTACATACATGTCTGATGTGCGCTTGAAGATTCTTCACCCCGAAGGACCGGATCACAAACCAGAGTTTAATAGAGCGAAACCGCCTGCTCAGGGGGATCTGCCAGTGCTAGAACAAAGGAGCACAGTGCCATGGTTAGAGACAGGGACCCCTGCTGCTCCCACACACACCCCTGAGCTTTGTCATCTGTCGTCTGCACAACCCTCCATGGATGCAGAGTGTCACCAGGATGCCCGAGGCTGTTGCTAAGGAGAAGCCAAGGCAAGATACACAAAGGCTACCTCATCATGTGGCCAAACCTTTGTCCAAGAGCAGCACAGGTAGAAACCAAGTCCATGACCCTGGGCCAAGGAGAAGACACTTTGCTTTAAATGCTGCTTTAAAAATCTCATCCCAGGCTGAAATTCAAGATAGGGGCAATACGTTTTTTCTCTAAAAGAACCTAAGCTACCTTGAATAGCAGAAAATAGAGTTTGATTTCTCTTCCCCACAAAAATGTAAAGTATAGGGTTCAAGAGCTCAGATGCTGGAGCCTCACAGACCTGGGTTTCTCCTCCATCTCTACCTCTTACTTGGGCATTGCTGCCCCTCTGGCTCTTCGTGAGACAAAGAATGAACAGCACCTCTAGGGATGTGGTGTGAGGAGAACCAGGGTGAAGGGCTTCACAGGAAGTTGTCAATAAGTCCTGGCTATTTAGATGATAAAAATATGAGCCACAAATCACAATGGTGTTTCTGCCTAGAACCAAGATGATTATTATTTAATTTCACTGCCCTGACCTTATTTTTCCTGTGACGGTCTATGCCCTCAGGAGGACACCAGCCCTCAGACTGCAAATAAACATCTATATCTCGGCCTTTGTTAGACTAAAACTGACCCTCTGTTCCTGATGACCAAATTCAACAGAGCTTAAAGTTCAAGGTTGCGGGCACCAAAGGTCTGAAAATTTTCAAACCAATTCCAAATCGATTTCTCAGATCTGTAAACAGAGCAAAGGGTTTAGCACACATTTGCAATTATTCTGATGAGTAGTGTGATTTCTAATGACCTCTTCGTCAAATGTCAGAAAGCATCACCACAATTTCTGTTGACTAAAAATAAATATTTTTCCCATCGAATATTTATCTGTTCCTCCATGGGATTGCCTAATCCTCAAAACTGTGCACACCTTCATCCTTTGCTCCAGTTTCCTGACCCAGGCACAGTTTGGACATGACCCCTTGGTTGATGGACAATGTTTCTCTATATCAAGCACTAAGCCTTTGATTTCCAAGCAAAACACTCCAGGGCTGAGGACCAGCATGGGGACTTTCTTTTCCCTGTAACAAGGAGAGCGTCAACTCCACCCTTTGTTAGATGGACACTCCAGATGGAGACTAATGAATGTATAATAGTGGCCTCTGAAAACATTGTTTTCCAGATGGTTATGGCCAATTGACTACAATAATTCACGAGCCAATTAAATGAGAGGCAGAGATGATTTTAATTTTGATTTCTTTACAGTCTGACCATATCCCCAGTTGTTCCTCCTGTCAGTATTCCACAACCAATCCATGCTGACCCAGCAGGGTGGTTCTAGCAGATATTTTCTGCTGGAACAGGAAATTTGGACATGGCTCTTCTTTAACTCAAGCCATTCCCAAGTCTCCTCTGTGTCCTTTCAAGGTTTTGCCGGTCTCACAGCCAAGAACAAGACAATTCCCCCTGCACTAGTTGGGGGGAGGAGAGGGAGCTTCCTGATGTCAGAAGAATCTAGCCTTGATTTTAGGTGGCTCCAGGGCCCGAGGGATGAAGTCCCTAAGTCTTCTCTCCCAGGATGCTGCTCTATTTCTGGCTCATCTCAAAATGGTTGGGCTTTTATTTAAAGCTTCAGCCACCTGGGTGAAAAAGAGCTTGGGGCAAGGGGCAAAGTAGCAGTGAAGACCCCCAGGATCATAACAGACAGCAGCTTCAGTTTTCTAGGAGTTTCTTTGAGACTTAAAAATTAAATCCATAGGATTAGAGGTGAGGGAAGGAAAAGATAAAGTAACACATTCTGGACCAGGGCTAAGAAAAGTATAATTTAATATTTTTATAAGTGATCTGGAAGAGAGAGAGCAATGTAAAATCTCTGAACTGATGGGAATGAACCACAAAAAGATCCTGAGATACTGTTGTGGACAAAAAACAAAAACACAAAAAAGTAACATAAAATCCAAAATGGGCCAAGGTAAGAAAATGCTCTTAAGTTATGATGATCCAAGTTCACTTATAGAAAAATGGGCATTGGGCTCCGCTGGTGGTGCAGTGGTTAAGAATCCACCTGCCAATGCAGGGGACATGGGTTCAAGCCCTGGTTGGGGAAGATCCCACATGCCGCGGAGCAACTAAGCCCGTGCACCGCAACTACTGAGCCTGCGCTCTAGAGCCTGCGAGCCACAACTACTGAGCCCACGTGCCACAACAACTGAAGCCCATGTGCCTAGAGCCCATGCTCCGCAACAAGAGAAGCCACCTCAATGAGAAGCCCACGCACTGCAACAGAGTAGCCCCCGCTCGATGCAACTAGAGAAAGCGCGGGCACAGCAACAAAGACCCAACACAGCTATAAATAAATAAATATTTATTTTTAAAAAAAGCATATATTAAAAAAAAAAAATGACTCCCAGATGGCAGACATTGCTCTTTGTGCTTCACTGTATTAATTCATTTATTCCTCACAGCAAGGCTAACTAAGAAGCTAGTACTGTTATTATCACCATCATTTTACAGATGAGAAAACCTAAATAGCTTAAGCCATTTGCCCAAGACCACACAAGTTAATAAATGGAGGAGCCAGAATTCAAACACAGGTCATCTGTGTTTTTAACCTCTTCACTATATAACAAATCTCTGCAGCTTAAAAGGAGAGCTTTTAGAAATATCACACCTACCATTTATTAATCATGTACCACATTCCCAGTAAGAAGTGATCTACATATATGTTCCCATTGCAGCCTCACAATACCCTGTGAAATCAGTGCCACCATGCCCATTTTGCAGATGAGAAAGTCAAGGCTGAGAGAGGTCCACTATGTCTCCCAAAAGCCCACTGCTGGTATGGAATTCCAAATCAAGCTAGTCTCACTCTGCCTAGCCTTGGCCATGTTATATGTAACTTATTAGTTTACATCCCTGTCTCCCTTACAATTAAAGGAAGGGCTCATCTTCAAACTGAGGAGTAAATCTGAAGAAGTTGTCTCCCCAAGAGATAGTACAGATTGAGAATGTGGGCAGGGTCGAGAGATTGAGGTGCAGCTAGTGGGCAAGGCAGGAATGCCTGGAGGCACCCAGAACCTCGGGAAGGATAACTATTTTGTCCTCGATGGGGACAAAAGGATGAAAACAGTTTAAGGAAGGAGCCTCTTTTCCTATCCATGGAAATTCTCCACCCTGCCCTGCTGCTAGGGAGTGAGCAGAGAAGATTATCCAGGACAGAGGCAGAAGGGAATTGGGAGAATTTTTAAATGCCACAAATACTCAGGAAACTCACATCCTACCTCAAAGGTTGGTTTCATTCTCTAGGGTTTTTAAAGTTTTCTGGGTTTCATTCTATATGCTTAGGCACAGCTTGAAACCAAAGGTACACAGTGGAAATATTATAGGATGGGCTCATAGTGTGAGGGAAGGAGACCCTCATCAGACTCAGGCCGTTTCCATCTCAGAGGCTGCCATGCTGCCCGTTCCTGGCCACTCACCATGAAGTCGGTGGCCGCACCCGAGTCGGCATGCCTGAGGTAGACGGGGTTCACGCTGAAGGTCTGCTGCAACTTGTACTTGTCCTTGACCCTGTGGGTTTCCAAATGGGCATTAGTAGCTGAGGATGGCTTTCCCACAGGCTGGGAGCTTGGCTGCCACACTCACCAGAACCCAGTACAGTCAAAGTGCACCATCATCCACTTGGAAGGATTAAAGGTGAAGGAATCGGCGTACTCGATGCCCTTCAGAAACCCCCGGAACTCAGGGCACAGGAAGGCAGTGCCCGCGTAGGCAGCATCGATGTGGAGCCACAGCCCCTCATTGGCACCTGAGGAGGCAAACGTCACCTACTGGGGGTGGCACTGGGGGTGGGAGTGGGTTGCCACCAGCCAGCTAAAAGGCATCTCTTACCTGGTCCATCCAGCTGCTGGGCTGCAAGGGAAGGGCTGAGAAAGGATGCCCATGGCTGATTGAGACACGGAGGCATGTGAACATGGGGGGAGGGTGTCAGTGCAAGGAGTGGGGCTGAGTTAGGCACGGCCATCCCTGCAGGGAAAGCCTACAGAGCCTCACCCTGGCCTTTTCTCTCACTGACCAGAGGGTCGACACCCTCTTGGCCTCCACCCAGAGCTTTCTGGAACAGAAACCAACTTACCACTGGCCCAGAGAGCAATGTTAATGCATCTAATACAAATGTTAGAGAGGGGGTGTCTCTCTTTCCTAGTGGATTTCTCGCTTGAGGATTTTGAACAATCACATTTGGGTTTCTTTTCTGCCTTTATCTCCCCCTCACCCCGTGGTTTCCCCTACCCTACCTTTTCATTTTCATTTTCTCAGCCTAGACTAGAAAATATTCCACTATGACTCACTCACCCTGTGTTCTGGATATGTCCTGCTTTAAGCAGATTTCAACATACAAGTGAGATAGTGAGAGACCTGAGGTCCTCCCACTGTTGCCTCTGAGGACAGGATGCAAGGGGGTCAGCTCTAACCCTTGGTCCCACCACTGGGAAAAGCAGTGACCTGGCTGCCTGGAAGAAGGTACTCATGACCTCTGGTGGCTCTTCCTACGCTCTGTGCATTGACCACGGAGGGACCAGAGAATTGCACTGAGCTGGTTTCAGGCTCTTGCTCTAGGGAACGTTTTAAAACTCATTACTTGTCTTCCTAGCCAGACAGGGCAGACACTTACAGATGGGGCCCAGCTCTGACAGGCGATCAAATGCACAGACCCCAGTGGTCCCCAGTGTGGCACAGACCTGGAGGAAAACAGAGGAAGTTAACATGGGAAGGTGGGCTCGTGTGACACATTCGGCCTGAAAAAAAAGATTTCATCACAGATATTAACAGCCCCATCCGTCCCACTAGAACAGGGTATGTTTCACACTATATTTTACCATGACCCACAGTAAGAAGTACATTTTGTATAGCAACCTAGGACATATACACATGTGTATTTGAAACAAAGGTTTTACCAAACAATGCATATTCTCAACACAGGAACGTACTCTCATATTTTCCGTTCTATTTCTTTTTTTTTCTTTTTCTTTTTAAATTAATTAATTAATTAATTAATTTTTGGCTGTGTTGGGTCTTCGTTTCTGTGCAAGGGCTTTCTCTAGTTGCGGCAAGCGGGGGCCACTCTTCATCGCGGTGCGCGGGCCTCTCACCATCGCAGCCTCTCTTGTTGCAGAGCACGGGCTCCAGACACGCAGGCTCAGTAGTTGTGGCTCATGGGCCCAGTCGCTCCGCGGCATCTGGGATCTTCCCAGACCAGGGCTCGAACCCGTGTCCCCTGCATTGGCAGGCAGATTCTCAACCACTGCGCCACCAGGGAAGCCCTTTTCTTCTTTTAATGTTGGTTCTGACCCACAAAATTTATTTCCTAACGCACTAACTCATAATTTGTAAAACATTGTATTTGAGGACCTTTCCGCTCTTGTTTGCAGCATGTTACTTACCTGAATTCTGCCAAAATTCCTTCCTGACCTCCCAGCTCTATCATTCTAAGCTCAGAACATGGTCTGACTTACAAAGACGGGCACCAAGCCCTGTTCTCTGTCCTCCCTGATGGCTTTCTGAAGAACTTCCCCTCGGAGTGAGAAGTCGTCATCCACAGGCAGGAATTTCATCTTGACCAGAGAAATCAAACCAGCCTTTTCCACCGAGGAGTGGGCCTAGAAGGACAGTGGAACGCTCTTAGCAGAGTCATCCTGGAACGAGCCCTCCCAGAAACTGCTGAAACCAGACCAAGGGAAGCAATCACAACATTTGACGTTTGCCTTCCCCCAGGGTTCCTTGGACAACCTCTGAGGCCTGGCTGCCCTGAACCCAGCGGGCTCATGTCTACAGGGAAATCACTCAAGGACTAAGACTCCAGAAGCCAAGCCCTACCTGAAGGTTTGGCTTATGTTGGGCAACTCACCTGGTCGGAGGCATAGGCAACAAGCCGGGCGTTCAGGGAAGACTCATCCGCCCCAGGCTCAGACGCTTTTATTTCCAGGAT
This sequence comes from Balaenoptera physalus, assembly GCF_965194825.1. Lineage (NCBI taxonomy): Eukaryota > Metazoa > Chordata > Mammalia > Artiodactyla > Balaenopteridae > Balaenoptera > Balaenoptera physalus. Next base: position 90,200,320 of record NC_138883.1, on the reverse strand, counting down.
TTTGTTCTTCCTTGCTGCCAGCAAGGCGATCAAGGTGGATTCACTGACTGTGCTCTGCAATGGAAGAAGTTTCCCAGTCGCAGCCTCTCCACGTATTCCCTTGGCAAATTCCCCAGGTTTTGTAGGGTGTGTGTGTGTGTGTGTGTGTTTAATAGCTATTCCTGAGGAAGTACACAGCGCCTGCCTAAGGAGTTGCCCTTCCCCCCAGCTCACATGCCTCTTCTACATTCTACATTCACAACTTCCTATGCATTCCTGGGACACCTCCCTCTCCTATAATTTTCAGGGTAGTAATGAAAGCAAATTTTCAACATCTTTATTAGGCCACAAAGACCAAAAAGAGAATGTTCAGAGAATGCTAGATACAAGTCTGCTTGTAGATATGTTCGTTCCCCATGTTAAAAAAAAAAAAAAAAAGAACTTTCCATGTATTAGGTGTGGAAATGGAGTTTGTTTCCACAGAGATATCCCAGAGAGAGAGGGTCCTGGCCTACTTGAGAGATAACTTTGGCCTCAGTTCTGCTGCCAATGGCTCTTGTGACCTTGAGCTAATATTGCCCCTCCAGAAGGCTCGTTTCCATTTATAAAATAGAGAGCATCCCTTTAGCTGCCTACCAGAGTGGGAGTATCGATTAACCAAAAAAAGGGTTGGGTAGGATTTTGCTCTGGCCACGATTGTGGGAATCCTGGGGGCCACCTCAGCAACGTCACAGAAATCTTGATGATTTCTCATCATTCATTTGCTCAGTCTTTGGTGTCTTTGCTTCTTGAAATCCTTAGGTGACCTACAGCTGATTGCTCCCTGCTGAAAAGCCTAGAGACTGTGTCACAGGAAATGCTATAGACCAGATCCCACAAGATATTCAGTGGCTGAAAATTACTCCACAATTAGGAAGCCAGCAGAATAGTAATAATAATATAATAATACCACCTTCCATCTGTATAGCTATTCCTAGTTCACAAAACACTTTCTGCTATCGCATTTGCTCCTCATCACACCTGCGACACTTGTGATTCCTGTCTACATATGACAATAGTGATGCTCAGAGAGGTTACAGAACTAAACCAAGTTCATGTGGCTGATGGATACGGGAAAAAGCATGGTTTGGATTTAGACAGGGTCAGGTTTGACTCCTCATTCTTCCACTTACCAGCTGTGTGACCTGGAGCAAGTTTTTAACCTCTCTGAGCTTCCGTGCTCTTATTTGAAAAATTGGGGATGGGGCTTCCCTGGTGGCGCAGTGGTTGAGAGTCTGCCTGCCAATGCAGGGGACACGGGTTTGAGCCCTGGTCTGGGAAGATCCCACATGCCGCGGAGCGACTGGGCCCATGAGCCACAACTACTGAGCCTGCGCGTCTGGAGCCTGTGCTCCGCAACAAGAGAGGCCGCGATAGTGAGAGGCCCGCGCACCGCGATGAAGAGTGGCCCCCGCTTGCCACAACTAGAGAAAGCCCTCGCACAGAAACGAAGACCCAACACAGCCATAAATAAATAAATAAATAAATAAATAAATAAATAAATAAATAAATAAGGGATGACACTATTTACCTACAGGGTTCTTGAGATAATTAGATGAAAAGCAAGATCATGCCCAGCAGGCATTTAGCATGTTCTTCCAGATATAATATTTGAAGCTATAACTATCTGCTAACAACCCAGAAGGTCCACAACATGCAGTAATTTGTCTTTCTTGTGAGGGTCAGATTTTAAAATTGGTACAAGACTGGAGTGAGAGAGGGAGTCACTTAGCTAGCAAATGGGCCCAGCAAACTTTCCAGTTCTCATCTCAGGGCAGCATGGCTATTTTTATTTAATAGAAGAAATCTTTGAATCCTCACATCCACCTTTTGAAGGAATTATTATTATTATTATTTCTCTATCTTATATATCATAAGATCAAGAAAATTACACATTACAGAATAATTCAAGAATTTGGGGGTTCTCAAAGGTCTCAGAACCAAACCCTCATGAATGTCAAGGGTTTATAGATGCAAAAGTACCTAGCAACGTGCACTGTCTACAGGAGGCACCCCTCAAGCTCCACTGTGCTGCACTACTCTTGATAAAAAAAGAAATATTTGAACAACTGTCATTTGATAGATATTCAAAAGACAGATCTATAACATACATCGATCTATATTGTTAATTTCTCTCACTGCCAAAAATCTCCTGGACCTAAGAGGGAGAGAAAGAAGTCTCTACTTGCCTTCTCTCTTCTACTTACCATAAGGTGTAAAATGGGACAAGAGAGGGGAGCTGTCAGATTATAAACTAAGAAACTTGAATCAAGGAATACTAGAAATGTGATAATGTGTTGACTTTTTAATTTTTTTCAAAGAAAAACTAAAAGAAAAGTGGAGACAGTCGTGGCCATGGTGTAAAGGCAATGGAAGTCAAGATGGTAGTGGCAGCAAAGGTGGGAGCGGGGACTGTGGTGGAGTTGGTGGTGTGGGTGATGGTGGTGTCAGTCATGATAATTATGATGGTAATGGTGATGGTGCTGGCAGGGACGGTGGTGGTGTGAGTGACATGGGGGAAACTCCACGGAAAACATGAGAATCACCCGGGTAAGTTTGGCTTATCTTTCCCTACTTAGTCCCTGTGCTAGGAGGAGCTTTGCCAATGGAGGCACCTGCAAGACGCCTCCCCCCTGGCTGCCAGGGTGGTGGTGCAGGAAGTGCTCTGGAAGCCCCAGCATTTTTGCCAGCCAGTCCATGACATTCATCTCCAGTTCCGTGCACACAGGGCTGGAAGCCTGAAAGAGGGAAAGCAATGTCATCTGGATTGCCCCAGGGCACCAAGATGTCCCCACCAGCCCCAGAAACACATCCGTCTCTGCCTTGACCCTCCCCAGGCCTGTCTTGTCGCTGGAGAAGGCGCCACTTTTAGGTCCTGTAGCGCCTTCATCCTCTGCCAAACCAGAAAGGGGAAAGAGTGTGGGGCTTTGGTTCATGCCATCGTCAATGAGGTGGATTCTCCTGTGACTCCAAGGCCCGATGGAAAAACAGCCCTAGAAATGATTGCTTCCATTTGGATCCCCAAGTCCCTAAAATACCCAGCTGAAAAGCATTCTAAAGGCCAGGGGGAAGTTTTAAGACCAAGAAAGAAAGCACTTCCTCCTGGAAAAGATAGCAACTCTCCCAGCTTCCAACCCACTCCACCCACCCACCCCTACACACACACACACACACACACACACACACACACACACACACACACACACACACATCCTATAACAGTTCAGGCTTAAAATAGAGAGCTGTTCTAGGAGGCTTGTGGCACAATTTAAAGCTGATTGGTGCTTAAGGAGTTATTAAGGGAAGCCTTAGGGCATATCCCTAACCCCTCAAAGACAAGAGCAAGGGGAAGGTTGTACCCACAGGCACCAAAGTACTTAGAGAGTGTAACAAATTGTGGCAATAACCAGATCTTGGTCCAAATCTCATCTCTGTCTTGATGAACTATGTGGTCTTGGGGAGATAAATTACTTAAGCCTTCATTTTTTAATTCACCCTTACAAAATGGGGCCACTACTCATAATTTCACAGGGTTAAAGAATAAGATGAGATCATTTATATAAAGCTTAAGCTCAAGTAATGTAGCCATTGTTAATATCTAACTTGAAACCCTGTTCAGAGACCCGGACAAAATATGTCTGCCCCAGGATTTCACTTCCTGCCATGTCCCCTTTTCCACTGGTTATAGCAGCAGCCATGGTTACTCACCCAGGTAAATCCCAAGCAGTTGATGGCATCAGCCAGCATGTCTCCCAGAAGTGATGGCCAAGAGGTGAGAGCTGGGTAGTAGGCATGCATATGGGGGCTTTGCCAGTGTACCACCTGGAAGCAGAGCAGGTACACGGGTGGCACCAGGGGCAGCTACCGGCGGCTTTCCTCTTCCAGAGACCCTCCCTGGCAAGGGGCAGCGCCCACTCTAGAGACTGGCTGACACTTTTAAGACAACCAACAAGTGACACAAATCCATAAAAGTAAGGCATAGTCACAGTGTTCTTGCCGCCCACGTTTCTCATATTCTGAGCTAGTTCATTAGTGGAGCTTTGCACACACGCAGAGACCAGAAGGGAATATGCAAGATGAAAATTGCTATGGGAATTAGAGTTGTGGATTCTGGGTAGTGTTTGCATTAGTCTCCAAAGCTTACCCCCCGCACGGCTCCTACCCAGTAATAAGAGGAAGGGGAGACTGTGAGCTCTGGAAGAGCAGGTTGCTTGTCTCATTCAGTCTCTTGCAAAAAGTATCCAGAGTTCTTTGGGCATGCACTCTTGCAGAGGGCCAGTGTGCCTGGGTTCAAAGCTGTCCTTAGCTTCCCAGTGGGGATGGAGAGAGGAGACTAGAAGACAGAAGTGCCAGCCCAAGGGCATGGGAAACTGCCTCCAGGTTAACCCTTGAGCCCACAGTTAGATTAACCGGACGAAAGGAGGGGCCCGTGGACAGGAAGGGCCTCCTTCAACTGCTCTCAGAAACATTTTCGGTGGCTCATTGGCCTCACTGATTATCTAATCTGGCTTCATCTCACTGTTCTACAATCATACCCTGTTCGTATCTGTGTTCATGTCTTTGAGCAAAGTTGTGTCCCCTGACAGGAAGGCACTTCTCATACAGACGGGACCTTCCAAAATCTGCTAACTCTTAGAAAGCCACTAAATATTCATTTCCTCTATGAACCCTTCCCCAGGTCCCCATCCACCTTTGATCCCTTCCCCGGGCCCATGGAATGTTCTCATTCTAGATGTTTCACGCTACTGAGAACTCACAAGATAACATTTTAGTGTATTATCGAGTTATTCCGTGTACACAAATCCCTTTAACCCTTTAAGAGCAAGGACGGTGTCCTGGATAGTGTATATGGTAGAAGGAGCATAAGATTTAAGCCCAAGGACACAGGTTCCAGTCCTAACCCTGCCGTAACCAGCTGTGTGACCCCGTAGATTTATTGTGAAGCTAATGAACTTAAGCATCAAGGTCCCATGTTTGCATGGGTCTCTTTCAAGATCCATTCTTAATTTTTTTTTCTTAAGTGGGGAGGGGGTCCCAATTTTTTCATCCAATTCCCACCCCATAAAACCAGGATCCTCCCTGTACCTCTCTCAACCTCAGTTTCTCATAATAAAATAAATCCTGTCTCCTGGGGCTGTTGTGTGGATCAGCCTGGGAGGAAATTTGTAAAATGTAAAGCACTAATGTTAACGGTAAGCTGATCACATGGTGATGGACATATCACATATCCTGACTTGACTCTTAGATAATCAGACCTCGTCCTCCGACTTTCACCAGGCAGACGGCATCATAGGTAATGACAATATCTTCCACTTCCTATGCTTTATCTTGTTTAATTCTCACAGCACCCCTATTAGGTAGGTTCTAACATTATCCCTGTTTTACAGATAACAGTTGGGGCTGGTGGAGAGAGAGAGCATTCTCATGATCACGTACACCTCATAAGGACAGATGTCAGAAACCCAGGACTTCCTGACTCTGGAGCCCAGCACCTAAGCAGTTTGGCACCCTGCCTTCTCCCCCTGCTCTCCTCTCCCTCCCTCATGAAGAGTAGGTGGGGTTTCTCTAACCAGGGTTGGAATTAAAGCAAAAAGACAGTTTTTCTTCTCCTTGTGTCTAGGAGGTGGCATGGAGGGGGAAATTAATCCAGTTTTAAAGGAGGCGCTGACCCTAATGAGAAAGCAAAGGGCTGATGGCTTTCAGGCCAACTCTCAGAGGCTGGTGCAGCCTGAGAGATGAGATGAAAGATTGGGTCTTCATTACTGATGTGATTAGTGACAGTATTTTGGAAACCCTGGAGAAGGCCTTCCACCTCCTGGCCCTATCAAGAGGCAATTGTCTGTTCTAATAAGATACATAAGATAAGATAAGTCAGAGGAATGCTTATCAAAACAGACAGACCTCTTGGTCCAGAAATGAGCCTCTTTAACCGTACCCCCAGCAACTGCTGGAATTTCTTTCAGTCAAATGAATCAGCTCATTTCCATCTCTTCTGACAGCTGCTTTCAGTCTCACTACCAAATTACGGTTGGCCCCTCCACAGATTATATTTTACAGAATGAAATCCATGAGATAATCTTATCGGGGAGCTAGCCTCCCTGGTAGAGTTTTACTGATACGGAAATTTTCAAAATATGCTTACGAAATAGGCTGAATGGTCAGAGAGAGATGAATATTTGGCTTTGTACAAACTTGCCATCACTTTCTGTGTTTGAAAGAAAACAGAAATATCTCACCTCCGCCTCCAGGTGTATTTCTGTCACATCTAAGTCCAAAGCTCTTTGGGGATGATGGGAGCAAATACCAAGTCATCCTGGGGAAGAGCTGCTGGACAGACGTGGTTCATGACACCAGTGCCCCAAGCAGGGAGACCTGTGACTCTGGGAAGACAACTAACTTCTCTGAGCCTCAGTTTCTTCATAAAACATGGATCATAAGGTCCTTTGGGGATAAAACAAGCCAGTCTACCATGTGGCTAGTACAGTGCCTGGCACATGGCGTGGAGTACAGTAAAAGGCAGCCCTTCCGTGAGAGGAGGATGGTCCACTTTCAGCAGGAGCGCCTGGCACAGCTCCCGGTGCTCGGGGACATTGTCACAGCACATGGCAGCTTCAGCACAAGCCCCAGGCGTCAGCCAGCCTCTGTCTGTTCCCTGGCCCCACTAGCACTGTCACCAGGCTATGCCCCTTGTCACTGAGAGTATAGATGATTCAGGGTAAGCTCCTTCCTACTCCTGAAAAGCAGTTCAATCAGGAGACCTCCCTTGGTTAGGAAGGACGGGGTTCTCCACTTCATGGAAGAGAAAGGAGGGGGCTGACCTGGACTCGCTCAGCTTCCCGGCCCACCCAACCTGACAACCGGGGTACCCTCGGAGAGGTGTGCTTTGGCTTCCCTCCTTCCCTTTGGCACGTCTCAGGATTCTGTAGGAGAGTTCCCTGGCTCTGCCAACGGGGGCTTCTGGGACCATCTCCCACCTCCTCTCTCCATCTTGCTCCCCACATCCGTCCTTTCCCCTCGGGCCCAATCTTCACTACTCACCTCATCCCATCCGACTTCCACCCTTCTGTCAGACAGGCCCTGGGATGCAGTCCTTATTCCCTCCTGCTCCCTACCCAACTCTACAGGTCAGCCCTGGCACCAGAAACCTAATTTCAGTCAAAGTCCCGGCCCTCCATATGCCCAGAAGACAGTCTGGGATGTCGGTGGCCAAGGGGCTGAGGGCTTATCTTAGGGTTACCCAAGGCTTTCCAGGCCCATCGCCCCCTGCCCACCTACACCCCGACATCCAGAATCACCCTGTGGTGACTGCTTCTCACCCCGGGCATGATGATTCGTTCAATGTCCCCAAAGATGCTGTCCCAGCTGTCGGGCTCCTCGGGCGCACTCTCGGGCAGCTGGGCCCGCAGGTAGCCAGGCCTCACATCCGGAGTCACCCGCCGCTCCTGCACGCTGCTCAGGTACTGGCAGATGTAATCCACCATCTCCTTTCCTACAAGGGAGGCAGAGAAGCCAGGCTCATGTCCCCTGACTGGGCCTGGCCAATTCGTGCCCGTCGCCCTAGCATTGGGATCAGGAGACTGGGTGAAGAAGGAGATGGATTCATGGGTTGAATGGCGGTGGGTCTGACCCCCAGCACACAGCTTGTCTTCAATTAAAAAATTTAAAAGTGCGCAAAGGAGTGAATGAATGATGGAGGGAGTGTCTGACTCTATATACATGAATAAGAGGGAAAATCTCCAAGGCATCAAGCTCTAACACCAAAGTAAAGGATTTCTTTTTCCTCCCCTTCCCTTTTCCATATTAATCTTGATCAGCTCTCCCACCTTTCTTTTCTTCTCAAAAACAGAGGGTCTATGCATTCATCACCTTACAGATTCAGTAGAAACGCTGTGGCTCTTTCTATCCAGAAATTGAACACACACGCACACACACCCCCTATACTTGTGCCTTGTTGGCACAGATGGCAAGCTCCCACACTAGGGTCTGATAAAAGGTAAAAAATATATTTGTTCACCATTCCCATTGGACCAGTAATTCCCCACATTTTTGGACCCATGAACTTCTTTGAGAATCTGATGTCTTAATCAATTTATCTCCCTCGCTTCTGCCTCCACCAATACCTCAGTACCTACAACAGTTTTCAGATGCTCAACGAATTTTATCAAATGAATGAATAAAAGAATAAGGAAGAAAAACATCCAAGTCGAATACTTGAAGCCACTGCAAATTATCTATTCTTTCTTCCCTTTCATTTCTCCAGGAAAGGGTCTCTGTCTTCAGAGCCTCTGTCTCTTCATCTCTGTCTCTTTTTCTCTCTCTCTCATTGCTTCTCTTCCGCTCTGTGTCTGTGTCTGTGTGTTCATCTCTCCTCCCTCTGTGTCTCTCTCAATATCTATCATTCCTCCTTAGTACTCCCTAGCCTCCTTTTCCCCCTGCAAAAGAGGGAGAGAGAGTGAGAGAGACAAGGAAAGGCAACCCGATGTCTTCCCACTGCATCAGCTCATGCAAAATTCTTATAAGCAGGACCAGTCCCAGACAAAGCTGTGAAAACTTCCAGCACCCTTCTCTCTTCTTTGTGCTCTCCTCCAACCCTCCCACGGCCCGATGACTTTCATGACTGCAGCAGCATCCCTCCAGAGCTCTGAGAGCCCTGGACCTAGCCCTCCACTTACCCAGGGACCGTATGGAATGTTTTTGTGTTCCACTCACAGGATAAACATCCACAGGATAAACATCCACAGCTGATCAAACCAGCTCTCGGCTGAGTGCCTTTGGAAAGCAATGGTATAAGCTAATGTCCACTGAAGTGTAAAGACTGATAGTCATTCAGGCTGGATGGGAGGGGAGTTTGGGGGAGAATGGATACATATATAGGTATGGCTGAGTCCCTTGGCTGTGCACCTGAAACTATCATAATATTGTTAACTGGCTATACTCCAATATAAAATAAAAAGTTTTAAAAAAAAAAAAAAAGACTGATAGCCACTTAGTGAGTTATGTCTGGGTAGAGGAAAGAGAGGAAAAGTTGGATTTTAACATGGGACCATGCCTTACAGCAAAGAAATTTTAGGCAAAATAACCTACTAGAGGGGATGAGGATATAAAAATTTATGGAGAGAGAAATTATAAGCAACTACTTACTTTCCCTCTTAGGACAGCCGTGCCTGAAGACAAGATAACCATTTGGTTTTGCTCATCACACAAGGCTTGAGACAGAGTAGGTGCTCTTTAAATATTTATGGAATGAATGACTAAATGAAAGAACTCTACAGACAGATTCACACATAGAGAAATGAAGAGGAAGGAAGATGAGATTTTGCATGACTGCAGAATACTTAGGGAAATTCTTTTCTACTTCAGAACATGAATAATCCCCCTTTACCCATTTAGTATTTCAGAAACCCAAATCCCCTATTCCGTGGGAAAGAAGAAAGGAAAAGTCTGGCACAGTAGTGTGGACGCACATGAGAGTTGGTGTATGAGGGGGAGAATGAAAGAGAGGCTGAGAAAAGATTTAAACACTGATCCCACATTCCCTTCTCAGGAAAAACTTTGTGGAAGCCAACTCTCAGAAGGAAATTCTAACACTCCAGTCAAAAGACACCCCAAAATCTAAGCAGCAGTTCCTACAAGAGTGGCAGCAGGGAAGAGGGCCAGGGATGCCCCTGCTCACCTCTCCTTCTGTACTCCTCAGGTTCCATCGTCTCCCTGGGGCTTGGCTCCTTCTCACAGACAACACGGAGGAGGTGGAAGGTGTGCTCCTGGGCAGCCCATGTGCGCCCTTTATTTAAAGGGTTCTCCTCTCTTCCACCTTAGCTCCGCCCTTCCGTGGCCCTTCCTCTAGGTTTAATTAATTCCACCCCTTCTTCCCCCAGTCCTTGCTGGGAACAGTGACCACAACTTTAGCTGGTCCAGAGATCGAGGATAAAAGGCACTTCTAAATTAAACAGTGCACTTCGCAGGCAGCCTCCAGGTGGATATGGTAAAGAGCCCTCACTTCTTTCTGGTCCCAGATTCATACGAGAGATCCCGAGCCTCACACAAAGCTCCCAGCTCAGTAGCCCGGAACAAAGGCAAGGGGGTGCAGAATAAGTAGCAAGGATTGTTATTATCATTCCTGCCACTGCGTTCCTGGCAGGGAGGGAGAAACAGGCACTTACAGCAATGCTGCTCTTCTGGCCACGCTGTGCTCAGGAACAGGCAGATGTTATCATCTAACACGACAGATTTTTGTTGTTGTTGTTACTACATAATACTTGTTGCTGTAGAGAGATGAGAAAACGCAGATAAGCAAAAAACAAAACAACAAAAATTGAAACATCACCCAGATTTAACACGTTTAGCACTTAAAAGGCTGTGTATGCGTGTGCTTGTAAAGGGATGTGCAGAAACTACTGTGGGGAAGGGAAACACTACTCTTGGAGCTTTATTTCTGAGTAAAGAGTGATCGAATGCTTTCAGGTTGCCAAAGAGAACAGACTATTTGGTTTGTTTCCAATCTTCATCTTCCTTGTCCTCTGGGTGGAGTTTGATGGTTACCCCTTCCAAGGCATTGCCCCTCCTGCTCCACCTGCCACCTCTCTGGCTGTTTGTCTCCTCCATCTGGCCCTTAAATGTGGGCATGCTTCAGGGGGTTGCCCTCCTCTCATCTTTCTTCCTCGGTGGCCATATCCATTTCTATGACTTTAAATGCTATCAGGTGATATTCTTATAAGTATAAACCCTGTGTCAAATTTATACCATGAGGCCCTCCCAGTCTTCTGAGCTCCAAAACCTTACATCCAACTGCGTAGCTGACAAATAAGCTTGCATGGCTCTTAGGCACCTCAAACTTAACATGTTACAAAACCGAATTTTAGTCTTTCTCCAAAAATCTGCTCCTCGTTCAGTCTTCCCCATCTCAGTTTATTGTACCTCCATCCATCCAAGCATCCATCCATCCGTACAACAGAATATTATTCCATAATAAAAGGGAATGAAGTACTGACACAAGCTACAACATGGATAAACCTTGAAAACACTATGCTAAGTGAAAGAAGCCAGTCACAAAGGGCCACGTATTATAGCATTCCATTTATATGAAATGTCCAGAATAGTCAAATTTGTAGAGACAGAAGGTAGATTACTAGCTACCAGAGTTTGACAGCTAAGGGGAACAGAGTTTGGGTTTTTTTGTTTTTTGTACTGGAGGAGGGGATGGTAGTGATTAAAATGTTTTAAAATTATTGTGATGGTTACCAACTCTGAATATACTAAATGCATTGAATTGGACACTTTAAATGGGGGGATTTACTATGACAAAGGAGACAAGAATATACAAGGGAGAAAAGACAGTCTCTCCAATAAGTGATCCTGGGAAAACTGGACAGCTACATGTAAAAGAATGAACTTAGAACATTCTCTTACACCATATACGAAAATAAACTCAGAATGCATTAGACCTACATGTAAGACCAGACACCATAAAACTCACAGAAGAAAACATAGGCAGGACACTCTCTGACATAAATTTTAGTCATATTTTTTTGGATCTGTGTCCTAAAGCAAAGGAAATAAAAGGAAAAATAAACAAATGGAACCTAATTAAACTTAAAAGCTTTTGCACAGTACAGGAAACCATCAACAACATGAAAAGACAACCTGATGAATGGGAGAAAATATTTGCAAATGATTTGACCAGTAATGGGTTAATATCCAAAATATATAACTCAACATCAAAAAAGCCAAAAAATGGGCAGAAGACCTGAATAGACATTTTTCCAGAGAAGACATACAGACAGCCAAACGGCACAGGAAAAGATGTTCAACATCGTTAATTATCAGAGAAATGCAAATCAAAACCAAAATGCAGTATCACCTCACACCAGTCAGAATGGCTATCATCAAAAAGTCTACAAATTGGGTTTCCCTGGTGGCACAGTGGTTAAGAATCCGCCTGTCAACGCAGGGAACACGGGTTCGAGCCCTGGTCCGAGACGATCCCACATGCCTCGGAGCAACTAAGCCCATGCGCCACAACTACTGAGCCTGCGCTCTAGAGCCCATGCTCCACAACAAGAGAAGCCACCGCAATGAGACGCCCACGCACAGCAAGGAAGAGTAGCCCCCGCTCGCCACAACTAGAGAAAGCCCATGCACAGAAACGAAGACCCAATGTAGCCAAAAATAAAAAATAAAAATTTTAAAATAAAATAAAATAAAAAATAAAAGATTCAGATTTTTCTTAATAAAAAAGTCTACAAATAATAAATGCTGGAGAGGGTGTGGAGAAAAGGGAACCCTCCTGCACTATTGGTGGGAATGTAAATTGGTGCAGCCACTATGGAAAAATCGTATGGAGGTTCCTTAAAAAACTAAAAGTAGAGCTACTGTATGATCCAGCAATCCCACTCCTGGGCATATATCCAGAAAAAAAGAAAACTCTAATTTAAAAAACTACACGTGCCCCAACGTTCATAGCAGCACTATCTGCAATAGCCAAGACATGGAAACAATCCAAATGCCCATCAACAGATGACTGGTTTAAGAAAATGTGGTATATAGATACAATGGAATATTACTCAACCATAAAAAGAATGAAATATTGCCATTTGCAGCAACATGGATGGACCTAGAGAATATTATGCTTAGTGAAATAAGTTCGAGAAAGATAAATACTATATGACATCACTTACATGTAGAATCTAAAAAATAAAGCAAACTAATAAATATAAAAAAAAAGAAAATAAATAAATGGGAGGGTTTAAAGTATGGCAATCTCAATAACGTTACTGATGAAGAAGGAGAAGGAGAAGAAGGAAGGGGGGGGAGGGGGAGGAGGGGGAGGAGGAGGAGAGGAATGCCCCGGGAACATAAGGTCTTTGGTGAACAAATGTCCTGGTGGATTTGGACTCCACTGATATTGTCAATAGTATAAATCTTTCCTAGGAGCAAGAGTAGGAAAAATAGTAATATTGACAGTGATAACAGCTAACATTTATTGAGCACGTGAAAACCAAGTTAGGAACTTTAGATGAAAAAGTATCAGTTATTTCTGGGGCTTCCCTGGTGGCGCAGTGGTTGAGAATCTGCCTGCCAATGCAGGGAACACGGGTTCAAGCCCTGGTCTGGGAAGATCCCACATGCCGCAGAGTTAACTAGGCCCGTGAGCCACAATTGCTGAGCCTGCACGTCTGGAGCCTGTGCTCCACAACAAGAGGGGCTGCGATAGTGAGAGGCCCGCGCACCACGATGAACAGTGGCCTCCACTTGCTGCAATTAGAGAAAGCCCTCGCACAGAAATGAGGACCCAACACAGCCATAAATAAATAAAATAAAATAAAATTTTAAAAAAGTATCAGTTATTTTCTCTTCGCTTCTGCTCCATTCTCTCCCTTTTATTCTTCTGCAACTCCAATTATGCCTATGTTAAACTTTTTACCTTATCTCATATATATATATTTGTGTATACATATTACATATTATATAATATGTTATATAAATTATATTTTTATATTCTTTTATTTGTTTTCCATCTTCTTTTCCCTCTGAGTTTCAGCTTGGAAATTATTCTCTGATGTATCTTTGATTTCTTTCTTCAGATGTTTCTAATATGATGATAAACCTGTTTATTGATTTCCTAATATCAGTTATTATATATTTTTCAGTTGTAGAATTTCCATTTGGTCTTTTTTGTTTTCACAATTCTTATATTCAACAGAGGACACATCCAGATATATAAAGAACACCCATAAATCAATTTTAAAAGACAGTATACCCAATAGAAAAATAGATAACAGATTTGAGTAGGTACTTCTTCAAACAGGATATCTAAACAGTCAATAAATATGCAAAAGATGTTCAATCTCATTAGTCATCATGGATGCTACCACAAAACCCAGAATGGCTAAAATGAGAAAGACAGCAAATATCAAGAGCAATTGGCTCTCATACACTCTGGTGGGAGTATAAATTGAAATAACTATCCTGGAAAATATTCTCTCATAGTATCTTCCAGAGCTGAACGTATTATATGTATATATATATGCTATAACCCAGCAAGTTTACTTCTAGGTACTTAACCAACAAAAATACTTTTATATGATCAACATAAGACATGTGGAAGTATGCTCACAGAAGCAGTATTCCTAACAGGCAAACACTAGATTCAAATGTTCATCAATGCTACGGGTAAATACATCCAGAAAAAAAAATAATAAGTTGCATCCAATCCTCACACCATGTACCTCGATAAATTCCAAAAAAATTAGATTTAAATGTAAAAAATAAAAGCATAAAATTACATGAAACCATCACTATAATCATGGTAACAGACAGTTTCACAGGTGTACGCATATGTCCAAAGTCATCAAATTATATACATTAAATATGCACATTTTTTGGTATATCAATTATACCTCAATAAAGCTGTTTAAAAAATGACAATGAAAATTACATGAGGAAAATTTAGGTGCTTTTCTGGTTAACTTCAGAGTGAAGAATATCTTTCTAACTATGGCTCAAAAGCCAGAAACTATAAATTCAACCATATTTTTAAAAAAACCCAGGGACTTCCCTGGAGGTCCAGTGGTTAAAACTCCACACTTCCAATGCAGGGGGCGCAGGTTCAATCCCTCATCGGGGAACTAAGATCCTACATGCCGAGTGGCACAGCCAAAAAATTAAAAAAAAAAAAAAAAGAAAAACCCATAAGGAAAGTCAAAAGACAATGACAAACTGGGGAAAAATATTTGCAACTCACAGCACAAGGGCAAGAAGAAAAAGACCAGCACTCTGACAGAAAAAATGGGTGAAGACTGGTAAGAGAAATTAGCATAAAGGAAAACACAAAACCCATAACTGAGAAAATCAACCTAGATCTATACTCAACTACATATCAGAATAGCACACCCCCAGTTTGCTAATACAGCATGTGGGCAAGGCTGTAGGGAAACGGGTGCTCACATGGAAAGAGAGGTGGCAGGGCAATCTGGAAATATCTACCAAAACTGCAAATGTATACTTGCCTTTGACCCAGCTATTCCACTTCAGCATATCCTTGTACATGTGTGAAATGACAAGCGTACAAGGTTATTCTTTGCAGCACAGTTTGTAGTAGCAAAAGATTGAAAACAACACAACTGTCCAAGGCTAGGAAACTAATTAAACTAAGGCACATGCACACAGTGCAACTCTACAAAAAAAGGAGTCTGCTCCAAGGGATGAGGAAAACGGCACGGTGCAGAACAGAGTGTACCACTTGTGAAAAAAAAGCAGGGGGAAAATGAGAATGCAGACTATATTTGCTTTTATGTGCCCCACACCCCGTGCAAAAAAAAAAAAAACATTGAAATTATTAGTAAGTAATTAATAATGGTAGTTACCTAGAACAGGAATTGAGCGGATGGGCCCAGAGGTGGGAGGAGGACTTTTCACAGATACCTTTTATAACTTTACTTTTTGCTGTATTTATTTATTTACTTTCTTATTTACTTACTCATTTAATGAGCATTTACTACCTATTAAAATTAAACTAAATAATTTTTAAAATTTTTTACCTTATTTATTTATTTTTGACTGCGTTGGGTTTTCGTTGCTGCGTGCAGGCTTTCTCTAGTTGTGGCGAGCGGGGGCTACTCTTCCTTGCAGTGTGCGGGCTTCTCATTGCGGTGGCTTCTCTTGCGGGCTCTAGGCACGTGGGCTTCAGTAGTTGTGGCACGCGGGCTCAGTAGTTGTAGCTCGCGGGCTCTAGAGCACAGGCTCAGTAGTTGTGGCGCGTGGGCTTAGTTGCTCTGTGGCATGTGGGATCTTCCCGGACCAGGGCTCGAACCCGTGTCCCCTGCATTGGCAGACGGATTCTTAACCACTGAGCC
Source organism: Balaenoptera physalus (assembly GCF_965194825.1). Taxonomy (NCBI): domain Eukaryota; kingdom Metazoa; phylum Chordata; class Mammalia; order Artiodactyla; family Balaenopteridae; genus Balaenoptera; species Balaenoptera physalus. The sequence goes on along the minus strand of NC_138883.1, from coordinate 90,184,451 downwards.
ACCAGGGAAGCCCAAAACTAAATAATTTTTAAAATAATGTAATTATAATAAAATTTAACCTTCTTAAAATGGCCTTCAAGACCTTACATGACCTGCCTTTTTCCCCGAGCTTCTCCCTCACTCACACCCCCTACTCCCTTTTGCCACAGCCTCAGGATCACCTTTTAGCTTCTCAAATAGCTCAATTTACTCTCAATTTATTTCCCATCTCATGGGCTGCTTGCCTAAAAGGTGCAACTCAAAATTCAGCTTAACAGCTCTCGTCAGAGGCAATAATGATGAGGCTGGGCACCAGGATCAGCTCTGTGGATCTCCCCATGGATTCCTTTTCTCAAAGGAAGAACAAAACATTCCCGGTAGTTTGTTCAGAGGACACTTGGCAAACTCTGGAGACGTTTATCATTTATAAAGCGGAGGAGGGAGGTGTTATTGGCACCTACTGCGTAGAGGCCAGGGATGCTGCTAAACACCCTACAATGCACAGGACAGCCCACAACACAGAACTACTCAGCCTAAAATGTCAATAGTGCCAAGGTTGAGAAACCCTTGTCTCCTTGAAAAAAAAAAAAGGAAAAGAGCTAGGGTTAATTTCTGACACTCATTACTTGGGGAAGCTTTGTTATCTCCCTCATTCCCCTGTCTGTAATATAGGCACAATTAGAATTATTTCTTTTTTTTTTTTAAACTTCATCTAGAAAAATTAGGAGCTCTGATACACAAGGAGGAGAATGTAAAACACCCCACCACCCAGAGAACCAGAGCTGATTCTCACCCATTCATTCAACAGGTATTTGTCAGGGACCTTCCTTGTGTCCGGCACTCTTGTGAATGCTGAGGACGTCATGGTGAACTCCTCACGGAGCTTACAATCTGGTGGACAGAGAGAAAATAAACAAAGGAAACACATAATATGTCAGAAGTTATAAGTGCAGGGAGAAAAAAAAAAGAAAGCCAAGGAAGGGGTAAAAAGGGTGTAAGACAGGATAAGTCAGAAAAGATCTCCCAGGGCTTCCCTGGTGGCGCAGTGGTTGAGAATCTGCCTGCCAATGCAGGGGACACGGGTTTGAGCCCTGGTCTGGGAAGATCCCACATGCCGTGGAGCAGCTGGGCCCGTGAGTCACAATTACTGAGCCTGCGCGTCTGGAGCCTGTGCTCCACAACAAGAGAGGCCGCGATAGTGAGAGGGCCACGCACCGCGATGAAGAGTGGCCCCCGCTTGCCACAACTAGAGAAAGCCCTCGCACAGAAATGAAGACCCAACACAGCCATAAATAAAAAAAACAAAACAAAACAAAATTAAAAAAAAAAACAAAAAACAAACACCTAAAGTCACCAGATTTTCTGTAGCATTTGACAATTAAAAAAAAAAAAAAAAAAAAAAACTCCCAGAAAAGGAGACATTTGAGCAAAAGTCTGAAGGAGGTGAAAGAAAGTACCTTAGGTATATCTGGACAAAAAATGCTCTAGGTAGAGGGAATGGTACATGCAAGGTAGTACGATGAGAGTGAGCCTCTTGTGTTTGAGGAACAGCTAGGAGGATACTTAGCTTGGAGTTGAGTGATGGAGCCAGAGACTAGGAGGAAATGGGGTCAGAAAAGTAATGGGAAGAGGTGGGTCAGATCAGGGAGGGCCTCTCTAGTCATTATAAGTACTTTACCGTTTACTTTGAGCAGGATAGGAAACCGTGAAAGTATCTGCGCAGAGGAGTAACATGAGCCAGCTTCATTCTTGAAAGAGTCACTCTGGCTGTTGTGTTGGGAGTTGATTTGGGGGAACAAGGAGTCAGGCAGACCAGATAGGAAGCGATTATAATTATCTAGAGAAGAGATGATGGTGGTACTAATGGACCAGTGTGACGTGATCTGACTCTAGATATATTTTGAAAGTAAGACAAACAAGATTTGCTAATGGTTTCGCAGATGTGGGATATGAAAGAAAGAAAAGAGTCAAGGGTGACTTCAAAGTTTGGAGCCAAGAAACAGGAAGGAGTAGAGAGGAGTTCAGTTTTGAGCACGTCAAGTTTGAGATGTGTATTAGAAGTGTCAGTGGGACTATCAAGGGAGTAGTTAGATGAGTCTGGAGTTCATGTAGAAAGCCTGGGCTGCGGATACAAATTTGGCAGTCATCAGCCTACAGATATTTAAAACCTTGAAACTGGATGAGATCATCAAGCAAGTGAATATTCAGATAGAAATACAAGGATGTTGTGTCACGTAGCCTTCCAAATACTTTTGTATTTAGAGTTCTCACACTTTATTCTCCACTCCTGCCCACTCATACTCCCAGTTTTCCTCCCCATCCCATCTCACCTGCCATACTCATACTCACATTGTACGCCTACTTGTAACTCCCTCCTTGTAACTCGGTGTATAGACTCGTCACGTGCACACACCTCACACTTAGACATGTAACATAAAATTTTTGAATGTTTAACATTTTAATGGTTGTATAATATTCTATCACGTGCATATACTGCAATCTTCAACCAATCCTGTATTTGGACAATTAAGTTTTGGGGTTTTTGCTTTTTTGTTACTATTAATAAGAATGAGGTAGAACAATTTTGCCCCTTAGATATTTCCTTAAAATAAATTTCTAGAAGTAGAATTGCTGAGTAAAGGAGTTTTGGTCGGTTTTACAAAATGCCTTCCAGAAAGATAGAGGAAGTGTATCAGTGTTTCCCCATCTCTCCACACGTAGGGACAGTGACTTCTGTTCTCTCTTCCTTTTAGATGTGAACAGATTATATAAAATAAAACTAAAAGTTGTAGTAACGATTCTTCTTTTATACAATTTGCTGTTTGTAATGTTTTATTAAATTCTGCTTAAGAGAACTGAGATGTGAAGTCTTCCATATTTGGTCCATCCTTCCTGCTTATAGCTGAATTTAGCGAAAAAAAGAAGTTAATGGTGTGTGCCTTAAAGCCAGGCAACAACAGAAATAAAAGCCTGGAACTCCAACTTCACTGAGAAACTCCACAAAGAAGTATTATGCTTGTCTGATTAACGGGGGGAGTGTGAACTTCAAATGAAGTGGTGCAACTGTCACTAAGGAAACGAGATTTTGCTGGAAACAGAGGGATTACTAGGACTTAAGACAGGGAGCTGTGCCCTCCAAGTAACTACTTAGAACTGAGGAATTGGTTTCACTTTCAACCATGTATTGAAAGGGGATTTTTGTGCCCATCGTAATGGTATTTTGCCCTCTGAAAAAGCACTGGGTACAGATGTGATACGGATGTAGGCTAGGGTTAGTCTACAAGAGGCTACATGATAGGAGGGAAAAGGAAGTCCAACTTCTTCCAGGGAGCAACCAGCTGTACAAAGAGCAATCAGGCTTAGCTGCTCACTTAGGAAGGTAGCATAAGGATGGAGTTGACAAATACTGCCTTAGGACAGCAGAAAATCACACCTTTTTGTCCAGAGGGAGAGGGTGGGGCTGGGATGACTGACAGTCCTTTATATACCTTCAGCAGGTTCTATCTCTTCCACATATTTCTTCAAAATATACTTAGCAAATGTTTACTATGTACTGACCACTGTACCTTGCACTTTTAATACACACGATTAGATTCAATCTTCACAACCTAGTGAAAGCCATCTTCTATCTCATCCTTGAGAAACTTAGTCTCAAGGAAATTGAAACAATTGGCTAAAATTACACAAAATAATAATTGAAGGGGCCAGGATTTGAACCCAGGATTATCTGATCCAATACCCATGTTCTTTCCATCACACCAGGCTGCTTCTCTCAACTTTGGTATCTACAGACCTCTAGGGTAAGGGGCTAGTGGAATTTTAATTTTTGGAGGCTCTGCTAAATGCTTCTGAACACTTTAGAACACATCATGTGCAATAATCCAAACACTCATTGCCCTTTCAAATGTAATTGAAAACACACAACTATAAAATATCAAAAGAAAAACTTAGTGCAAGAATGGAAAAAAATTACATTAAGTAGTACATTACATCTTCTAAAAATGGTTTAAGTGTGAAAATTAAATCTTTCCCTCACTAATTATCTGGAAAAGCATATATTGTAAAATGGAGACAGTATTCAGCTAAAAGAGAAAAAGATTCAAGTTGTAAATTAAAATTCTATTCCACCTTTAATAGGCTCCTTGAGTGTTAGACCAATATAACACTTGAAATTCTACCTCAGCCTGGTATTGAGAGTTGCACATAATAGATACTCAGTAAACATGTACTAACTGAGACAATTAAAAAAAAATTTAAGTCAGACAGTGGGAGAAGATATTTACAACTCGTGCAACCAGCAAAAGATTAGTTTCCAGAAAAATATTAAACTTCAACAAACCAATAAGAAAAACTACCCAATAAAAAACAGGTCATGAACTAGCAATTCACAGAATAAATGCTAACGGACCAGAAACAACAGGGAAAAAATGTTCAGCCTCACTAATAATAGGGAATTGCAAATAATGAGAACAATTTCATATCAATGAAGGCTGGCAAAAACAGTGTGATAATATCATGTGTTGGTGAGATGTGGGGAAATGAGAATTCTCATCACTATTCAGAGCCACTCTGGAAAGCAATTTGACAATGTCTGGTAAAACTGCCTACCCTCAATCTAACAATTCCATTTTCCGGGGAAACCTGGCACATGCATGCACATAAGAAGATAAACATATGAGGATGTTCATTACATCACTACTTATAATAGCCAAAAATAGGAAGTGACATATCTATACATAGAACAAAGGATAAATACATATGGTATATTTATTTAATTTTATAAGTCAAAATGAATGATTAGATACTCAGATATGAATGTCTAAAATATTGATGAACTGAAAAAAATCAATATGCAGAATGACATATATATAAAATGATAACTTTAACAAAGTTTAAGAACCATAGAAACCTTACCCTATATTTATCAAATGTGGTACACAGAAAAAGCATGAAAATGTAGATAGAACAATACATTTCAACCTCAGGAGAGTGGCTGTCTTTAGGAGAGAGGAATGAGATGAGAAAGGGGAAAAAAGGGACTTAACTACATCTGTAACATTCAATTTCTTAACAGAAAAGATTTGAAGCAAAGAAGGTAATTTTAAGATTTATTAAATTTGTAGAACACTCCCTAACACCATACACAAAAATAAACTCAAAATGTATTAGAGACCTAAATGTAAGGCCAGACACTATAAAACTCTTAGAGGAAAACATAGCAGAACACTCTATGACATCAATCACAGCAAGATTCTTTTTGACCCACCTCCTAGAGAAATGGAAATAAAAACAAACAATGGGATCTAATGAAACTTAAAAGCTTTTGCACAGCAAAGGAAAACATAAACAAGATGAAAAAACAACCCTCAGAATGGGAGAAAATATTTGCAAATGAAGCAACTGAAAAGGATTAATCTCCAAAATTTACAAGCAGCTCATGCAGCTCAATATCAAAAAAACAAACAACCCAATCCAAAAATGGGCAGAAGACCTAAATAGACATTTCTCCAAAGAAGATATACAGATCACCAACAAACACATGAAAGGATGCTCAACATCACTAATCATTAGAGAAATGCAAATCAAAACTACAATGAGGTATCACCTCACACCGGTCAGAATGGCCATCATCAAAAAATCTACAAACAATAAATGCTGGAGAGGGTGTGGAGAAAAGGGAACCCTCTTGCACTGTTGGTGGGAATGTAAATTGATACAGCCCATGGAGGTTCCTTAAAAAACTAAAAATAGAACTACCATACGACCCAGCAATCCCACTACTGGGCATATACCCTGAGAAAACCATAATTCAAAAAGAGTCATGTACCACAATGTTCATTGCAGCTCTATCTACAACAGCCAGGACATGGAAGCAACCTAAGTGTCCATCGACAGATGAATGGATAAAGAAGATGTGGCACATATATACAATGGAATATTACTCAGCCATAAAAAGAAACGAAATTGAGTTATGTGTAGTGAGGTGGATGGACCTAGAGTCTGTCGTACAGAGTGAAGTAACTCAGAAAGAGAAAAACAAATATCGTTTGCTAACACATATATGGAATCTAAAAAAAAAAAAAGGTCATGAAGAACCTAGGGGCAAGACGGGAATAAAGACGCAGACTTACTAGAGAATGGACTTGAGGACACAGGGAGGGGGAAGGGTAAACTGGGACAAAGTGACAGAGTGGTATTGTATATATGGACATATATACACCACCAAATGTAAAACAGATAGCTAGTGGGAAGCAGCCGCACAGCACAGGGAGATCAGCTCGGTGCTTTGTGACCACCTAGAGGGGTGGGATAGGGAGGGTGGGAGGGAGACGCAAGAGGGAGGGGATATGGGGATATGTGTATATGTATAACTTCACTTTGTTATACAGCAGAAACTAACACACCATTGTACAGCAATTATACTCCAATCAAGATGTTTAAAAAAATTTATTAAATTTGGGTGGTAGGTACATGGATGTTTGTTAAATTATTCTCTATGCCCTTCTATATGTTTTGAAGTTTTCATTAAAACAACTGAGTATTAAATTGTATCTAACAAAAGTAGTAAACATTCTTAATATGCTTCAGTGTTTGATGCTGAGAGTCTATTATACTTGGCAGAAATGTTTGGAAGTAGAGTCAGTTCTCTGGCAGACCGAGAATTTTTAATAAAAAGAGACTACAAGATTCATTTAAGTGTAAGCTTTCTTAATGTATGTTATTTTTCTATAGCAAAATATGCAAATGCAATTTAAACTTTAAATAATTCTTGAGAGTTATAAGGATGGCAGGCAAAGGATAATTATGAAAAATAGTAATACAAAAAATGAATGCTTTACTGACTTTTATCTGGCATGCAAGAAAAATATTTTCTTACAGAAAAACCAAGGAGACATTAAAATAATTCATAAAATTCAAAATTATAATCAATAGTAATCAATGTAATTAATCAATAGTAAGACTGTAATTGCGTATATTAATATATGTAGAAAACATTACATATCAGCCATGCACATGAGATCTAAACTGTTGAAATGAAAATTTGAGTAAGCAATTAATAAAGCACAGTGGATAGAATCACAGAGATCAGGTCAAAATTTTTCCAGGAAGAAAACAGTAGTTTTGGGGGGAATTACAATACTTATCTAAAAATGAAGAGCCCCAAGAACTATATCTAAATTATATTCACTACTTGATTATCATTAATGTGAAATATTTTTAAAGGATCTCAGGGTATCAAAATGATGTAAAAAACTATAAGACTATATATTTGGAAAATACTTTTAATAAGTCACAAAAATAATGATATCAAAATTTTGACTTGGAACCAGAAGCGTATTTTCCATCACAAATTACACAAAGTAATCTGAGAATGAATTCAAAGAGCTTACGTCAAACTGAGTCCATGTACATTGAGATGTTCTCACCTAACATAGAGAAAGCAAATAGCAAACATCATTCAAAACTACAAGAGACTAGTTATCTATAATGAAATCCAAGTACAGTAAATATGACTTAATGAAATAACAAATATATTAGTTAGTTCATTCCTAAGTTGATCTGACATGATGGAAGGAGATATTTACTCAATAGAAGCTAGGTGAATAGAAATTTTTTTTGTCTATTTGCTCTATAAGCCTGAGTCCTAATGCCTTGGGAACCCATCCATATGGATATAAAGGTTCCTACAATTGTTTCGTGATTTTATCTGAAAAGGGTCTCCTTCTTGATACATTTTGTCAGTTCTCAACATCTTTCAGGTATTAAGACACAAAGAAACTTTATAGATTTCATCTGGAAGAAACTTTGTACAGAGTAATACAAAAAATTAGTCATATCAGCATAAAGCATCCATGAATATGTCTATCAACTCATCAGTTCCTGTTATGGGCAAGGGTTTCTTCTGATTTTCAATAAATAATATCATAAATGACCATGTTGAAGAAACATACTGGCATAGATTTTCATTAGCAATATGTTTTGGATAAACATTTTGTATACAGACCTTTTTGTTAAAAACAAGTATAGTCCAAATTATATATTTCACATTTATTTCCTTCTCTCTCTAGCTGTTATTTTGAACGTCACAGAAGAAAGCTCTCCAACTCCCAACCCTCCACCATCATAAACAAATAAAGTAATCCGGTGGTAGAGTAAAAGAAAAACTACCTGCTGTTGATATCAGGAAAGATTGACATAAAAAATAACTTCTAAAAGCCAGTAAAAATAAATGACAACACAAGCCCTTTGGGGAAGTAACTGAGACATAAATAAAGTAACAATAAATGAAAATTAGTTGAGAAGCACAGTCTCTGCAGATACCAGTCATCAGATGAGGCTTTCTGAATCATCACAGACCCAACCTAGAATTTGTAACCCCAGAGTTCTAGCGACTGTACCCAGTGAAGTTTTAAAATCTTAAACAAGTAATTAGGCAATCAAGACATCTAATGAACTCAGTGTGTAGACAGTACATAACCAGTACTATTCCAGATGCACGGAACAGAAACTAATTCATTACAAGGAATTAATTCATTAAGCCCTAACATTTAGGGCATTAGAGCTTGATTCTCTTGCAGAACCCTGGTTGAGAAGGGCTGCTCAAGAAGGTGTTTGTTCATTTAAAATCAATATCTCATTCCCTTCACGAATATACAAACAGAAACATCCTTAACCCAATACAAAAATTAATATCCCCATGCATCTTTCTTTACCACACAAATATTGAAATAAAGGAAAGTGTGGACTGTTTTCTAAAAAAAAAAATAAAATAAAGAAGGTGTTTGTTCACACATAAGTGGAAATAATTAGCCATCAATGTGGCAACCTGATGACCTTTAACTATGAATCCATCATTATGTACTGGAAACACATTAAGTGTGGAGTTCTGAAAACTTTTATTATTATTTTATTCTGTCAGTTCTTTTAATCTTCTGCCCATAACATCATTGAGAATAAGTAGAATGCAAAGCTTTCCCAGTCCACCTCAAAACGGAAGCTAAAAAGAGAAAGAGAAAAGAAAAAGCAAATGCTTTTTTTAGTTATAAATTCTTGTTTAAGTTCTGATTTCATAGTACAGTGAGTCAGGTGTAGATGATTAAGGAATTAAACAAGTCCAACATAACAGACTCTGAAAAACGTGGACTTCCCCCAAAGACATTTCAATATCTACCTGATACTATCATACATTTATTCCTCTTAAGTATCAATTACTTTCTCCCATCTATGGCAAACGTTATTATAGATGAAAATTCTTTCTTGCACCAGGTAAAGTTTCTAGCAGAACAAAAGACTAGAAATCAAAGAAGGCATTAAATTCACTTTCAGAAGCTAGTTTCCAACACTTTCTCAAGGATCTTCAGGGCCAATCTGGTCTTGCAAGCAAAACTATACAGTGGGGTGAACACACTGCCCCTGCTCCACTCTGACACTGCATACGTTAGGGTACCCTTCCTAACATAACAAACCCATAAACGCACTAACGTGCTAAAAAACAGACATAGAAGAGCAGCTTCACGCAACTGAAAATATGACTTGGCATTTGTAAAACCCAGTTTTAGATACTTTAAAGACACAGTGTGAAGAATTTATAATATTTTCATACGGTGGAATATGGCCGTAATACACAGAACAAACTTTTTAACATGTGAATAAAATGTGGTCAAAATATAAGTCTACACTGAACATATGTGGAAAAGATATTTAATTGTAAAATAGAAAAGTAGGGCAGAGTACAGTTTTAAGGGTAATTGCTTCTTTATACAGTATAGGTAATCTAGAAGGGTCTTAGGGTTAAACATTTTCATAAAGCAATAAAACATTAAAAAATAAAACAAGAAAAAGGACTTGAAGTTATGTTTACAAAAAAGAAGGAACACTATGTCAGAGTTTAATGTCCATACATTGTGGAATTGAACAATATTGTGATGAGAGCCAGTCACAGCACAGACATACAGCTTTCACAGGGAAAGTAAAAGCTATGTTAGACATATCTGTAGCATCACCGTAGTACAAAAAGTTCCTGTTCTACATACAAAAGCAATTTTTTTCCATAAGAATAATTTCCTGGGGGGTGGGGAATGAGTCCATGAAATATTTCAGAAACCCATATGCTTTGAGTTTTCCAAAAACATTATCTTAAAATCCAGTGCCTTAAAGTGCTTTCATGTGGAAATCATGATGGAAGGCACAGAATAGTTTCACGTCCCCACTATGAAATTTTCAAAAAAGCATAGATTTTGCAGTTTGCAAATTCAAGGTATCTTGTAAGCTGCTCCTTCCAAGAACACTGTCGTTCCAATAAAACCAGCTGCTAGCTTACTTAGTTTCAATGACCTATAGAATAAAAGGGTTTCTTTCTTTCCTAGTAACTTACATCATCTTTGTGGGGAAAATACCTATGCAAGTGATGCATTTTGAAATTATAAAACATGCAGAATATGTACAAACAGAAAGTTTTAAAAATATTTGCTTCATATACATGTAAATCTACTTGGGTATAGCTGAAATTGAACAAATATAAAAATTTGCTTTCTAAAAATCGTTTTCAGAGAATCTGAGACAACTTAAAGCTGTACAAGATTTCCTGGGAGAAATCTTCTCTTCATATAGAAGTTTATACCTACAAGAGTTAATTCCAGCATCAGTCCACCACATAATTATTACACAACATTTGGTCTAATCAACAACGATCACCCTTAAAACTGTTCTGTTTCTGAGAAATTAAGGTTTGTACTAAAATCAAAAAGAATTCACAAAAAACAGTGGCTTATTGTGTTTTGGGATCTCTTCAACAATCTTTATCAACTCATCTGGAACTGTAAAAAACAAAAAAAACTATTTACAGAATTCAGTTTTAAATACATTTCACGACTTCTAAAGTAAAGTTTTATGTTACAAGAATTCAGAGCTCATGGCTTAAGTCCAATTATCAAGCTGCAGTCTCTTTTATTATCCTGTCTTCCCATGACTGCAACTTACTGTGTACAGTTCAAGACTGTATTCTTTCTTGACCAAAAGTAAACTCAAACTATATGTTCATTTCAATTAAACAGCTTCTTTATTAGTCTGAAGACGAGTCATAGCTTCTAATTTCTGTCTGTAGGCCTCTGCTTCCTGTTCTTTCTTTAGAAGTTGCTGTCGATATTTTTGTGCTTCTCGATTAGCTTCATCCAGCTGTTTCTGAAGAGCTTCTCTCTCCTAATTTAAAAACAAAGTTTTTTTTTTTCAATTGTTGCACAAATACAATAACACATACAAGCATGCATCTTTCAAATAAAAAAATTTGTAGGAGCTAAAAGTAGCCACGTATTGGTATTTCTGGGACATCTTGCCTTTTTCACCAATTCCCTTATAATTAAAGCCCTAATTTCGAGCTCCACACTAAGAGATACAGATTAGTTTCTGACCTCAAGGAAATTATTTTCTAATTAGAAATAAGACTAACATAATGAACCCAAATTGGGTACCTGTACTTTTATACATACTACAAAAACTAGTGAAGAACTTTAACAGGGAAATATACCACCATACCTCTTCACATCTTTATCTGTGATGTTAAAAAGCTACTAATTATAAAAAAATTAATATTTATTGAGCACCCATTATATATATAAACAAGGTGATTTCCAATAACAAGTCTCTAAGATAGATATTATGCCCATTTTACAGATAAGGAAAATGATGCTCAGAGACAATGTAGCTTTCTCATGGTAACACAATAAGGAGTCAGGGTTATGAGGTTCTAATATTACTGCTTTTAAAACTATCTTTCCCGGGACTTCCGTGGTGGCACAGTGGTTAAGAATCCACCTACCAATGCAGGGGACACGTGTTCGAGCCCTGGTCCAGGAAGATCCCACATGCTGCGGAGCAACTAAGCCCGTGCACCACAACTACCAAGACTGCGCTCTAGTGCCCACAACTACTGAAGCCCTTGTGCCACAACTACTGAAGCCCGCACGCCTAGAGCCTGCGCTCCACAACAAGAGAAGCCACCGCAATGGGACGCCCTCGCACTGCCACGAGTAGCCCCCGCTCGCCGCAACTAGAGAAAGCTCGCACGCAGCAACGAAGACCCAACGCAGCCATAAATAAATAAATAAATAAATTTTTATAAAAAAATAAATAAATAAAACTATCTTTCCCTATGATAGCAAGCAAGATTCCTCATCTTTAAAATGAAGAGTGCTGGTCTAGATTAGTGTTTCCTAAATTATACCATTTTACAAACCAATGAAATACTAATTTCTCTACTGTGATTCATTATATTATATGCTGTAAAATATATGTATTAAATTCCTGAATAAATTGAGAGGAAAAACACAAATCTGGTGCAGTGTAAGTGGTATTCTTTCTCCTCTCCTCACTCTGCCCCTATACAGTTGCCTAAGGGAAAACACTTCAAAGATTCCTTTCCCTTACCACTAGTAAGCACACGGACAAAAACTCAACTTGCCCAGGTCCAAGCTCAACCTCATTACAGAAGCCCAGGCCTTCTGCTTGGGGTGGGGGCTGAGGGTAGGACTACTAATGACAAAAAGAGGTCAGGTTCACACTGGACAAGACACTTAAAAGAGAGAACTGAAGGTAAAGGCGAGGGGTAAGCAGCTTGCTAGGAAAGAGGACACTGTGGTCTCTTCCACTGCCTCCTAGACCCTTGTCCATTGTGAACACCAAAAGATTCCCTACCCTCCACTATTCACATGGTCCACAAGGAGGAACGTGTATAATACTCCTGCCTTCCTGTGATCCCACTGCCTTCCCCACACTGGGAATGAAGCTAGATGTAACATTTATTTTTCCCATGGGTCCACCAAATATGGGAGTGATTGATTATACAAGTAGTCTCCAAATCTTCCAATTACACAAAATGTACAAGTAGAAGAAATGCCTAAGCCCTACCCAGCTACCCTTTTCTCCTTACTTCAGGCAAGATGCCAGCCTCACGTAAGCAACTGACACCAGTCCCTGGCAGTGAACTATGCAGGACTTTGGGCACCAGTGGAAGGGTGGGAGCTAGACCCCTACCTCTGGCAGGAGCACTCACAGCCATGCATAAGTGTTTTACACTTTTACATGTACTAAGAAATAAGATTCTTTGGCAGCCAAAGTTTTGAATATGGATAAAAACTTGCCCTGATTTGGTTGGAAATGTTAGAAGAGATTAACTCTAAGGTATCCTTTAGTATTACCTATTTATTCACATTCAGAAACAGCAAGAGATTCACAATTATTTCAGAAGATGAAAGCAGTAAGGAAGATATCTTACACTTCAACTCCAAGCCCAAGCAATATATTATGATTACATTAGGCAAAAGAATAATAGAACAAAGAAAGACTTCGAGTTTGCTTTATTTCCAAACAAGATTCTTGAATTCTGCTTCAGCTATTAGCAATTATCTTTTCACAGTTTTATATGTAATTTTCTAATATTCAAATTTATTTTACTTTAGCTATTATAAAGCAAAAAAACATCATTAAAGTGATTTATCTTCTACCATACCGCAATATAAATTTTAGAAGATAATAATAATACAACTAACAGTTACTGAGCATTTACTATATGCTCACCACTGTACTACTCCTTCACATGCATTCTCATTCAAACCTTACAACACTCTGATAATGTAGGTGCTATTATTTTCCCCTTTTTACTGATGGGGAAGCCAAGCCTTGAAAGGCTAAATAACTTGACCAATCACACTCAGAAAATTATCATTCAAACCTAAATCTGCTTCCAGACTCATATTCTTAACCATTAAATGTTTTTTTTAAAAAGAGAGAAACTAGGCAGGGTGTATGAGCTCTCTACTTGTCCATTGAGCTGTCCATTTTCTAATTGCCATGGGTCAAATATGATCCTGTTTTTATAAAGTTTTACTGAAATACAGCCATACCCACTCATTTCCAAATTGCCCGTGGCTGCTTTCCTACTACAACTGCAGAACCGAGCGGCAAAACACACATTGTAGGATGTGTATAGGGTTTAGCAACATCCCCAGCCTCTATCCACTAAATGTCAGTGGCATGTCCCTCATTGTGACAACCAGAAATGTATCCAGACATTGCCAAATGTCCCCTGGGGTCAAAATTGCTCCAGTTGAGAAGCACTGCTTTACAGAAACTTTTTGGGTTAATGGCTAAGCAATCACTTAGAAAGGAATATAAAAGTATACCCCCAAGATAACTCTATTGGTCACCTCAGAAAATAAAATCAAAAGAACTACTTATGTACTATAAGGAAATGATTACCTGGTTTTAGAAAACATTGGAGGTCTCTCTTCATTCTGTAGCCCCTGCCCACCTCTACCATCTCTACTCACTGTAGGCTTCAAAGTCTCTCTGTAATAGCTCTAACATTGTGCAACTTTGGCTTGAACATTTCCAGTGACGGAGAATAAGACTTCCATTACCAGAAAGCTCTAATTACTAAAATTAAGCCAAAACTAACTCGTGAAGTTCTTTATATCAAGCTAAAATTCCATCTCCCTGAAGTTCTAATCTCCTTGGTTCTAGTTAATTTATATACCTCAATTCATACTTTCTTGTTACTTGCGATTATTCTCCTCGGTCTCTGAAAGACTGTAAGAATGGAATTAGGTTGATCTTTGATGAAAACAGCAATTCTCACTGGTTGTTAGGTAAATAAAGGTACAGCCTGCACATTCATTATTTTGAAAATGTTGAATTGACATAAATCCACTATACTTCAATTAAAAGAAATGTTGAATTGGGTCAGTTTATGTTCAATAAAAATTCAAGTAATTTAAAAATGTTTTATTAAATAGTTAAAGCAAAGTACATGACAAAATCTTTCTCACCTTATATGCCAGAAAAAAAGATCAACTGATTTATCAGTAAAAGACATTAAAGATTTTTAAATAATAAGTATACTGATACCATTCAATGAAATAAATGGTTAGTTTATAAAAACTTCAGTGTACTGAATATCGCCTTAAATTTTGAAGAAATGAAACAACTCACCCTCAATAATTAAAGTCACAATTTTATCAAACATTCTGGTTAAACCATGAATCAAATTCTTCTTAACTCAATAATATGTCCTTTGAGATTGTGGCCAAAGATGTACCAATCTTATATGTAAACGAATTTGGGCAAGGATATTTTCTAATAGTCCTCAGTCAGAATTACATTGCCTTTAGGTGGCATTTTTTTAAATCCTCTCTTTTCTATGATAACAAAGAATTCCTAAATATTCACCAACATTTACTATTCACACATATTAGATATTATGAATGTGTATATAATTAGTATGCTGACTTTTTCAACTCTCATAAAAACCCCAAAATACAGATATTGTTATCTTAAATTCCAATTTGGGAGAAAATAAAACAGGAACTCAGAAAGGTAAGATAACTTGCCTCAAAGCTAATAGGGAGGGGCAAGAGGTGGGATTCAAATCCAGCTCATTTAATTTCAAGTCCAATATTCTTTTCTTTACACTGCAGTTGCTCTTTCAGAGTTATTCAAGAATGATCTTATTTTCATTTGATATAAGTTAATATCAACTTTGGAAAACATAACTTTATTTACAGTCATGTGAGAAAAAAATCTGTGAGGTAATAACTATGGTTTGGTTACACTTACAAACTAGTTTACAATTACAAACTAGTTTGGCAGAGGGAAAAGAAGGTGAATCCTAACAACAGTTAGTCTAAATTTAATTTCCTTAAGGGACTTGAGTGAAATAAGCAGTTACCTATGGCTTTTTACAAAATAACTCAGCTGACAAACTTCAACATTCTTTAAGAGGATCTTCCAGCCCAAATAGGCATTCGCCTTTCACTTTTGAAAGAAAAAATTTTTTTTAGTCAATATATAGTGACATTCCCTTTAGTGACTTGGGAGAATGATGTATGTAAATTTAATAGAAAATAAAGGATGCAGTACAAGAACAAAAGACATTCCAATGTTACCATGATGACAGACTTTGTTACAAACAAATTCTTTACTCATTCATTCATTCATTCAATATTTATTTATTGAAGGCTTGCTATATGTATAAGGCAAAAAAATTAGACAAAAAAGTACTCATTCTATATCAAAACAATACTGTCAGTAATAAATATAAAAGACAAAAAAAAAAAAGAAAGAAAAACAAATGGAATTTATTTTGGATGACTGCAGCAAAACACACCGGGTAAAAGACTCCTTACTTCTATTTCTGCAGACTCCACCCGGTTTTCAATTATTTCAATACATTGTCTCTTGGCTGGTGGTTCTTCACTTATAACAGTTTCTTCAGCAATGTCTGTTGCTGGTACTGTTAATACTAAAATGAAAAAACGTACACATTACTTCATTTACAGATAGGTTTAGAAGAATTAAAACTAGTCTTGAGATTGTTGATGCAACTCATCTAAAATAAATATATTCCAAAAACAATAATTTCAAAACACTGATTTGCTTTTTTATGAGAAATGTCCATATTTGTCTTCAACTTCTTGTCTATTTATTGAAAACTACTTATTGTTTAAGGTACCTACTTATTTTTTTTAATTTTATACATAATACATTCATTGGCTCAAAGTCAAAATAATACTTAACAAGCATAGTTTGAGAGGTCTGACTTCACACTTGCTAAAACAGATACTTTTACTGGTTGCTTATACATTGTTCTTGTGTTCATTTATGTAAAAACAAACATGAATATACATTCTCCTTTTTCTCTCTCTTACACAAAAGGTAGCATACATACAAAACATATATTCAAACATACATAAGATAGATACATCGTTCTGTGTCTGCTTTTTTCACTCCATATATCTAGGGTATCTTTCACCAACACATAGAGAGCTTTCTTTCATTTAGCTGCATTATTTTCCACTGTGAGGATACACCATTATGAACAATGTCTGTTTATAAACTTTGCTTGTTTTTCCACTGGGTTGTTAGACTGTCCCAATTTTTAGTATCTCTTTACATAAATGTAAATATACAGAGAGCGAGAGGCTGTCCTTGCTTTGCATACCAGTGCGGGAACATAAACATGACTGTGCAAGCTAAAACTATGCAAAACAATCTTAATCATCAATGGGAAAAATTGCAACTGTCCTACAGTCTTTAATGTTGTCAAAACATTAAAAACTCTCCTACTGTCATTTATAAATGTAAACAAATAAAAAATAGTAAAACTATCATTTATTTAGTACAATGTAATTAAAAACATTAGAAATATTGAGAATTAAAGTATTTCTTTTAACTCATACCATATTACACTACACTTATAAATTCACTCAAGAAGAGCTGAGAATTATATCTGTTTCACTGAACTATCTACATAGTCTATATATTCATTTGCCAGTTATAATTTTTAAATTATGAAAGCTTTAAAAGTTTATTTTAATATTCAGTAGGTTCCTCTCATTGCTCTTCTTTTCCAGTTATCCTTATTCTTCTTCCCTCCTCCTCCATCAAAATAAACTTCAGAATCTGTTTGGCTAATTCCAGAAAAAGACCTATTGGTCTTTGTTATGGCTTGAATTGTGTCCCCCTCAAAATTTAAATGTTGTTAAGTTCTAACCCCCAGTACCTCAAAATGTATTTGGAGATAGGGCCTTTAAAAAGGTTAAAAAGGTAAAATGAGATTTTGGTTTTATTTTTGGCTGCGTTGGGTCTTTGTTGCTGTGCATAGACTTTCTCTAGCTGTGGCGAGTGGGGGCTACTCTTCGTTGCAGTGCACAGGCTTCTCATTGCGGTGGCTTCTCTTGCTGCAGAGCATGGGCTCTAGGCACGCAGGCTTTGGTAGTTGTGGCTCGCGGGCTCTAGAGCACAGGCTCAGTAGTTTTGGTGCACGGGCTTAGTTGCTCCGTGGCATGTGGGAGCTTCCCCGACCAGGGCTCGAACCCATGTCCCCTGCATTGGCAGGCAGATTCTTAACCACTGCGCCACCAGGGAAGTCCAAAATGAGGTCATTTAAGTGGGTCCTAATCCAATATGACTGGTGTCCTTATAAGAGGTTAGGTCGCAGACAACACACACAGACTGAGGGATGACTATATCAGGACACAGCAAGAAGGCAGCCATTTGCAAGCCAAGGAGAAAGGCCTCAGAAGAAACCAAACCTGCCAACACCTTGATCTTGGACTTCCACCTTCCAGCACTGTGAGAAGATAAACTTCTGTTAAGTCACCCAGTCTGTGGTAGTTTGCTATGGCAGCCCTAGCAAACTAATACAGTCTTTTTTTCCTATCACATTACATTTATCAATTAACTCAGGAAGAATTGAAAGCTTTAAAATAGTGAGTCATCCTATCCAAAAGCATGTTCCTTTCTATTTGTTCATCAATGAGATTAGACTGTGTGTATAATGTCAGGTTTTGGAAACAATGTTATATCTGCTTAAAACAAATACTTTGAAAGTTTCTTCTTTTCTATATAATTAGAATTAGTTCTTTAAAGTTTTGTGAAAAGTACCTGGGCTTGATCCAAATCTTGGACCACCAGCATAAGATTTCTGCATAGTGGTGAGAAAAGCCTCCTAGGCTCCACAGATCAAGGGTTTCTTCCTCCACTGCTATGGCAACAAAATCATTCCTTGAGACCTGGTCTCTCTGCAGGGCCATACCTCCACTATCACTCTTAACCAAACCTGGTTTAGGAGAACTTCTACCTCCAGCCCTTCCCTTCCCTAATTCCTTCACAGGCCATGAAGAGGCTTGGTCTCTGCAATCCTAGTCATTTTCTAAAAGGTTATGTGTGCACATACTTTTTTTGGTGGGGGTTGGGGGTGTATAGAGTACTGGGTACAGGGTGATGCTTGTTCAGATAGGAACTTTCTGCACCTTCTCTTTCTGCTTCCTCCAGCTTTCATGCTCTAGTCTATCTTAATCCTCCTTGCAGCACTTCCTACTCAGATTGGGCCCTGTCTTACTGGAAGTGTATATTTATTGCTGATTTCTGAGCTCAACCCCTTTTCTTGATGCACGACTGGGGGTTTCCCTGAGGGTTCTACTGCCCTGGCTTAGATCTTAAGATGTTTTTGGCAAGCACTTAAAGTATGGAATTTTGTGGTTTTCTCAGTCTTCTAGTTTCACTAAACATGAAACTGGGGCTTATGTTTCATCTATCTTATTACTACTCTCTTATTACTCAAAAGGAAAAAATTGGGACAATTATCAACAAAGTTGCTAAAAGTTGTCACTGTTCCTACCATAACTCCTAAGTCCAACTTTTTTTTTTTTTAAATTAATAGCTACTCTATTTATTTATTTATTTATTTATTTTTAGCTGTGTTGGGTGTTCGTTTCGTGCAAGGGCTTTCTCTAGTTGCGGCAAGCGGAAGCCACTCTTCATCGCGGTGCGGGGGCCACTCTTCATCGCGGTGCGGGGGCCACTCTTCATCGCGGTGCGCGGGCCTCTCACTATCGCGGCCCCTCCCGTTGCGGGGCACAGGCTCCAGACGCGCAGGCTCAGCAGTTGTGGCTCACGGGCCCAGCTGCTCCGCGGCATGTGGGATCTTCCCAGACCAGGGCTCGAACCCGTGTCCCCTGCATTGGCAGGCAGACTCTCAACCACTGCGCCACCAGGGAAGCCCCCAACTTCTTTTTAAGTAGCTTTTTTTCACATGGTGTTTTTAAAAGCCCGTATGATATCTGATTTGTATTAAATGGCCTAGGAAAGTACTGTCCAATACTGATTTTGAATTACTTATTTAAGCTCATTTTCCAACCAGAAAACTTTGGGGCAATTCCTCTTTCTACCTAGTATACACTCAGAGAAAGCAAGCTAATTTTAACAGTAGCCTAAGCAAATAAAACTAGGCAATTAAGTTTGCTGCAAAAGGTTGCAAAAACAAAATTAAGGCAAAAACAAATGCTTTGAAAAACATGTCACAATTTCCTGAGGATTAAGAATAAATGCAAACTTTATGTAAATGCCGTCTACCAACCTTGTTGTCCATCTGGCATGGTCACAATGATGGGCTGACCTATTCCGCTGGTTGGAATGGAGTGCAAATTTCCAAGCTGAATTCCATCTGTAACTATTGTGATGACCTGCTGACCCCCTGAACTAACTACTTGCTGAATTGCACCATCCACAGATTCTGCTGTAACTACCTCCTCCGTAGCCACTACTGGAAAAAAAAAATATATGTAAAAATCAGTGAACATATATAAAAGTATGAACAGAAGTTTATTTTTGCTCTGCTACCTTTGCTGTCCTTACTTCTTTCTTATACAGAAAAGCTTTTACATGTTTTTTAAATTCAGTCTCCAGTGGTGTTGTAGATACCTATGTAAACAGTTGACTACAAGTCCCACAATTTACAATAAGTGAGTTCCAACTATCTATGCATGCACATGTTTAAATAAACTATCTTCATTTAGTTCCATGAGGTACGAAATTTAGAAGCTCTCCTAAGGTCACAGATATGACAAAGGTTATGCCAGCTTAATAAGATTCCACAATCCAAAAAAGAAAATATTGTATGTGGTTATACTCCATTCAAATTTACATATATGAGTTGATATACATTTCCTATCCAACAAAACATGGATATTTGTATTCTTCAAGTAGAGAGAATAAACAGTATTCCCTTTTTGGACTGTGTGAGCAAGGGTTGCCTTCATAATAAGTGGCAAATAGATCTGGTACTGTAGGCTATGAAATAATATATTAACATTTACATAAATAAGATTCAAAACTATGTTCTCAGTGTTTTATGAAAGGTTCAGAGAGGATTCTGGCAGCTGAACACAGCACTCCAGGTCTTGCCTAGGTAAAGAAATTGCCAAAATCCTTTCCCACAAGCAATCCTATGCCCAACTACTGATCCCAAAAGACTACACATAGCAGCTTTACTCAAAATAGTCAAAAACTTGAAACAAATCAGATATCTGTCAAAAGGAGAATGAATAAATAAACTGTGGTAGATTCATGCACTGGAATACTACACAGCAATTAAAGTAACTCCTGATGTGATGCAATAGGAGATTACAAAATATCCCTGTGTTCTTACTGGAAATGTTTGATCTGAATCTAATTATTAAGAAACAAATGAATCCAGAATGTGAGTGATCCTGCAGACAACTGGCTTAAACTCTACAAAGATTTCAGTGTCATAAAGAACAAGTGAGGCAGTAGGACTGTCCTAGATTGGGGGAGACTAAAGAGACATAATAATCCAATATAGTGTGTGAACTTTGATTGGATCCTGGGTGAAAACAAACAGTTATAAAGGACATTTTGG
The DNA here is from genome assembly GCF_965194825.1 of Balaenoptera physalus. Taxonomy (NCBI): domain Eukaryota; kingdom Metazoa; phylum Chordata; class Mammalia; order Artiodactyla; family Balaenopteridae; genus Balaenoptera; species Balaenoptera physalus. Next base: position 90,163,258 of record NC_138883.1, on the reverse strand, counting down.
GGATAACTGAGGAAACTTGAATATGGACCATATGCCAGATAATATTACTAAATTAATGTTGATGTTTTTAAGAAACATAATAGAACTGTGAATATGTAGGAAGCTGTCCTTGTTCTTGGTAGATACATGCTGAAGAATTTAAGGATGAAGTGTCATGATGTCTGTAGCCTAGTTTCAGATAATTTGGCAAAATAAAAGCGTGTGTCTGTGTTTGTGTGTGTGTGAACATGCAGGTGTGGCAAGATGTTAACAGGTGGTGAATACAGATGCAAGGTATAAAGTTTATTCTCCAATTTTTCTATGGGTTTTAAAAACTATCAACATTAAAAAACGTTTTAATATAACTAATTCTGAAAAAACAATGACAAAAAAAACTATTTCTAAATGATACGGTTTTCTGAAATGTGTTATTTGAGGCAACACTTTACCAAAAGTGTAATGAAATAAAATCATTCTCTCCTGAAGTCATGCTACCCTTCAGATACACAGTTACTCTGAAACACGCTAAGTTGCTACCAAATTCCAGCAGAATGTCATGGATATCAACGACCAAGGGATTTACTAAATACAGAGATGCCCTAATTAAACAAACTCCTTTTTTAATAAAAGGCAAGATAAGTACTGGGACCCTAGTTTTCAAGGATGAACTCATGGTAACAGGCCTGGCTGCAACCCTGTTACTGTGTTATTTGGGTAATCAAGGGTCACAATGCAAACCACAGATGATGTTCAAAATGCAAAAACCTTTATGTTTTGAGTTCTCTCATTTTTGTTTGTCTTAAACCATAATTAGGCTTTATCACCAAGCACTTAAGAAAATTTCAGGAAGATAATTATAAAATGAAATGTAGGGCATAAAACAGTAATGTATTCAATAGAACAACTACTGAGGTTTTCAAAGACATTAACTATTGCTTTGATCTTTTAAAAACATATCCATATGAAAAACAAATGTTCACTATAGTTGAATGTTAACTATAAGTAGCAAATATTTTTAAAAGCATAATCATATGTAAGAAATTTCTGAGATCACATATAATCAAGGCACAACTCAAGAACTTTCATCTTTGCACTATTTGCAATGACTGTCATTAAGATAAGAGAGTTCTTGCCTTTCATCTAAAAAGCTTTCTTTTTAAGTTGTGCTATGGTAAGGAATTTAAGAAAAAATTATAAGGAAACCAATTATGTAAGAAAACAAAGAACCCCCTCAGTAATCCTAAGAACAACCCAGCAGTGAAATGTTGAAACATGTAAGAATAAAACAGAAAGCCTAAAAACTTTAAAAACAATGTTATTTAAAAAAATATACATAGATATATCCAAATATAAAACCCCCAGATAAAAAAATAACTAATAAATATTCATTGGTCTAATTTAAAAGTCAAGTTGTAATATACAAAGAGAGCCTAGATAATCTACAGCATCTTTGAAAATGTTTGAGACCTCTGGTTCAACATGACTTTTGAATTTTAATGCCACAGAAGTCAACTAAGACAAGGAAAAAACAATCTTATGAAGCCCAGTAACATATACCTGAAAGCCAATTCACTTTTATTGATCTACTTTAGGAACAGACAAAAAAAAAACAACATGCAAAGGGGACCTGACTCAAAGGAGGGAAACAGCCACCAGATGCATTATACCTTTGGAAAAAAACACCTTATTAACAACTAGCTGAAGTTGCTCTAAACACAAAAAGAAGGGTAGTCACACATGTCCATTTAATGGGATTATATAGCTGGGCCGCAAGAAAGAATAAGGCTAAGCAATGCAAAATCAATACAAGACTGCAGGCTAGAGCCATAAAATATTGTTTTATGAGAGTTTCATATGGACTAAACTACACTGCAGATGTAAGGCCTACATCCAACCGATTTTAACTTCTGATTCTACATCCAAATAACTCTCAAATCTATTCACTTCTTATTATCTCTTTGCCAAATCCTAATCCACGCTACCATTATTTCTTCCCCAGGTGACTGCATTAGACTCCTAACTAAACTCCCTTCCAGAGCCCACCAAAGTAATCATTTTAAAAGTCCTATATAATCTTACCTTCAATTACCATGAGTTACTCTCCCACTTGCTGAGCTCAGCCACGCTGGTCTCTGAGTCCTCTGAAAGGACAAGCTTTCCTGCCTCAAAAGCTTCACATGTATCCTCCTACCTAAAATGTTCCTCCCCCAAGTTTTGCTCCACTAATTCCTACTTCGTCTTTAGTTTAAATGTCTCTTCCTCTAGAAAGACTCACCAACTTGGTCAAAATCCTGTATTCTTTATATATACCACGAATCACAAGTATTTATCTGAGTGAATAACTTTAATATCTCATTCTACTGAAAGACTACATGTTCCATAAAGGTTGGGACTGTATATGATTGTTTACCAGAACATAAGAGATATTCAACAAAAATCTGTTCAATGAATGAATAAATAATATTTTTCTAATTGTAAATGAACAGCTATTTGTAAACCAATATATGGAAAATTTAGCTCAAGAACAGTTTTGAGTTATTCCTTTAACATAAGCATGATATATCCCTCCATGAATTTTTATTATTTGTACATTTTTATTTTGTTCTAAAGCAAGAAGAGAGAGTAAGGGTGAGAGCTTCCTGGAATTTTGATTTTCCAAATAGGAAACACCTGTAACAGACTGGCGTGTAAGCTTTGGTAGAAAAATAGGATAACATGATTGCCTCTGTTTATTAATAGTGTACTACAAAGTGGTGGTTTTCTTATGAGGAAAAAGGCAGCTGCAATCCCCAAAAGAAAACCTTTACCTTTTTGTATCTTCATTTTGGAATACCTTCCAAAATGGAATAACTTGAAATGAGTTCTTATCTATCTAAATCCTTAAATCCCATTCATTCTTTAGGGTACAACTCAACCTCACCCCATCCCACTCCACCCCAATCCCACCTCACCCCACTCCCCTAGCCCCATGCCCCAACTCCAGCTAAAAGTAATCTTTGTCCTCTGAAGAACTATAGTAACTGTATAATTTTTTTATAAATCTTATAGAACAATTTTAAAACATTTTAACCTATTCTAACTTTTCACTTGTTTATTTCTCATTTCTCTAACAAGATTATATGTTCCTACTAACTATAACTCTTCCCTCACCTTTTCCCTGACTTCAGTTTCCCTCCTCCATTCCTAGATTGGAATACTAAATTTCAAATGTGTTAACAATTTTTTTGGAAAAATAGTAGCTACAAGCTGGCTCCAAAAGAGCTGCCTGATCATTCTACTTCTGAAGTAGAGACATCTAAGCTCCAAGCTTAAAACCCTGAAAGGAAACAAAACCTCCCTGATGTATAGTATCTGTAGCCATTTGTAAGTTCTGATGGCTCAGAAACAAATACAGAAAAAATAGCATAGGGAAGCAGTCACACATGGGTAGCTCAAAATTTTGTTTTCTGCACATAGCAGGCATAAAACTTAGTGTAAAATACATGCTCAGGTACCTTAAAGTGTATAGGATGGCCAAAAGTAAAGAAATCAGCAGTCACAATGTTTAATCCCTTTAGTTTCATGCACAGGAAAATATACTATGAGAACACTTCAACTATGTACGTTTCAGGAAGATGATTGCTTTTTCCAGAATTAGTGAAAGGAGCATAAGAAAAAAATAACAAAGTATATTTTAATGGAACCTCTGCACATCTTCCCAGTCAACTGAAATGTTCTATTGTGTCTGAACATATAGAACTTGCACATTATTTTCTGATGTTAAATCTCCTACCTGGCCAGGCAACTACTGTGACAAATCAAATAAAGCAAAAGAACCCAAGTACCAAAGAGGAAAAAAATGAACTGAAATTAGACCGCAAATTAGACTCATTTGGTATTAGAAGGTGAAATATCGGCCAAAACAAAAATATAATTCCTAAAATTATCAAGCATAATGATGGGAACTACCAGCAAATATGGTAGATACCTTCTTAACTTAGAGGTAATTTAAAAGATGAAAAAGAAACATTCCCTTAGTTCAAACAGATAACCACATTTACTTCCCTGAAACAGTATATATGTATTTTTTATAAACAGAGGTCAGTAATATTTTCTTTAAATCGAAATTTTATCAAAGCTTACCAATCAGCACCTGTTAGAGATAAAATTTCATACGAGTTGCCATAATCTAAAAAATGTTTCTAATCTGAGCAGAAATCAGTGTGTTAGGTAACAGTATGTATAAATAAGGGAAAACTTAAAGAGGCACATTAAGTTAGAGATACGTAAGCCCTACTGGGTCTACAGACTGTGGGCAGTGAATAATTACTCTGTTTTATATTTAAAGTTCTCAGCATGATAACATTCTTCTCATCTCAATTTGAGAAATGTGGTCTTGACAATCACATTTTTGTTTTAATTATATCCTAATTACCTGAAGCCTGCTCCTTAATTACTCAGTCCTTAAAAAGACTAAATAGCAGGCATACAGATATACTCAACTATTAAAGCTATTAAGAAAGCCATTCCTCTCTCCCACATCTTTTCCTTAGTAGAGATTCACCTATGCACCCCATAAACAGTTGAATAAATATTAAGTTACACATAAAAATGAAATAAATAAGAAATATATATTATTCAAGCAAATCTTTGCTGTAGTATACTCACAATCTTTAGATATTTACTATACAATCTATTAGTAGTAAGAAATAGATCTTTTAAAATTTGGGTCAAATTCTTAAATTTTGGTGTGTCATCACACCAAAATCACTTTTGAGATCATGTTAAAAATATGGATGTCAGGGCCCCACCCTAAACTTACTGAATCAGAATCCACTGGGGTAGAACTGGGGCAAATGATTTTTGAGAAGGTGATTCTGATTCACACAAAATTTAAGAATGCTGCTCTTGTTGATATTATCATATTAATTCAAACTAATTGAGAGGAGTTCAAATTAGTAGAAAACTTGAATCACAGAATATTTAAAGTAACACAGCCTTCTAATCATTGGGTACATAAATTAACAAGATAATTTCCAACTTTTTCCAAGCAAAAATTCTACTAGTTTGTTTGAAGAACCTAGGGGCAGGACAGGAATAAAGATGCAGACACAGAGAATGGACTTGAGGACACAGGGAGGGGGAAGGTAAACTGGGACGAAGTGAGAGAGTGGCATGGACTTATATACACTACTGAATGTAAAATAGATAGCTAGTGGGAAGCAGTCGCATAGCACAGGGAGATCAGCTCTGTGCTTTGTGACCACCTAGAGGGGTGGGATAGGGAGGGTGGGAGGGAGACACAAGAGGGAGGAGATATGGGGATATATGTATACATATAGCTGATTCACTTTGTTATAAAGCAGAAACTAACACACCACTGTAAAGCAATTATACTCCAATAAAGATGTTAAAAAAATAATAATAATAATGTAAAAGAGAAGAACAATTATTATATTAATGTTAGAGCTGCCTGATACTTCTCCTGAATTATTCCACTCCAAAATTATGAAGGATGTTTTAAACAAGTATCTTGAAAACTGTGTCTGCATACTTTTAAAGGCTGTAAATTTTTTCACTGATTTGTTTCCAAAATGAGTAAGGTAATTTCATGTATCAAAAGACAGTTGTATCCTCACTTAAAAAGAAATTAAAAATAAATAACTTAGTATTTTGATTTATGTATCACTTTCTTATGAGTTTGCTGAGTGTGAGTAGTCCCTTATATTAACCCAGGATATATTAATAAAATATTTCTGAAACCTCAAAGCTGAAAACTAAACCTCAGTCAATGGTCAACGATAGCATCTTAATTCAAATGACTATTGCGAGATGAGATAATACACGTAAAGCACTTAGCATAATAACAAGCTTATAGCAAGAACCCTATACATATTAATCATTATTTTTCTATAATTCATTATGCCAAGTTAAATTTATGACTTACATCAAGTGTTTCATCATGTTTTTCTGGCCTGGCCTGGACCTAGATAGACCTAATGATTATTTAATATAATTATGCACATTAGCATAGGCCTGTGGGCTCAGGAACTGAAATAAAAACTCCCAAAAAACCAATTTAATAAAAATGAACATTAGCAACAAACTCTTCAGGGTATAGAGATTTATCAAATTTTTTTTTTGTACTTCTATCAAACAGACAAAGAATCATGAAAATTATGTATGGAGATTAAAAATTTAATCAAACAAGTTAAATGCTTGGAAAAATAAAGGTTTATGAGAAAAGAATAAAACTGGAAATATTTACATAAAAAATGCTAGTAAGGAAGCAATTCAATGAGAGATTCTAATCATCAAACATTGATAATCTGAAGTTATATTTGCTTGTAACATCAAGAAGACAGAGGTATCATTTGGTTTCACAATGAAAGCATTATACTAGACTGATTTCCTTTATGATGTTCCCATTGGACTAACATTAAGATTTGTTTTATATGTCAAAGATAGTCCTAATGTAAACATGAAAGAACTATTTAAAGCCATAGTTCAAATGAAACAGCATGGTATCCTAGGCTATCATAAGTACCTCCCCTCTATATATAGGACCATGTCAGCCAGCTAGCTTCCATTTCAAATGCAGTCCATTTGCTGCTACACTGGCTATTTATTATCAGAAGATGTGTTTACTGTACTACTTAGCCAGTAAAAGAAAAGAATAAGAGCAGTACCAATTAGTGTACTGATGGCTCTTATATTTTGTTTTTCAATCATTTAAAAAGGGGAAACAGGAGAACATTTATTTCAAAAGACTGCTCCAAAAGATACACCTCAGAAGTAAAACTAGGAATAGTGATGCTTTTGTTTCATATAAGACAAAGTGATGATTACACAAATATTTATTCCTATCACAAACCAAATTATAAACATTCTAGAAGAGACTCGTCCACTGATCACCTGAAGAAACTGCATAGAGGAAACAGTATATTTAGTGGTCACAGACACACAACTTGGGAATCAGTCAGACCTTGAGCACAAACTTTCTTTCACCACTTAATAGCCACGCTACTTTGGACAAAATTATTTAACCTCCACAAACCTCAATTTCATCATATATAAAATGGGAGTACTACTTTATTTCCCATATCCTGAGATGTCCTTGAAAAAACATATAAACATTTCTAAATCATGATGAGTCTGACAAATGATGTTAAAAGAAACTGGACGGCCAAGAGGCAGAGAAATAACTTGACTGAGCATGTGCAAACTGACCTGCAAGAAGATATTTCTTTATGTGATTACACACCTCAGCTGAGTTGTTTATACTGGTGGCAATGTACTCACCTGAATTTTAACTTAATTCAAGCTCTTAAAATATCTTCAGAAAGATTTCACTATGATGTAGTATTGAAATGAAAAAATTATTGTGCTCACAGAAGACTGTAAGTCACATGCAATAAAAGTCAACTAAAATTACCAATTCTCTCAGACTAGACCACACATAACATTTTCAAAGGTAGAAGTTAGAGAAGTTGGTATGATCAATTAGTGGAGTCAACATCTAAATGTCAAAACTTTGAGCTGACTTTGAAGAAAAGATTAATTTTCAGAGATATATACTTTAATAAAGGCAAAAAATTTACAAGTTTAATCAAATAGAAATCCACCAATGAAATTAATTTTCTTCGATATACTTATGCAATTACAAAGGTGCTGAAGAGATCCAGGCATAGGTCATAAAAGCAGCATGTCAATAGGATGATACACATAGCTGCTAATGGCCAAAAGTGATTCAGAAAAATCTTAAGACTCCCAAATATAAAGGTTTAGATTCAAACATTGATTACAATGCTAAAGAAGCTGGAGAATGAATAAATGTTTACTATTACTAGTTGAGGGGCATAGGGGGAGGGAGGGGGAAGGGAGGGGGGAGAGAGAGAGAGAGAAGGAGAGAGATAAGTAACCACCCCCCCACCACCACCAAAAAATACATCATCCAATCATCACCTTGAAGAGTCAAATCCAGTAATATCTACCTTTGATCTTTTTGGTGAGGATTAAATGAGACATGTAAAACATCAGCCACAGTGCAGAGCACACACAGTAAACATGCAATGAACTGTTGTTGTTATTATTAGTCACATTTTGAAAAAAAATTAAATAATGAATGACAACAATATTCTTTACTTTCATAAACATTGGTCCAAATAAAATGGCTTAAACTACAGTAAGAAAAATACTTTTGTGGAGTTTTTTAAATTCCCTAATTAAAAAAATATTTTACTTACATAATTATAGCAAGAACTATTTTGGTTAAGTATAAAGGTAAACCTTATCAAACCAGCTATTAATACTGTTTGTAATCATTTAACCCCAGGTTATCCTTAATGGTGGTTGTTGGTATGCTATTTCCTAGTTTTGTCAGTCATTAAGATTTTATGTCATTCTAATAGAGATGCCAAAAATTAAAAGTTATGAAAAAGACAGCAGGTTCACATATATTTAGCTAATTTATTTATACAAAAAGTCAGACTAGTAAAACAAAGCCAAATGGGATACACAGACATGTTTTCTGTGAACCACACAAGTTTGTTTTTAATTTTAATTAATTTTAATTTTAATTTAATTTTAAATAATTGCCAAGATTTAATATTCTTTTAAAATCCAGATTTTCAGCTTCCCTTGAAAAAAACAGAGTCTGGCAACACTGACTGAGCATTTTACTATAATCAGTTAGAGCTGAGTAGGAGATGCACCCTTGCCCTGCCCCACTCTCCTCAGACGGCCATAACCTCAACCCTGCCCCCTTTAGTCTTTTAAATTTCCTTCCTGGCCTGTGCAAATATTTGAACCTCCAACTTTCGATGTATACATTTGACTTGTTTTTCTAACCTGGAGTTTCTGAAGAATTGGACAGTGGAGCAGATGCTTCAGCTAAGGCAGCTAATGTAGCTAATACTGATGTAGAGGAGTTTCCAAATTGAACAGCAGATACACCCGTTTCATCTAAGAGAAAGGAGAAAACATGTTTGAATTTTTAAGGAATTTAATCTAGTGAATTTTTCTGATAATCTGTTTTACTTTATTCAACTCTTAAATGAAGCTTAGGTAATATTAGTTTTGTGAAAAACAAGCTTGGATAGCATTAGCTTTTGAAAGGTGATATTGCAGTACATTTTGCAATATCACCTTTCTTTAGATTATTTTGCCTCATAAAAATTTTTTTGCCAATTATAACAAAGAAAACCAAGGTGGCTGATATAATCTTACCCTCATTCTCCAACAGTCCTTTCTTAAAAGGATGAATACCTACTAAAGCATAAAATCCCAACAGCTATCCTATATGCATCTCAATACCTGTTGCCTTGGATGAATTTTCTGAAGATACCAGACCTGTTAGGTTCACCACCCCTCCAGGTCCAATGATAAACTGTGGTGTTGCAGCGTGTATCGTCACAGTGTCAGGACTCTCTGGGTTTGTGTTGATTTGGTTCTGCATAGCAATCTAGGGGACAAATTACCACAGTGTTTTCAGAATTATAACCAGAACATATTGGACAGACTGTCAATGTAACATCCTGCAATCTAAGAATCATATAATAAAAATGGAAATCTTTGTTTATGGTCTACTGAAAGTATAGTGGTAAATCACAGATATGCATTTATATCCTGAGTTCCCCTATTAGGTAAAGCAGCAAAATCCCATGTGAGGAGAAGTAGGTATCTGAAAGGATTTTATAGAACTCAGTTGAGTGAATTCCCTGGTGGTCCAGCGGTTAGGACTCTGCGCTTTCACTGCCAAGGGCATAGGTTCAATCCCTGGTCAGGCAACTAAGATCCCGCAAGCCACTTGGTGGGGCCAAAAAAAAAAAAATCTGTGTTCTATATATAAATAGAACACAGTTGAAAGATATCCTGCTGCCCTGCGGCTACAGAAATTAAATTACTTAAATCAAATTATGTTCTCTACTATATTTAGCAATATATAACACTACCTATATAAAGCACATCCTTCCCAGTTAATTGTCCTCTATCCTCAACCCCAGGCTCCAAACTGCACTCTTGGGAGTAAAAGAATTGGAAGAAGCACAGCAAAATTTACTTTCCTGAACACATAACATCTTTTAAGTAACTAGGTGAAGTTCAACAGACTCAGATAGTCTTAGAGAAGAGTTCTACTGGGAAGGAGAACAAGAAGATAGGCAAGAAGAGGCAATAAGTAAAGAAGAAAATTTACATCAATGTTGTCTAGCTAAAGAAAAGAGAAGTAATGTTGGTTAGTAGGAAAACTTGTTCAAAAACCATAAATAACTATGTTCATAAACAGATTTTTTTGAGGATGGTGAAAAAATAAAAGAAACCAATCAGAATGATGAAGACTACATCACTCACTGAGGGGACATGATTATGGTTGCTAAAAAAAATGTTAGTGGAAGTATAACAGACTTGAAAAACCATAAGGTATCCAAACATGCAACAAAATAATTAATAGACTAAAATGTATAGAACGGAATTCAGAACCTTACAAACACTGAAAGTAATCACTTTATCTAATCTCTAATGTTACATGCAAAGACTGTGGTCTTACAATTAGGAAAATGAACAGCAATAAACAAAGAGGAAGTGAAAAAGGAACAGCACTGTCCAAAATAAGTCCAAAATGAAAAACTACAAGCTAAATAGTTCAAATCATCCATATGACAGAGATCCTTTTATTTTCTTAAATTAAAAGCCAAAAGTTACCTGTAGTATCTCTGCTAAATCTTCATTCCCATTGTCTATTGAAATATCAAATGCAGTTTTACAAAATTTACTTTGCGTGTGTACATCAGCACCATATTTGATTAAGAGTTCCACCACCTCTTGATGATTGTGTTCTGTGGCCCAATGTAGAGCTGTCATCTTCAACATGTCCTTTGCATTGACATCAGCGCCATGCTATACAAATATTTCAAAATAAGAAATTTCTAAAATACGAAATATAAAGAAGTCCTGATATGAAAATACTAGCCACTGTGCTTTAAACCAAGAATCTGCTACTAATATGACCAACTCTCTATTTTTGTGTGTTGAATAATCTACACATTCCAGGAATCACCACACATCTGTCACATAATCAGTTTCGTATCATGTTGGCTTTCCTAATTGCATTCCTTCTAATTTCTTAGGAGTACAGCAATTATTTTTTCAGTCATCCAGCCATGAGTATGAAGGGCTAGAATGGCATAAGGTGTGAAGGAAAACTATGAACATTCCTCCAAAACCCTCCAGCGCCTTATTTACACAAAAATATCCCTTGCTTTCAAAACCAGTGCAATACAATGAATTAATAGGGAGCTATCAAGAGATACACTATCCATTATGGTCGTCACTAGACACGTGTAGCCGAATACAGATATGCTGTGCATGTAAATACACACTGGAATTCAAAGACCTCATACCAAAAAAAGGATGTAAAACATCTCAATAATTTTTAAATTGATTTCATGTTGAAATTATAATATTTTATATATACCGAGTTAAATAAAATATAATATTAAAATTATTTTGTTTTTACTTTTTTAATGTAGCTAATAGAAAATCTAGAATTACACGTGATTTGTACTCATGGCTTATATTGTATGTTTTTTGGATAAGTTGATCTAGAGGCCAGAATAAAAAGAATTAAGAATATCTAAATCTATCACTCTCTGTTTCAGAATTTTCTCTTTGGCATTTAGATGATTAAAGAAAAAGCCCTGCCTGTATTATTTGTTTGTTAATTATTCAAGCCTAACATTCCCTTCCATGTGGGCTTTAAATGTGTTGAGTAAGACAAAGCTGTAGTCCCTCACCACAGCAAAGATCAAGATCTAAGAAATCAATTGTCTGACTTAACTAAAAACATACAATGAGGAAGTTTTTCCCCCCACAAAATAACACTTTAAGATAATTTTCATTTAAATGAATGCTTACACACAAAAAATGAGATAACATGGGGGAAAAAAGTAGACATGCAATAAAACTGAGACAGGCTGGGACCTGGGCCCCTTTGCTGCAGGGCTTGCAGCTGGACAAACATCTCCTTCAGCAATAGAATACAAAGAAACTAATATAAGGGACTAAAAATAACTGCGTGCATGTGCAGTTGGGCAAATTATGAACAATAAGATACAAAAAGACCAAAACCCAACTGCCACTTCTGAGGTGTTGGGAGCAAAAGCAGGGCACTGCATACAGCACCACTAAGGGGGTGGGCAGACCACCCAAGCCACCCCTCCCATATGACCCCTGGACTGGCCCCTACCCTCACAGCATTTAAGGGACCAGCTCCTCCCCCGTCAGGGAGCAAGCAAGGGAACCTGTTACTTGTTTTCGCTCCCTAGTGCTACAGCACGAGTCCTAATAAAGCCTTGCCTGAATTACTTGTCTGGCCTCTTATCAATTTCTATTGATTAAGGAGTCCAAGAACCCTGTCAGTAACAAAACTAGTTCCCTTCTCCCTCTTATAAAACCACTATGGTTTTATAGCCTTTGGGGTCTTACTTTCAAAAGCAAAGCGCAAAAAGAGAACACATACCTTAAGCAAAACCTCCACTATGCTGGCATGGCCCTCAGAAGCTGCCATATGCAGCGGCGTTCGGTCCACTTTGGTTCTGGCATCCCTACTTACACCAGCTCGGAGTAGCACTTCTGTGGTGGAATAATGTCCGTACTGTGCTGCCAGATGAAGTGGAGAAGTTCCCAGCTACACCACGAGAAAAAAAATCCACATCTATAGTCATTTTTAAATACACTCCTATTTCTATCTTCTACTTTATATATTCTGTTTACAGAGCAAACAGATTCTCTTTATATCAAATGTTTACATAGTAACTCAAAACTGAAAAGGAACAGTCTCTCCATAGGGGCCTTCAAGAATTCCCATTCATTTCACAGTGAGGAAGAAATGACAATATTTCATTTAATTCAAACTTGCTTTCTTTTTTTTTTTTTAAAGAAGTTTTTTTTTAATTAATTAATTAATTTATTTATTTATTTATTTATGGCTGTGTTGGGTCTTCATTTCTGTGCGAGGGCTTTCTCCAGTTGCGGCGAGCAGAGGCCACTCTTCATCGCGGTGCGCGGGCCTCTCATCGTCGCGGCCTCTCTTGTTGCGGAGCACAGGCTCCAGACGCGCAGGCTCAGTAATTGTGGCTCACGGGCCTAGTTGCTCTGCGGCATGTGGGATCCTCCCAGACCAGGGCTCGAACCCGCGTCCCCTGCATTGGCAGGCAGATTCTCAACCACTGCACCACCAGGGAAGCCCAAACTTGCTTTCTTTATTTTGTTATCAGATAGTCTAAACAAAATTAATTTCATCAGGAATTAGACATAATTAGGGTCTGAGAAATTTTTGAGCATTAGAACGTTTTCCTCACACCATTCACACAAAACTTTTCATCTATGAAATTCATATCAAATAAATGTAACAGTGTACATTTTTACATTAAACTGTTTCTAGGACTTAAAAATAAATTAATTAAAGCATCTCAGTGATCTTTTTAAAGGAGTTCATATAGTCATTTTTCAAGGAAAAAATCTGATGTGAGGTGCACTTGCCAAAGGTGAGTTAAGACGGAACCAAAACATACAGCAGAAACTAACACAACATTGTAAATCAACTATACTCCAATAAAAATTTTAAAAAGGAACCAAAAGAGAGCCCAGTTCTCCTGAAATTGGTTCCACGTGGCCTACTCATGCTACATTCAAAATATACAAGAGAAGTACACACTAAAATGTGAAGAAGAGCCTTATCAGAGGTATAATTTTTAATAGGTGAAAATTAGAATTACATCACATGCATTTAGAAGCACAAAAAGTCCCTACAACTCTCTGATTACCAAGGCACTCATGTTCTAAAGAACCAAGATAGTTCACTAGAACATGCAATTTGCTAAGACCACTACTGTAATAATAGCAACTAAGGTTTTTATTTAAGCACTTTCCATAGCAAGCACTATTCTAAGACCTTTACACCTATTGCCTCATTTAATCTCCTCAAAACACAGGTACTATTACTATCCTCATTTGGCAGTAAAAGAAACTAAGGCATGACCAGGGGATAAGGGGGGGATAAATTGGGAGATTGGGATTGACATATACACACTACCATATATAAGACAGATAACTAATAAGTACCTGCTGTATAGCATAGGGAACTCTACTCAATACTCTGTAATGGCCTATATGGGAAAAGAATCTTAAAAAAAAAAAAAAGAGTGGATATATGTGTAACTGATTAACTTTGCTGTATACCTGAAACTAACATAACAATGTAAATCAACTATACTCTAATAAAAATTTTCAAAAATTAAAAAAAAACAAATAAGGCATAAAGAGGTTACTAATTTGCCTGAAGTCACACAAGTAAGAGTCATAATACAAAGCTAGGTATGTGCTCTCAGTATATGTTAAAAATGGAAATCATTTACCCTGGGAATAATTATTTTATTACTATTAAAAGCCTTGTATTTTTAAGGGGCGGTCATTCCAGCAGATTAAAGAAGATTCTTAAACAATCCTTTCTTTCTCCATGCTCTATCGTATTTTTCTAAAACTGGCCCTTTCTATACTCTTAAATTCTAATATTTAATGAAATATCTCCATAGCCTATTTAGCAACCATGAGTTCTGCTCAGTGTGATATAATGGTTTCTTTTGTAATTTTTTCTTCTCGAGACCTTACCTTTTTGGTTGATGATACAAAATATATATATATGTACATATATGTAGTTTGAAGGAGGAAAATAAGGTAAATACCATCACAGTCTAGAAATAAAACATTACCAGCAATTTAGAATCTTCCCACATGCCACTCCTTAATAAACCCTTCCCTCAACCCCTGAGGTAATTACTAGTCTGAATTTTGTAATAAACATTGCTTTACTTTGCTTTTTTTAAATTACTGTGTATCCCTAAATAATATGCTTTGGTTTTGCCTGCTCTGAACTTTACTTAAATAGAATCACATTGCATGTATTTCTCTTGAGACTTGCCTTCTTTGGCTTAATATCATAAGATTCACCCATGTTGATGAATACAAGTATAGTTCACTGATTTTCTCTGCTCTATGATTTCTACCAAATGAATAAGCCAAAATCAATTTAACCAATCCACTGCTGAGCATTAAGGTTTCCAGTTTTTTATTATGAATAATGCTGCTACTAAAAACAGTCTTATACATGTCTCAAGTACATGAGCAACAACTTCCCTTGGAAATATTCTTAGAAGTTCAATAGCTATGCCAGAGGGTATGTACACATTCAAATCTACTAGGTACTGCCAAACTGTCCTCCAAAATGTTTCTATCAATTTATGCATCTCCTCACCAACGGTTGGTACTGCAAGACTTTTTTGTTTAGTTTTTGCTTATCTGATGGATAAGCAATAGTATTTCATGATTTTACTTTGCATTTGCCCAATCATTAATGTAGCTGAGCATCTTTTCATGTTTATTGGTCATTCAAACATTGTCTTTAGTAAAGTACCATATCAAGTCATTTGCCCTATCTTCTTTGTCTTGTTTTTCATCGCTGTCATGGGAATCCCTATGTATTATGGACACTAATCCTTCTTAAGATTTTTTTGTCTTTTTTTTTTTTTCAGGGTTTATAGATATTTTTTTAATTGAAGTATAACTGATTTACAATATTATATTAGTTTCAGGTGTACAGCATAGTGATTCAGTATTTTTATAGATTATACTCCATTAAAAGTCATTACAAAATAATGGCTACAATTCCCTGTGCTGTACAATATATCTTTATTGCATATCTATTTTATACATGGTAGTTTATGTCTCTTAATCCTATACCCTATTTCGTCCTTCCCCACTTTACTCTCCCCACCAGTAACCACTAGTTTGTTTTCTGTATCTGTGAGTCCAGTTTCTGTTTTGCTATACACATTTGTTTATTTTTTAGATTCCACAGATAAGTGGTATCATACAGTATTTGTCTTTCTCTGACTTATTTCATTAGGCATAATACTCTCCAGATCCATCCACATTGCTGCAAATGGCAGAATTTCATTCTTTTTTATGGCTGAGTAATAGTCCACTGTACATATACATACCACATCTTCTTTATCCATTTGCCTGTTGATGGACACTTGGGTTGCTTTCATATCTTGACTATTGTAAACAGTACTGCTATGAACATTGGGGTGCACGTATCTCTTCGAGTTAGAGTTTTCATTTTTTCCAGATATATACCCTGGAGTGGAATTGCTAGATCATATGGTAGTTCTATTTTTAGTTCTTTGTGGAACCTCCACACTGTTTTCCATAGTGGCTGCACCAATTTACATTCCCACCAACAGTGCACGAGGATTCCCTTTTCTCCATATCCTTGCCAACATTTATTTGTAGACTTTTTGATGATAGCCATTCTGACAGGTGTGAGGTGATATCTCATTGGTATTTTGAAGGCTCTTTTTGTCTTGATGTACTACAGGATCACTATGATGAGTCTAGATATAGATTATTTTTATTGATCCTGCTGGAGATTTTCTGGGCTACCTGAATCTGTGAGCTGCCATCTTTCATCAGCCTTGGAAAAGCTAAACTATTATCTTTTAAAATTATTTCATCCCTATTTTCACTCTCCTTGTGGATTTATGATTAGACATATGTTAGACTTTCTCATACACTAGCCTTCATGACTCCTGACATCTTTTACATTTTTTTGTTTTTCTCTGCACCACATTCTGAATGATTTTTTTTGGTTTTTCAGTTTACTAATTTTCTCTTCAGCTATTCCTAATCTGCTATTAAAATCTTATCTAAAGTCCTTATAGGTCTGCTTATGTTTTCAGTTGTTCCAGTGGCTTATTGTCCAAGCTGCCTTGTGTCCTTGTGTGTTCAGTTTTTGTTGGTTTTTTTTTTCGTTTGGCCGCACCACGCAGCATGCGAGATCTTAATTACCCGACCACAGATCAAACCCGCACCCCCTGCAGTGGAAGCATGGAGTCTTAACCACTGGACTGCCAGGGAAGTCCCAGTGTTCAGTTATTTTTGACTGTTCATTTTCCTTGGAATTTCATTTGTGGATATGAAGCGTGGGATGAACGCAGGTTCCTCCAAAAAGGATATTCATTTGCTTGTGTCAGGAACCAAGGGTAACCTCTAGTCCAAAGATAATTTTAAATTCATTCTTCAGTTCAGAGTTTTGCAGAATACATAAGTATTTATGAGTTAAGGCCACAAATGTGTGCAAAGGATGGCTTTTGACTCCAAATTCTCATCAACAAAATTCTTCCTCTCTCCATTTGGTACCTTAGTTCAAGCCAGTTCATTTGCCTTGCAGTACCCTAACAACAGGGGCAGGGGCAGGATCAGGTAGGAGGAGGGAGGGGGTATTTCTGGTTTACCCTTACAACGAAGGTACATCTCTTTAGGATTCCAGTATTATGGGGAAAGGATCTCTAGGAGACTTCCCTCTATGAGCAGTCTCAGGTCTTTATCTTAAGTAACCTGTGCCGGGGAAGTAGAAAACCAACTGGCAAATTTACTGAGTTAGCAAATGTTCTAAGGGTGAAATTTCTCTGGGTTATGGCCTTTGCTTAGTTTTTCAGGTTGATAATCCCTTACTTTCTTTCTAACTCATCAGTGCCCTTAAGATTTTTTTTTTAATATACTCAGTCAAAAAATCTTTATCTTTTAAAGACAGATGCTGAAATCTATGGATGAAACAAAATGGTTCCTGAAATTTACTTTAAAATAATACTAAACAAAGAAAGTAAATGGGGTTATAGAGGAAATAAGATTCACTTGATTTGATAATTTTTGAAGGGTATACAGGGGTTGATTTATGTTTGAAATTTTCCATAATAAAGAATATTGTTTTGAATAAAAAATTAAAAAGAACATGGAACAAGTAAGCTAAAAACAACAAAATCAAAACTCTGGAATTTTTAGTTGTTACCAGTGGGAGAGTTAATCCAGATTCCTAACCCTCCATATTCCCAAGAATATCCCTTTTGATTTACCTGCAGAATTAAATAGAGTTATGGTTTCTGTCTTCTTCACAATTGCCTTCTGTAATTACTAAGAACTCTTCCCTTTCCTTTCTTCCTTCTGGGTAATGTTTGCAATAGTTTTACAAGTATCAATTGAAATGCAAACATTTTTCCTTTTTTAGAATCAATTAAAACATTAACACCAAATTTGTTTTTTCTGAATTATAAATTCTACCTGTGCTATTTATAAGGCCTTTAAATTAAATCCCAAGCAGCTACATTTTACATTCATGCTACATTACTGAACTCCGTAATTTAAAGAAAAACCCATGTGTAGACAGAATATTTGGATAAGGTTGTCTACATAAAAAAAATTATATGAACCATTCTCTTTAAAAGCAAGCTATAATTCTAAAATTACAAACAAATTTGCAAAAAAATTAAATTTTCACCACTTATAAACACAATACTGACTAAACTTTTAACTGGAAAAACTCAAAAATGAGAGGAAGAAGAAGAAGAAGGAGATGAAGGAGGAGGAGGGGGGAGGGGGAGGAGGAGGGGGAGGAGGAAGGGGAGGAGGAGGAGAAAACAAAAAACAAAAAAACCCCACAACATTAAAATCATTCTTTACCCAGTCTGTAGTAAAAGGAGCTCCATTAGCCATCAAAATACGAACTTCATCATCTTGACCTGCTCGAGCCGCTTCTAAAAGCTTCTTTCCCAAATCTACCAGGGACATCTAAATAAAACATAGATGAATTTAACATCTCCATTTATACATTATGACATAACTTCTTTCCCTTCTGTCTTTACTAATAAGTCAGTTCTCAATTAGACCTTCAAAAGGTTGTGATATAGTTCCTCTGAAACTACAGATCATACAAAAGCAATTTTTATTTGAATTTTGGGAAAAGATTTTTCTTTCTTATCAAATTTTTAGCTAGGATAATAAAATTAATTTGAATTCTCCGAACATAGCTGGTAAAAAATAGAAGAGGTAAGTGGCAAAGAAAGCTTGTCTAAAATTTAAAACTAGCAACAAACTGTTTTCACTGGAGGAGTTGCAGCAATAAAGTTTTCTCACAAATGTAAATAGAAATAAGGTAAATATATTACCCTCTTTAAGTGGTACAAAATTTAAAATAAATCTACCATAACTTTTTTTAGCAACAGTGAATGTGCTCAGAATTTGAAAATAAGTATTTTCAACCCTCGTACAGGCAATGTGCATGTAAGTTCTTTCAGAAAAAGGCACAATTCAGGGCTTCCCTGGTGGTGCAGTGGTTAAGAATCCACCTGCCAATGCAGGGGACACGGGTTCGAGCCCTGGTCCAGGAAGACCCCATGTGCCGCAGAGCAACTAAGCCCATGCACCACAACTACTGAGCCTGCGCTCTAGTGCCCGCAAGCCACAACTACTGAGCCTGCGTGCTACAACTATTGAAGCCTGCATGCCGAGAGCCCGTGCTCCGCAACAAGAGAAGCCACCGCAATGAGAAGCCCATGCACTGCAATGAAGACCCAATGCAGACAAATAAATAAATAAAATTAATTTATTAAAAAAAAAGGCACAATTCACATTCAATGAAAATAATGAAAAGAGAGTCTAACAGTATTATCAATAGAGTATGTGTCTCACTAAGAACCTATAAAGTAAGTATGCCCCACATCCTGAATACAAGATACCTGAAAATATCACAGCCTAGGGTGGGGGTGTGTGTGTGTACGTGTGTTTGTGTCATCTTGAATAAGAAATATTGAAATATGTGTTAGGGAAAGATCATGTCAGGAGTACCTAGGGGAAGAAAGATTTGAAAGTATCAGAAATGCTCAAATTCAAAAGATGACACTTCTAGAAGAAGAAAGTTCCCAAATCCAGAAAGACTATTCAATGATGTTATATGTATCTGGAGGAAAGGCAAACAGGTAGAATTTGAAGGTTGTGGGGATGGGAAGATATGGAACCCCTGAAATTTACACAAGAAAAAATGTGCCTGGGGTATGAATTTGTCTCAAAAAGTGAATACTCTTTGAGTTGAGGGGAAATAAATTATAAGAGAGGAATGTCAGGTTGATTAGTATATCCCAATCTGGTATGAACAGGAATTACTCAGGAAAGAAGGGAAAGGAGTATGTGTGTGAGAAGAATGTTGACAGAGCTTGGAGAGGTTATTTATACCAGAAAGGAACAGAATGCATCACATAATTAGAGGTGTTAGGAAATTTTAGATTGGGTTGATTAAACGTTGATTTAAAAATGTCCCCAAAAGAGCACAAGTTTGTGCTTAAATTATTGTATTTTTTAGTAGATTTCATAACACAGAAATAACCAAACATAAAAAGAGTGACCAGGAGCAGATGTTAATACTGGGAGGCTCACACATGATTAGGTGAGATGTACATGTCCAAAACAGGCATTTGTCACCAGACAGTAAAGAATTTTTTATAGTTGTTCTCTTTGTAAGAATAGAAATATTCATAATATATCCTAGGGTGAAGAATAAGAAAAACCACCACATGCACTTGTGGGTTTTATGTGGGGGGTCTTTTATGCCTTTTTGTGACATTCACGACGTTTTCACCCTTGAATGTCTGATTTCCTTTCCTTTTTCCTCCCATTCTCTCATTCATACGTTGGTGGAGTCACTGGAACCCAAAATATTCCTTAATCCCACTAAAAGCACTAAAATCAAGAGATTACTGTTCTTTAATGAATGATTTTTCCTAGGGAATATGTACCAGCTGGATATGAATTAATAGCATATTCAATAGGCAAAGAATCTGAAATAATAATGTTCTACTAAAGGCAGGATAAGGTAAAAAAAAACTGATCTCTCTTCTACAGAAATACAGTAAAATCTAAACTGGCCATACTAACAAAGACCGTGTTCTATAGTCTGGATGACCAAAATTTAATATTAACCTGGTTTTACAATGAAGTAAGTCTTTCCCCCAAATACACATTTTTAAATATGTCTTACACAGTAATATAAAATCAATCTGCATTCATTCAGCATACATACTGCCAGATGGTTTAAATATCTGGATATCTTTTATGAAGTGGTGGTTTAGGGCTTTTCCTCATTCTTCAGAAATTGGATTGTCTGCCTTTTTCTTAGTGATTTGTAAGCATTCTATATACATTCTGTATATGAGTGCTTCGTCAGATATAATATGTATTATAAATATCTCCTTCTAGAACCCTGATTTCTTGACTCCACATCCCATGTTCTTTCCTTGATATCACATACTATCTTGTACAAGTAAATAACTGTCGTCTCATAAAAATACAAATAAAATAATCAAACTAAAATCAAAGATAGTACAAAAATGAATGTAAGAAACATTGAAATATTATTTAAAAGGTCTGATTCGAAAAGAGAAAAAAAAAAACCCACCAAGCACCCAACAGATCAATAGCCAAAGGGCAGACCACACACTTTCTAAAAGAGAAAATAGAAATAATTCACAAGAGTAAATATGTTCAGTATCACTGATGCTCAAAAAATGTGAAGTAAATAATTTTTAAAGTCAATTTGCAATATTTAACAGAAGTTATAAAAAAATGTAACTTTTGTTAAATATTAGCCTAATCCTAATGACCTAATAAATGATCCCAGTTCTGAAGACCTATCCTAAAGGAAAAATGAAAATATACTGAAACGGATAAAAAATATGTATGTGTGTATGTTTTTATAACGTGAACAAACTAAAGGTAGGAAAACAGTTAAATTGTGGAACCTAACAGAATAGGATGCAGTAATTTAAAATAATAGTTTTGAAGTTATATAATAATATTAAAAAGTTATGCCATGTTGAGTGAAAAGATAAGACACAAAACTAATTTTTGAATGTCAAAATATACATATACAGAACAAAATACTGAAAATATTAACAGTTGTTAGGGTGGTATGATTATGGGAAAATTTGCCTCCATTTCACAAAGTTTCTGTAATATCTTCCAAATTTAAACAATGGGGTTTTTTTAAGAGACAAATTGTGTGACTGTTAACTAAGTAAACGCGGACATTAAACAAAGTTATATACTACTGACTTACTAAACAGAAAGAGTGGAAAAAATAAAGAATATGGAGGCTACTAGGGACCTAAAATAGCAAACATATTGATCTGCTTATAAGAACTGCAACAAAACAATGATGCTTTTGAACAAATCAACTTCTTATATAATTCTGCAATTTTCTTAACTATTTAAAACATCATATTTAAGGACCTAGGATGCTTAAGTTACTGTGGTTTTGAAATGCCATGAGCAATACAGGTGTGTAGATTAATGTAGCTAGATACTTTTAAATTGGTGGTTCTCAATGGTAGCAGCACTGCCCCCTAGAGGACCCTTTGGATTTGTAGAGAGGCATTTTAGGGATTACTAGGAGGAGGGATGGGATGAATACTTTATCAGCAATTAAAAGGCAAGTGCCAGAGATACTAGAGGTCCAGCAATGCAGGAAACAATCCGGTATGGCAAAGAATTGTCACATGTCTTGTTGACTTTCAAAGGTCCCACTGAATATATCTAAGACTAGAACTTAACTAATATGTAAACAAAACGAATTTTCCCACAGTATTAATGCACCCCAAATTTTCTAGACTGCAACGATGCATCTCTTTGTTTTATTCAGAACTTTACTAAGAGTTTTCCACCATTTTGGAAAATCATGTCACCAATGCCAATGCCACTTGGGTATCTGAATCACCAATATGTATTATAATCAGCTTTCACAGCTACCACATTCACAGTGATTCATAGTCATCCTATGTACAGGCGCAAGCATTTGACTACCTCTTTTTTCATCTAGTGTAGTCTGCTCCAGTACTTATATATTGAAATACACATTTTATTATAAACTGCTTTCCTTCTACTTCTCCTTTACATTAAAATTAGGGCATCATAATGATTTTTTGAAGTTGTGCAGATAGATAATATTAACTATGATTTTCATTTCAAGTTAGTAAAATGGGCAATACAAAATACTCATTATAAAAGAGAGCAATGGATGTAATAATATTGAAAATCAATGGAAGAAAATACATGTGAGATCAAGTAAGACCAAAATCAAAGATTGTTCTAATTTTCTTGTCAAGAAATTTAGTGAAAGTTAAGATGACAAAAATACCAAAATGTAGCAATTTCACTCCTGATTCTCACTGGACAGGAACATGCACATCATAGTAGAGTAATTCTGACCCTTAGAGGAACTCAATTGAGTTATGACAACAAAATTGACCAAGGGGACCACAGTTCCATGTCGAGCCCTCAGTTTACTTAGTTCGTTACCTCTATATTAAATCCTCAGAGATAAAGTGTTGGATTTACATAAGATCAGTTAAAGGCTTAGCAGAAAAGGTTGCTTTTGTGGTGTGGCAAATAACTTTTCCACAAGCATATGGAGAAGCCTAATTAAATTCAATAAATTTTAATGAATGTTTAAAATACTTACTGAAAATATATTGTGTGTATGGTACTGAATGCCATTTAGTTTAATACTCCATTCTTCTTGAGAAGAAATCCAAAAAACTCCCACTAATAAATTCCACCTTGAATGTCTTTACTACTTCTAAAAAAGCTTATCATATAACCTGATATAAACCATTTTTAACTCCAATTAAAATGTATTTTAATAAGATCTATAGGGGAACTTCAAGCTGTCTATAAACTTGCTACTTTTGCTCAAAAGTACATGTTGAGAGGGCCATCTAGTGGTAACAGGAACTACTACCAATAATTACATTTGTAAAGTTTAAAGTCTATTTTGTTTTGATTTTCTATAATTCATAGTTCGAAGAGCTATTGTAAGAATTATAGCATCTATTGGACATGAAAACTCTCTCTAAGACTACAAAGTACTAGTTCTATGTGAATTGTTATTAGCACTCAAAAAAAGAATATGAATAAAAACACTTAGAAAATGTAAGCCTACTATATAACATACTTAATGATAAACTTTGTCTCACTAAAAATTTTAGAATAGGACTTCCCTGGTGGTGCAGTGGTTAAGAATCTGCCTGCCAACGCAGGGGACATGGGTTCAGTCCCTGGTCCGGGAAGATCCCACATGCTGCAGAGCAACTAAGCGCATGTGCCACAACTACTGAGCCTGCGCTCTAGAGCCCACGAGCCACAACTACCAAGCCTGCGCGCCACAACTACTGAGCCCACGCACTGCACCTACTGAAGCCCGCATGCTCTAGGGCCCCTCGTGCTGCAACTACTGAGCCCACGTGCTGCAACAACTGAAGCCCTCGCACCCTAGAGCCCACACGCCACAAAAAGAGAAGCCACTGCAATGAGAAGCCCACATACCACAACAAAGAGTAGCCCCCGCTCGCTGCAACTAGAGAAAGCCCATGGGTAGAAACGAAGACCCAACGCAGCCCCCCCAAAAAAAAAAGTTAGAATAAAATTTGCAATATCACCCCTATGCTCAATGAGTACAATTATAAATCCAATAAAATTCTTCTAAAGTTTTGCATCAAGAAATTTAGCACTGTGTATGCATCTAAAGTTTTTATTTATTTTTTGTATAATTTTTTAAATTTTATTTATTTTATTTATTTATTTTTGACTGCATTGGGTCTTCGTTGCTGCATGCGGGCTTTCTCTAGCTGCAGCGAGTGGGGGGCTACTCTTCATTGCGGTGTGCGGGCTTCTCGTTGCAGTGGCTTCTCTTGTTGTGGAGTACGGGCTCTAGGCGCACGGGCTTCAGTAGTTGTGGCACGTGGGCTCAGTAGTTGTGGCTTGTGGGCTCTAGAGCGCAGGCTCAGTAGTTGTGGCACACGGGCTTAGTTGCTCCGCAGCACATGGGAACTTCCCGGACCAGGGCTCGAACCTGTGTCCCTTGCATTGGCAGGCGGATTCTTAACCACTGAGCCACCAGGGAAGCCCTGCATGTAAAGTTTTTTTAAATGTTCATACTCTTTCACCTAGTAATTCCACTCATATAAACCATAAGAAAACTCTTTGAAATATAAATATATTAACAGCAATGTTATTTAAAATAGGGAAAAACTGAAATGCCCTACTACAAACAATAGTTAAATTAAGATAGATCATAATGGAATGTTGTAGTCTTTTATTTATATTTTTTACTTTTTATTATGGACAATTTTGAGCATATATAAAAACAGACACAACAGTATAATGAAACTCCACATAGCCACCACGTAGCTTAAATATAGATTATGCCCAGCCCATTTCCCACCCACACTCACAACGTTGTAATAGGGGAGAACAAATCTGACTCCATATTGGATCTGTTTCTTTTACTTTAACCTTTGTATTCTATTGCTTTTGCTACAAGTTAAGAATGTTGTCTATAGCCTGAAATGTACAGGATAGCCCATTCTCAAGGCTCTGACCTCTAAAGGTATAACACTTTTCCATTCACACAGAGAAATAAAATTGCAGAACAGATAATAACATGTCTTATTGGAGGTTTGCAGGAGCATCATGACCTGACCTAGTGGACAGATGCAAGAACAAAGGATTCCGACACCAAGAAGTTTGCAACAACCAACCACGCCCCCTCCCCTTTTAGTATAAGAGAAGCCTGAATTCTAACTAGGGTAAGATGGTTCTTTCGGTCACTAGTCCACCATCTTCTCAGTCTGCTGGCTTTCTGAATAAAGTCACTGTTCCTTGCCCCAACAACTAGTCTCTCAATTTACTGCCCTGTTGTGTGGTGAGCAGTACAAGCTTGGACTCAGTAACAACATCGTATCATTTTTTTTTTTTGGCTGTGTTGGGTCTTTTTGCCGTGCAGGCTTTCTCCAGTTGCAGTGAGCGGGGGCTACTCTTCATTGTGGTGCACGGGCTTCTCATTGCGGTGGCTTCTCTTGTTGCGGAGCACGGGCTCTAGGCGCGTGGGCTTCAGTAGTTGTGGCGCATGAGCTTAGTTGCTCCACGGCATGTGGGATCTTCCCGGACCAGGGCTCGAACCCGTGTCCCCTGCACTGGCAGGTGGATTCTTAACCACTGCGCCACCAGGGAAGTCCCCATATCATTTTATCTGTAAAATTTCAGTATGTCTGTCCAAAAGATAAATCTATCTTTTAAACATAATAATATAGTTATCTAAAAATATTATTTACAAAGAATATGTAATAGTATAAGAATCAGAACTCTAATTTGAATATATCATCTTAACTATGTAAAAAATGCATAGAAAAATACCTAGAAACAATATACCATGATAATGAAAATTACGAATTTTTTCTCTTTCTTTCTAGTCTTCCCTATTTCTTAAGTTTTCCATAATGTGCAGATATTGCTCATGTAATTAAAAATAAACTTTTAGGCCCTTCTCACCTTCTGAGATGGCCCACACCCTGTCTGCGGAGCGTGTTTCTCCCAAGGCCGCTCTCGCTTTCTGAGATGGCCCACACTCTGTCTGTAGAGCGTGTTTCTCTCTAAATAAATCCCCTTCAGGACTTCCTGAAGAGTAGCCCCTGCTCGCTACAACTAGAGAAAGCCTGCGCACAGCAATGAAGACCCAATGCAGCCCCCAAATTAATTAATTAATTTTCAAAATAAATCCACTTTTTACCTATCAAATAAATAAACTTTTATTAAAAAGTTTTTCATCAAAAGTAGATTACAGATAAGCCTTTAATGTAGAAAATTAGATGTTGAAAGAACATTAATGGTAAAAAGATGTAAAATGGGACTCCAAGTAAAATTAAGCGTATTATTAACCATGTGTATATGTATGAAGATATTCTTGGGCATCAGATTTTACATTCTCATAAGAAAACAACTTCAGAAATAATAAAAGTAGTGCCTGGCATCTTGCTAAGTCTTAATCTGCATCTAACCAAGACAGTTATTGACTCCATTTTGCAAAAGAGGCAAGCGAAAGGTAAAAATTACCAAAGAGCACTGGTTTTGGTCAAAAGATAAGATGCATATTATGACCTCCTTTCAATGTAGAAAACATTGGGAATCTGCTGGGATGTAAGATAGCATGTCCTCCAAGGATTTAAGCTTAGTCTCTCCCTGTGTAATTCCTCTGAAGGGAAAAATCATCATATGAACTCCAATATTATTTGGATTTTTCTCCCATTCCCATTTTGTCTAGTGGAATTTTTCCCGTTTTTTAACCTTAAAAATAAAACGACGTTTTCAAATACACCTTAAAAAAAATGATCTCCCATTTACTTTTTTTTCAGAAAACCACTAGAAGATATGCTCCACCAAAGCCAGGAGTAAACAAGAAAGAAGAATTAAGGGCTTCAGGAAACAAGGGATCCAATATAAACAGAGTGGAAGAAGACCCCACAGATGATGGTAAAGGGAGACCCCAACATCCTGCAGACTTGGAAAGAAAATCCAGGCTGGAGCCAGAGGACAGAGTTTCCAAGGAAGGAGGTTCCCAAGGAAAAGACATGCTGGTAAATCTCCTAAGAGTAAAATTTTTCTCTCTTTTGAGGTGGGTTAATCATGGATATAAGAAATCTCAGCAAAAGAAAAAGACTAGACAATTTCTTTTTCAGAGGGAAAAATAACTGTACAAGAAAGGAATTGTAATCCCAATATATACATATATGACAGGGGTTAGCAAAGAATAATAGTTCTAGGGCTGCAGTAACCAGTGAAAACTAATCCAAGCAAAATTTTTGGTGTAATTCTATTGAGAGGATAAAGGGCAAGGAAAATATGCATAGAGATTGTTTGGTTTAAAAGAACTAAAACTTCATCTTCATAAGTAGGAAGTCAAAGATATCTAAAATAGAAAAATCAAGAAATAGCATACCCTTGTGATTTAGAAATATGAAGGGAAGTACTAGAGAAAAAAAAATACTAAAACATAAGATAGATGCCTCTGGGAAAGAGGGTTCTGGAATGGGAAGGGATGACACAAGGGACTGCAGGTTTTTTACCATAAGCCTTGTATTTTTTACTTTTTCAACTATGGACATGTACACTCATAAAAATAAAATTACAATAATATGTGTTCACTGTATACAAGAAATGTATAGTTCAAAATCAAAGTCATCCCCACACCTCCTTGTGTTTTTACTCCTCAGAAGTAACCACTATTTAAATGTTTAGTGTGTATCCTTTCTGATCTCTTCTATGCATGTTGAAACATACATAGACACAATGCCTGCTTCTTTTTCAACAAACAAACCAAAAAAACACACACGAAAAGGGAACATATTACATTGTTTTACAGCTTGCTTTTTTTCTCTTACCAGGGATTCCTAGGCGACTAGAAAAGGAAAGAAAATGGATACTCCCCTAGAGCCCCCAGAAGGAACACAGCCCTGCTGAAATCTTAATTTTAGGTCTCCTGACCTCCAGAACTGTAAAGTAATACATTTGTATTGTTTTAAGGCACTAAGTTTGTGATGATTTGTTACAGCAAACAGGAAACTATTACACTATAGACAGAGGAAACAAATACACGGAGTATGAGTCCATTAATTATTCGATCCCATTTTAAATTTTCATTTTTACAAAAGTGCAGCAACACCACATACATAAAACATGCACTTGTGTTTGCATTTTTATAGAAATTATTCTGAAAAGTTTAGTTGCTAGATTTTTTTAAATCACGTTTTAACTGTAACAGACATTGTCAAATTATCTACCAGAAGATTATACCAATTTACACTCCCACTATCAGTGTACAAGAGTGACTGTTTCTCCGTAAGGTTCCCCACTCCCCTAAGAACTTGATCCTGGGTCAAGATCTCCTAAAGTCAAGGCCAAGGATCCAGTGAAATCATATTCACAAAGCTTATGAAAAAACTTCCTTCCATAATAACTTTCTTCAGGAATCATGATCTGAGGAAATTTCACTACTACACCAGGAGAGCAAGACTTAAGTACAAGACACAACTCTTTACCATCTTTAAAGCCTCTATTAAAAGGACATTCTTTGCCCCCAGCTGGGAGTCAGGGAGAAAATGCCCTTCTTGGATTCTCCCATGACATTTTTCACCCACTTTACCAGTGAAAGCCTGCTCAAAACCCTGTGTGTTCTCATTTGACCCACCAACTCACCAATTATTAAATGACAATAATTCCTGACATTTATAAAACAGACAGCCTAAGAATTTTACACATATTAACTCATTCAATCTCACATAATATAAAGTAGGAATTATTATCATCATGATTTTACAGATGAGGAAACCAAGGCACAGAAGGTTACACTGCCCAAGGTCAGCCTGCTAGTGGGGATCTGAACCAAGGCAATCTGGCTCCAGAGTGCAGACTCATAGTCACTATGCTCTACCCCCGGTCTGAACCTCCTAGTAACCATAGGCCAGATGTCCCCACTGAATGCAGGCACTACCAGTGCTACTCCCTGGCCTAAACACTAACCACTGTCTCTACCCACCTAATTTTATTTCACATTGAACATAGAGGTAAAACAACAAAACTCGCCACCAAATTATACTCTGATTTGCATTGGTCACCAAATAGTTCATGTTTATGTGTCTTATCTAAATTACAAAATGCCTGGAGGCTAGGATGGTAGCTAATGTGTCTTTCCACAGGATTCCTTTCCTTTTCCCCTTAAATATTGGCAGTTCCTCAGTGTTCCATTTTTCAGCCCTTTTTTCCTTTCTCTACATTCTCTCCTCTAGCAGATTTTACCTTTCTTAGCCATGGTTACCTGACGACTTCCAACTCTATCTTCAGTCCAAGCCTCTCTCCAGAGCACTAGACCCAAGTATTCACCTGCATAGACAGCTCCACCTGTACATCCCAAGGCACTTCAAAATTCACATTGTCCAAGTACTGGCTTGTTCCCTAGGGTCAGAAACTTTGGAATCGTTTTTGACTCCTCCTCCTTCCACAACCCCCTCAATTCCAAACAATCATCAAGACCTGCCACTTTTACTCCCTAAATCTCAAATCATCTACCTCTTTCCACTGATATACAGTAGGCCTTCAATAAATATTTGTTGACTGGATTTTCTCCTCTGCCACAATCCTTGCCCATGCTTCCAACCTTTCTCTCTTAGAGCACATCTAAACTAGTGTCTATGCCTCAGTCTTGCCTTCCTCTAATTTATCCTCCACTCTGTTACCAAACTTCTTAATCATTCTTAAAGAGAAATCATGTCCCTCCTCAGTTAACTCAGATAAAGTCAAACTCTTTGCCATGAGATTCAAGGCCTTTCACATTTGGCATCTGCAGCTGTTGCCCCCCACTCACACTGAATTCTATACTCCAGACAATATGTTGCACTAGGCTCTTTTTCTCATCTTTGGGCATCTATACACAACATTCCCTCTGCCAAAAACAGTGTTCTTCTCTCCATACCCACTTTGCCATATTTATTCCTACTTGTTTTTCAGAGTTCAGTTTATCTCCTCGGAGAAGCCTTTCCTGATGGCCCCCAAATTAACTCAATTATCTTTCCTGTGTGTTCTTCTAGCATCCTAAGTTTATCTCTATCATGGCATTTATCAAACCACATTAAATGTGCCCATTTACTTGGCTACAGTTTGTCACTGCGCCTGGGCTATGGTGCTTGGTAAATGCTCAATAAGTATTCTTTCACTGAATAAATAAACAATGTTTGGGTACCGTAGAAACTGCAGAAATACTTGGGATAACTGATAAAGTCACAACATTTGACTTTTTTTTTTTTTAATTAATTAATTTATTTATTTATGGCTGTGTTGGGTCTTCGCTTCTGGGCGACGGCTTTCCCCAGCTGCGGCAAGTGGGGGCCACTCTTCATCGCGGTGCGCGGGCCTCCCACTATCGCGGCCTCCCTTGTTGCGGAGCACAGGCTCCAGACGCGCAGGCTCAGCAATTGTGGCTCACGGGCCCAGCCGCTCCGCGACACGCGGGATCCTCCCAGACCAGGGCTCGAACCCGTGTCCCTGCACCGGCAGGCAGATTCTCAACCACTGCGCCACCAGGGAAGCCCTGACTTTTTAAATGTAAATTAGGCTGAGAGCTTCACAAATTCTAGAAAACAGCAGAATCAATAGAATGCTCAATGAATTCCTATCAACCTGTAACTAAATTCCTCATAACTGAATGAGGCTGGAACTTGCCTGGATAGTCTCCTTTTACTGGCAGCAACTCAAATTGACAGATTTGATCCAAAATAATCTGAGGTCAAGTCTATGTTTGCTGAGTCAAAGGAGAAAATTGTGAACATAATCAGTAAGTATGGATAATGGCTTCGTCTGGGACCCTCAGAATCACTCTTGGACCTGCCAAGTTAGTAATCTGGACAGCAAGCCAGAACTTACCTAATAACCAGCAACAGGAGAGTGAAGCAAGATCAGCTCAGGGCCACTCTCAATGACAGTGGATCAAATCAGTACCAAACTGAGTTCAAAGGTTTCAACTCAGTATGTTCTAGAACTGAACCGTCCAATACAGCAGCCGCTAGCCATATGAGGCTACTGAGCATTGAAATGTGGTTAGTCCAAACGTAAAATATCTCATTAATAATTTTTATACTGATTACATGTTGAAATATTTTGGATATATGGGGTTAAATAAAATATATTAAAATTAATTTCACCTGTTTTTATTTTTTAAATAAATTTTACTTTATTAAAATTTATTTTAAATAAATTTTTGTGGCTATAAAAAGCTTTAAATTTAACATGTGGCTCACATTATATTTCTATTGGACAGAGCTGTTCTAGAACCACCAGTCAAAAATTCTTACAGGCACCTACCTTAGAATTTGCAAAAAGTTGCAACATTTTAAAGTAAGATATGGGGCAGGGGTATGCTGTGGGGAATGAGAGAAATAAGTAAGGGACATTAAGATGCACAAACTTCTAGTTACAAAATAAATGAGTTATGGGTATGAAATAGACAGTGGGGAATATAGTCAATAATAATGTAGTATATTTGTATGGTGATAGATGGTAACTTGACTTATTGTAGTGATCATTTTTAATGTATAGAAATATCAAATCATTATGTTGTACACCAAGAAACTACCACAGTGTTGTAGGTCAATTATACTTCAAAAACAAACAAACTCATAGAAAAAGAGATCACATCTGTGGTTACCAGAGGCAGGGGGTGGGGGGAGGGGGAATTGGATGAAGGCAGTCAAAAGGTACAAACTTCCAGTTAAAAGGTAAATAAGTACTAGGGATGTAATGTACAACATGACATTAATGTTGGACAACATTCATGTTGTACAATATTAATGTAACGTACACTATGTTAACATGGGTTAATATAATTAACACCGCTATATGTTATATATCAATATAAAAGGTTTTTTTTAATTTTTGAATCTTATTTTATTTTTTCATACAGCAGGTTCTTATTAGTTATTCATTTTATACATATTAGTGTATATATGTCAATCCCAATCTCCCAATTCATTACACCACCACCACCCACCCCCCCACTTTCCCCCCTTGGTGTCCATATGTTTGTTCTCTACAACTGTGTCTCTATTTCTGCCCTGCAAACTGGTTCATCTGTACCATTTTTCTAGGTTCCACATATATGCGTTAATATACGATATTTGTTTTTCTCTCTCTGACTTACTTCACTCTGTATGACAGACTCTAGGTCCATCCAGGTCTCTACAAATGACCCAATTTCGTTCCTTTTTATGGCTGAGTAATATTCCACTGTATATATTTACCATGTCTTCTTTATCCATTCGTCTATTGATGGGCATTTAGGTTGCTTCCATGACCTGGCTATTGTAAACAGTGCTGCAATGAACATTGGGGTGCATGTGTCTTTTTGAATTACGGTTTTCTCTGGGTATATGCCCACTAGTGGGATTGCTGGGTCATATGGTAATTCTATTTTTAGTTTTTTAAAGAACCTCCATACTGTTCTCCATAGTGGCTATACCAATTTACATTCCCACCAACAGTGCCAGAGGGTCCCCTATTTTCCACACCCTCTCCAGCATTTGTTGTTTGTAGATTATCTTATGATGCCCATTCTAACTGGTATGAGGTTATACCTCACTATAGTTTTGATTTGCATTTCTCTAATAGTTAGTGATGTTGAGCAGCTTTTCATGTGCTTCTTGGCCATTTGTATGTCTTCTTTGGAGAAATGTCTATTTAGGTCTTCTGCCCATTTTTGGACTGGGTTGTTTGTTTTTTAATATTGAGCTGCATGAGTTAGTTATATATTTTGGAGATTAATCCTTTGTCCGTTGCTTCATTTGCAAATATTTTCTCCCATTCTGAGCGTTGTCTTTTCGTCTTGTTTGTAGTTTCCTTTGCTTTGCAAAAGCTTTCATGTTTCATTAGGTCCCATTTGTTTATTTTTGTTTTTATTTCCATAACTCTAGGCAGTGGATCAAAAAAGATCTTGCTGTGATTTATGTCAAAGAGTGTTCTTCCGGGCTTCCCTGGTGGCGCAGTGGTTGGAAGTCTGCCTGCCGGTGCAGGGGACATGGGTTCGAGCCCTGGTCTGGGAGGATCCCACATGCCACGGAGCAGCTGGGCCCGTGAGCCATGACTACTGAGCCTGCGCGTCTGGAGCCTGTGCCCCGCAACAAGAGAGGCCACAACAGTGAGAGGCCCGCGCATCGCGATGAGGAGTGGCCCCCGCTCGCCGCAACTAGAGAAAGCCCTCGCACAGAAACAAAGACCCAACACAGCCAAAAATAAAATTAATTAATTAATTAATTTTTAAAAAAAGAGTGTTCTTCCTATGTTTTCCTCTAAGAGTTTTATAGTGTCCAGTCTTACATTTAGATCTCTAATCCATTTTGAGTTTATTTTTGTGTATGGTGTTAGGGAGTGTTCTAATTTCATTCTTTTATGTGTAGCTGTCCAGTTTTCCCAGCATCGCTTATTGAAGAAACTGTCGTTTCTCCATTGTATATCCTTGCCTCCTTTGTCATAGACTAGTTGACCATAGATGCGTGGGTTTATCTTTGGGCTTTCTATCCTGTTCCATTGATATATATTTCTGTTTTTGTGCCAGTACCATATTGTCTTGACTACTGTTGCTTTGTAGTATAGTCTGAAGTCGGGGAGCCTGATTCCTCCAGCTCCGTTTTTTTCCTTCAAGACTGCTTTGGCTATTCGGAGTCTTTTGTGTCTCCATACAAATTTTAAGATTTTTTCTTCTAGTTCTGTAAAAAGTGCCATTGGTAATTTGATAGGGATTGCATTGAATCTGTTTTTAAGTTTTTAAGGGAATAAATCCTAAGAGTTCTCATCACAAGATTTTGTAACTATATAAGATGATGGATGTTCACTAAATTTACTGTGGTAATCATTTCATGATGTATATAAGTCAAATCATTATGCTGTATACCTTAAATTTCTACAATGCTGTATGTCAATTATATCTCACTAAAACCAGAAGAAATAAATACGTATATAAATATATATATATATATATATATATATATGGCATTCTTTTAGAAAAACTGCATCTGATGAATTTTCCCTGTTATGATACTGGATAGACTTTCCCTCTAAAAACTATAGGAGGATATAGCCTTTGCCCTTGTAAGACTTCACAAACTGATTTGGGGATGAAGGCATCCATAGATTCTACTAAATTCTCTTCATCTTTGCAACCCACTGTCCCTTTACCCCATTCAACTACTAGTCTCTTTTAAATCACATGTATTCACCCCAGGAAGAGACTGAGGCTTGAAAGGATTATGAGCAGAGAATGAAGATAAGGCTAGAACTCTATTAGACCTGGAACATTAGACGGTTTTGAATTAATCAGGAAAGCATACCTTACCTGTTTACTATAAAGTGAAACCAACAAACTGATAGATGTTGTAAGTCACAAGAGTGGAACATCAATATCCTGCCCAACAACAAGAATGCATACACTTTGATCTTTTCTCTCCAAGATTTCTCTCTCATAGTCATCCCTTCCTCTCCACTACCTCTAGTCTTACTCACTGCCTCATACTTTAAACATCACTGTAGCCTCTTAGCTGACCTAACTCTAGTTTCTCCATCCTGCTGCCAGACAATCCCCTTAAAATACAATTTCATTCAATTTAAACATTTCTATATGAGTCTCTACACAGTACCTACCCTCAAAGAATTCACCATCTAGTAGAGAAGACATACATTTCATGACCCCTTTGTCTAAAATTCTCATCAGTACAATCATTTTGAAGAACAATTCATTGATATCTAGTAAAGTTGAAGAAGCATCTACCCTTTGATCCAGGGATTCCACTGCTAGGAAGCTAGCCTATTTCCTTGTGTACTCTACAATATGCATACAAGGAGAGGAACATGTATAAGAACATCTATAGAAACATTATTTGTAATAGAAAAAAAGAAACTACAAGCAACTTAAGTGTCCATCAACAGAAAAACATTTTTAAAGTTTTTATTATAAAAATTTTCAAATATAGAAAAATATATGTATATGCATATATGTGTATATATGTGTGTATGTACACAAACACACATACCCATATGCCTATCACCCACATTCTAAATTAAAAGTTGGCCATCTTGCTTCATCCTACTCCTTTCTATAAAAAGTACTTTACAGCTGACACACACTGCAGTTGGTTGTTACATCTCTAAATTAGTTTTATTCTAGGTAAATTTCCCTTTCCCCCATCTACCCCACCTGTTTTTCTCCCCCATGACATTAAATGACCAGTTCATCTGTATCTCACATTCTGGATTTTTCTAACTGCTTCCTCAAGGTAGTACTTAATTTCTTTCATCTTGCATATTTCTTTATAAACTGAAAGCCTTAAAAGTTTGACTAAACTCAGATTTTAAATTTTAGACAAAAATATTTCATAGATGATGCTATATACTTGATATTGAATCACATCAGGAAGCATACATTTTTTGGTTCATTTTTAGTGATGCTACAATTAATAATTAGGTTGGTGATAGCCTGATCCTTCCACTGATCCAAAGTTTAATCATCTTACTTTGAGACCAACCAGTACTCTGTGGAGTTGCTTTGGTTCCATGTGAATATCCAATTCCCAATGAACCTTTTGCCTAATGGTTTTAGCATCCATTAATGATCCTGGCCCAAGTCAATTATTTCATAACAGGTTGTAATAAATTGTGATTTCTAAGTCTATAATTCCTTCTATATTTATTACCTGGCATTCCTCATTAATTGTAATATAGTTTCTACTAAAAGGGCAGTTCGAATGTTTAATTACCAATTTTCAGAGTACAGAACAGGTATAAAGGCCATTTCCATTTGTTTTGTTTTGTTTTTTGTTTCAATACTCTCCTTATTCTTTTTGATGTTCAACCTGTCCCAATTTTGGCCAACAAGAGTTTCTCTGGGTTGGCTTTTTGTTATCTTTGAAAGCTTTCTTGCTTCTGGCAAAACATGTTCCAGTTTCACTATGTATGCTCTCTGCCCCAGTCTTGGAATCAGTCATTTCTTTGAGGAGTGCTGGATTCTAAGTAGAAGTATTTAAAGACCAAAATTGGAGTGAGGGCAGTACTCATATCTACCAAAGGGACACACTGTTTCTAGGTCCTTTCAATGGACAGAGATAAGAAAGAAATATGTATTTCGATAGAATTAAGAAATAAATATTTTAAATCATGATTTCATATTGATATTTATAATTCAAGTTCAACATTGTCAGGTTTTTTGCATAACTTCTTTGATTGTACACAAGTATCTCTACTGCCTCCTAATATATAAACATAAAAACTTATGGGCTTTATCCTACAATACATAACAAATGCTGTCAAAATAAAAATACCAATAATTCCTGAGCATATATCCAGAGAAAACCATAATTCGAAATGACACATGCACCCCAATGTTCACTGCGGCTCTATTTACAATAGCCAGGACACGGAAGCAACCTAAATGTCCATCAACAGAGTAATGGATAAAGAAGATGTGGTACATATATACAATGGAATATTACTGAGCCATTAAAAAAGAATGAAATAATGCCATTTGCAGCAACATGGATAGACCTAGAGATTGTCATACTGAGTGAAATAAGTCAGACAGGGAAAGACAAATATCATATGATATCGCTTATATGTGGAATCTAAAAAAAGGGTACAAATGAACTTATTTACAAAACAAAAATAGAGTCACAGATGTAGAAAACAAACTTATAGTTACCAGGGTGAAAGCAGGGCGGAGGGGAGGAATAAATTGGAAGATTGGGACTGACATACAAACTACTATATATAAAATAGACAACTGTATAGCACAGGGAACTCTTCTCAAGACTCTGTAATGACCTATATGGGAAAAGAATCTAAAAAAGAGTGGATATATGTATACGTATATTGATTCACTTTGCTGTACAGCAGAAACTAACATAACATTATAAATCAACTATACTCCAATAAAAAAATTTTTTTAAATACCAATATTACAACTAGTAATAAAATGAATGAAGTTTAAGATTTCTTTGCAGTTCTTTTTGTCTTTAGCATATATGCCATTTAGTGTTGAGCTCAAAAGTCACTTGAGATAGTGTTTTTCTTCATGTATTTAAATAACTATTCTGATATATACATTAGTTCATTTGTTCAAGTTCTCAATTTAAGGAATTGTCTTTCATCTACTTTGACTTAGTATAATTTTTGCATATGTAAAATATTTCCACAATTCAAAAGTCAAAACTAAATAAAAAGGTAAACCCAGAAATCTCACGTCCATCCCTGTTTCCTTCATGTCATTCCCACCCACCCCACCACAGGGCAACAATTCTATTCTAGTTTGTCTTTTCGGTTTTTCTTTTTGCAACATAAGCAAATTAGTATATATATTCTTATTCCTCCCACACACACACCTCTTAACACCAAAAGAGCATAGTACATACATTGTTCTGCACTTTGCTTTTTTTCTACTTAATATATAACCTTGAAAATCTCCTTAGAGATTTTCCTCATTCTGTTTTACAGTAGCATAGTACTCCGCTATGTGAAAATACCAGTTTATTTTTAATTTTTAAAAAAACCTAGCAATTGTTTACTCTCCAGCAATCAAGTCAAGACTTCAACTTACAATTCAAGGTCCTGTATCAACTGCTTCAACCTCACACGTTCACCTCATCCAGTTTTCTCACCTCCCACTTAATAACCCCCAACAGTCATCAGAATCTAAACAGTTTTTCCTCATCCCATACATGCCCATCTTATTCCAGACCCAGTGCCTCCCCTCATGCTATTTTCCCAGTTTGGAATGGCTTCATCCCTTTTCTCCAAATCCTAGACTCCAACCAAAACCCATTTCAAAAATTCCTCTTCCCCAATAAGCTTTCCTTAAATGAGCTAACTCCTCAATAATCCTTCCTTTCCATTTTTCTCAGCAATTTATGCCATAATCCATATATTTCCCTTTCATTCATTACACAAATGTTTACTAAGCATACACTATCTGCCAACAGAAAGGTGAACAACGACAGACAAATCCCTACCCTCGTGGAGCTTGTGGTCTGCAGGGAGAGCCTGGAAATCAACCAATCAATCAGTAAAAGTAGCAGTAGTAGTGATAAATGCTATGAATAAAATCTAAGACAGGGTAAGAAAATATAAGGCAGGGTAAGAAAATGGAGAGTACTGGATTAGGGACAGAGAACTGCCATTTTAGACAAAGTCTAAGGACAGGGCTCTTTGAGGAGGTGACATTTGAGTAGAAACACAAATGAAGGGAAGAAGCAAAGCAAGGAAGGATTCCAGAGAAGAGCATGATGGATATGTCACTCTTTTAGCTGCTCAACATCAGAACACCTTCATACACCTAGGGAATTCTCCTCTTGAGTCTTCAAAGGCAGAAATGGCCACCTATTACTAAAGCTAGATATATACTTTCCCAGCTTTCCATGCAGCTAGGGCACAGTCATATGATCGCCTCTCAAACAGAGAAGTATCTATACTGGAATTTAACTTAGATGATAATGCATAAAAAAAGCAGGAAGTACACAGAATCCATTATGGCAAGAGTGGCAGCAGATTCCAACGACAGTAGTGGTAGCAGTTTCTTCCTGTGATAAATTCCTTTTCTGCGAAATTAACCAGAGGTAGTTTCTGGTGCTTAGAACTAAGAGTTCTGACTGTTCCTGGTGATCCAGGGAGATGCAGTAACAAGTATAAGGGCCCTGAGCTATCCTGCTCTTCTTCACTCTAGCTCAGGGCCCTTATACTTGTTATTGCATCTCCCTGGATCACCAGGAACAGTCAGAACTCTTAGTTCTAAGCACCAGAAACTACCTCTGGTTAATTTCGCAGAAAAGGAATTTATCACAGGAAGAAACTGCTACCACTACTGTCGTTGGAATCTGCTGCCACTCTTGCCATAATGGATTCTGTGTACTTGATATGCAATCACAGAGAGATGAATGGGCCCCTTCACGTAGGGCCTTATAGGCACTACTAAGGCGTCTAGATTTTATTGAGTTTACTAGGAAGCTGTTGGAATATTTTAAACATGTGTTGTGATGTGGTTGATCTAGTTTTCAAAAACTACTCTTGTTATTATGTGGGTAATACATAGAAGGTGGCATGAATTGAGGCAGTAATACTAGTTAGGAAAATATTTTGGGCTGATGGTGCCTTGTGCTAGGATGATACCTGTGTGATCATTTAGACATTTTACCTTTAAGTACTATCTATCTAGGTTTAAATCTAGCATCTTATTTTGTGCTTTCCATTGTTCCCTGTCGGGTTTCTTTTCTCTCTTTCTTGCCTTCTTTTGGATTGATTCATTTTTTTTTTTTTAACATTCTATTTCCTCTACTGATTTGGAAGTTATACCCTCTCTTCTTTCAGTGGTTCCCTAGATATTATACCACGCATTAAAGTCTAAAGTTAATCAAAACCTTTAGTTCCCGCTTCCCCAAAGAACCTATAGAGTTTAGAAAACCCAAGCAACACATCAACCAAATGCCATGTGTGGACTCTGGATTCAATTTGAAGAAACTAAATGTACATTTTTAAAAGTCATTTTTTTAGGGCAGTGAAAAAATACTTGTATGATACCATAATGATGGATACTTGTCATTATACAGTTGTTCAAACCCATAGAATGTACAACACCAAGAATGAATCATAATGTAAACTATGGACTTTGGGTGATTATGATGTGTCAATGTAGGTTCACCAATTCTAACAAATGTACCACTCTGGTGGGGGATACTGACAATGGGGAGGTTATGCATATATGGGGAAAGATGGTATATGGGAAA
This sequence comes from Balaenoptera physalus, assembly GCF_965194825.1. NCBI lineage: Eukaryota > Metazoa > Chordata > Mammalia > Artiodactyla > Balaenopteridae > Balaenoptera > Balaenoptera physalus. The sequence continues at coordinate 90,123,224 of NC_138883.1, read as the reverse complement.
TCTCTGTACTTTCCCCTCAATTTTGCTGTGAACCTAAAACTGCCCTAAAAAAAATAAGTTAAAAAAATCATTTTGGAGATAATTGGGGAAATGTGATCACTGCTTAAATATGTACTGATATTAAGAAATTATGTTGACTGTTTTTCTGGATCTGATAATGATATTGCAGTTTAAGTCTGTATCTTTTTAGAGATTAAAAACAATATATTTACAGATTAAATGATGTGATACTTGGAATTTGTTTTAGAATAATTGGGGGATATATCAATATATGAAACCAGATTACTCATGAGCTGATCACTGTTGAAGCTACGTAATGAATATGTGGGGTTCATTATACTCTTTCCTTTCCTTTTATATATTTAAAGTTTTCCACACAGTTTTTTTAATTTACCCTCCTTCTAGATAAGGACCCTAAAACCCCACTTATCCCCCTTCTCCTATTGCCTTGTTTTTTAATCCATTAGATATTTTTTACTGTTTTATGCAGTCCATATTCATTTTCATTTTCTAAATATACATCACTTTCTTTACTTTTCAGCCCTTCATACATTTTATTCCTACCATGTGGGATTCACTCTGCCTGATGTATATCCTTTAGAACTGCACTAATATGGTGCATGTGACCATTTAAATTTAAATTAATAAAAAATTCAGTTCCTCAATCACAATAACCACATTTCAAGTGCTCAATAGTCCTATGTAACTTATAACTACAATACTGAACAGCACAAAGCATATTCCTATCATCACAGAAACTTCTATTGAATGGTGCTGGTTTAAATTATCTTTAATAACAGTCTGTTTTTGTTTAAAATATCTTTATTTCACCATCATTCTTCAATGATATTTTCACTGGGTATAAAATTCTAGGTTGGCAGGGTTTTTTTCATTTCATATTGCAGACATCATTTCACTATCTTTTGATTTCTTTGTTGTTGAGAAGTCATCTGTTAGCCTAATTCTTGCTGCTTTGATGGTTATCTTCTTTTCCTCCAGCTACTTTTAGATTTTTCTTTATGTGACTGGTTTTCTGCAATTTCATTATGCTGTGTCTAGGTGTGGAATTATTTCCATCCTAATTAGGATTCATTGGGATTCTTGAATCCTGGTTTGGAATCCTTCATTGTTTCTGGAAAACATCAGCAATCACCTCTTTAAATGTCCTATTTTTTCTCTCCTCTTCTTCTGGAATTCCAATTAAGGCTTTCTTACTCTATCCTCCATACCTCTTACCCTGTCATCTATATTTTCCATCTTATTGTCTTTAACCTACATCCTGGATAATGCTGTCTGATCTATATTCCAGTTCAGTAATTTTCCTGATGTGTCCAATCTGCTGCAAATTATATCATTAAGTTTTAATTCAGTTACTCTATTTTTTATTTCCAGCAGTTGTATTTGGTTTTTTTTCAAATTCACAATGCCACTTTTTTTTCCTGTTTCCTGTCTTCAAGTTTGTTATTTATTTCTATAAACACAGTAATCATGGTTGTTTTATCATGTATCTTCTAATTCTAATATATGATGCCTATGACAATCTTTTTCTGCTATTGTTTCCACTGGTTCTTGCCCATGTCTCCTTGTCTCCTTGTATGCCGGTTATCTTTGACTATGTGCTGGTCAGTGTCCTTCAAAAATTATTTGTGGGGAGGCATAAGATGAAGGAGCATTCCTCAAACGAACATTGGCATTTGCTTCTGCCAAACACCTGAGGGATAATACCAGTCAGGGACCAACCTAAATTAAGTCGTGACTTAAGTTTCCCTTACATAGCTAGGCTGTGATCACAGTTTTGTAGAGAGTTTTGTCTCCTTTCTTTTTTTTCTCCTGTTCTGCTCAGTACCAAGACAACCTGCCCTGAAGTCCCTTGATATTTGACTGGGAGGTAGGCAATGAAAGGGGATCATGAGTTAGTTCTGGTTCACCCTTCCCTCTCAGGTGTAGACATATGGAGTTCAAGCCTAACAAGGAAGGATCTCTTATAAGACTTTACCTGTCCACATGTGGGTAGGCTCTGAGTCTTGATTTCTGTCCATCTCATCCCACAAGGCTGATAAACAGAAACCTAAATTTCCTGGTATCAGCAAACATACTCAAGGCAAAAGTGGCTTTAGTTCTCTAGGTATTCTGCTAACCTCTCTTGGTTTAGGCTTTCTTCCAGAATTTGACTTACCAGATTCCACTATCTCCCCAGTTCTTCAAAGCTCTTAAGGTAGTGCTTTATATATCTTATCCAGCATTTTCAGTTGTTTCCAAAAAGAGAACTGGTTTAAATAATCTATCCCACCATTACCCAGATTCAAGATATATTTCAAAGTAGAGTTAACAGGTCTTCCTGATGTATCAGATGTCAATGCACACCAAAAAAGGAGGAGTCAAAGATAATAACTAAATTTTTAGTCTGAACAACTTGATGAAAAGTGGGATTATTTACTGAAATAAAGATGGCAAAGTGGGATAGGGTGGGTCACTTGTTAAAGAGTTTGGCCACATACTTGTTAAGTTTGAGATGCTTTAGCTAGGTTTTAACTTTCTTGTGGAGAGAGACATGACTTTCTTTTAGTGTCATTTGCACCCATAACTACTTTAGAGCAGTGCTACATACATAGTGGGTATTCAACTAGCAAGGCATTCTCCACATTTAGCATCATCTCTGGTCTCTACCCTTAGATACCAGTAGCAACCCCCTCCCCATTTTATGACATCAAAAAAATGTCTCTAGATATTGCAAAATCACTCCAACTGAGAACCACTAATTAAATCCTTCTTGAATTAAAGTTAATTTCTATACCCTGTGCTATCACCATCCTTTCCATCACCATCCACTCAACTGGACATATTAAAGATATATAAGATATATATGAGTTGATCCAAGCCAAAACTGTAGCTAAGCCCAATTCAGCATTTCCCAAAAACTCCAGAGGACTGCAGTACTGAGAAAAACATGGAGTGAAGGAGTAAGTACAGGTTGGAGGCTACAAAACAGTTTCACCCTCGCTCAAATAAGAACATCTCCAGGGACTTCCCTGGCTGTCCAGTGGTTAAGACTCCACGCTTCCACTACAGGGGGTATGGGTTCGATCCTTGGTCGGGGAACTAAGATCCCACATGTCACAAAGCGCAGCCAAAAAAATTTTTTTTCTAAAACAAAAACAAAAAAACAAGACATCTCCAATTGTTACATGATCCTATGTAACATTATTTGTAATTTTTAAAGCATTTTTAAAATAAAACTGTTGCCAGTAAAACATCTTCTCATCAGATATAAAATGGTTAAAATTTTAAATATCAAGCAGGAATTATTAACAGCTCTTTTTTATTGCTACTCCACACCCAAATCCCTGTTAACATAAACCCAGAAAAGAACTACTAATTCATTTGCAAGTCCTGGCATGTATGTGCTTTATCTGTGCTCCCCTTTTATTTTTTTCACTTTAGCCAAATAGAAATCAAAACTCATATGGATAAATTAGGGTCTATAATATCAGATTCTGAACTACAACTCATTCAAATAAAGTTTAAACCCTAAATTATATAGCAAGAGCTTGTTTTAGGCAACATCCATGCATTTCATGATTCCTTTCCTTCATTAGGTTAAAACCCCTTTGTCTTACACAGCTACTCCCCAATGTACCATATAAAAAAAATACTTTTATGATCTACTATAAACTTCCTTAACTCAGCTTTAATATTGTTTTAAATATTATAATATAATCTCAAATACCTTAAAGATCACTTCGTTATTCAAAAGCCATTTTTATTTCTTTGAATTTCAGGCATCAAAAGTTGTAATTAATTTGGAACCATGCTAATAAATTAAGTTCCTACTTCCCATATAAGCTATGTATTTATCAGACATACATTCTCTGTCTACATTCTATCAATATCTGTGCACACCGATGTCCCTATTTGACTGTAAAATTATGACATCATTACAAAGCTGTTCTCCAAAAAAACCAGAATATAAATGTCTGTAATCTAAGCATAAAAAATGTTTATTGATGACTGTTTACTATTCATGTTTAAGCTCTAGTACCATATCTAAAGCACATAAATTATACACACACACATACACACATAAATTATACACACACACATACACACAAAACAGAAAAGTAGTAAGCATTCATCAATTGGCACGACCAGAACTTCTCATGCACATGTCAAAACCTAGTCTTCCTCTTGTATCCCTGATGACACTACCATCACCTTTACCTCCCAAACTAGAAATCCAGGAGCTATCCTCAACTCCTTCCTCTCCCTCATGTCTCTACATACAGTTGATCAAGTCCTATAGAGGCTACTTCACTTCTCCTTTTCTTTTTTCAATAGCTCAAAAATCCAAAACACAGAAATGTAAACATTGAAAAGTCTCAATGAAAGTATTTATGCCATTCCCATCTTCCTCCCAGGCACAATTATTCACCTTTACTAGTTTCTTGGGTATCCTTCCAGTATTTCTATAGTTACTAGAAGACTGCATTACTATATACACTGTTCTGCACTTGCTTTTCTTACTTAACACATCCTGAAGATCTTTTCCTATTAGTTCATAGAGAGCTTCCTCATTTTCTGTATAGCTGCTTAGTATGCTATTGTGTGGATACGCCTCAGTTTATTATAGGTGGACATCATTGCTATTATAAACAACACTGCAATTAATAAGTTTGTAGATACATCATTTCACTTCATGTAACTGTAGGATAAATTCCCTTAAGTAGGATTGCTGGGACAAAGATAAATACAATTGTTAATTCTGATAAGATACTAAACTGCTCTCATGTCATTTTTTAAATTAGTCCTTTACTCACCATTCTCTTTGTCACTGCATTCTCATGCCTGTATTAACGAAGTACCCCCTTGACTTGTCTCCCTCCTTCCCCAACCATTCTCCAACTTATTGTCAAGCTAACCATTATTATTTTTAATAAATTTTTAAGTATACAATATAATAATTCTAATTTTTAAATTTTAAAGATTATTGAAAAGGCTAAAGCTCCCTGATCATCCCTCCCAATCTTTACTCCCAAACCCCAATCCTCTATCCACCACCCAAGAGTTGAGCACTATTATCAGTTTAGTATTTATCTTACCAGATCATATTGTTTGCATTTGCACGTATGTATCTGTACACCCCCTGCAAAATACAGTATTCTTCTGGGTTTTTTCCTTATTTATATAAATGCTATCATACTGTATATACTGCTCTACAACTTATCACTCAATAGTATATGTAATTTATTCATTTTTTAAATTCTTACATGTTACTCCATAGCATGAATATACCAATTTATTTGGTCATTTTCCTAATAATGATCAGTTTTATTTTTCCAGTTTTTTTACTATTGTAAACAATTCTGTAGTGAACGTACTTGTACATGCCTCCTTATGTACATATGTAAGTGTTCCTCTAGTGCAGAATATGGACAGATTTGTTGAGAATAGCATTTTAAATTAATAGATACTACCAAACTGCCCAAACCAATTTACACCTCCAAATTGGCTATACCAACCTATACACCCAACAATAGTTTATAATATTTATTATTTCCTCACAATAACCAATTTTAATATTACCAATCTTTTTAAATTTTTGTCTGTATGATGGGTACAAAAGGTTACCTGTTTTAATATGTATCTCTCAAATTTTTAATGAGATTGCATATCTTATCAAATGTTTGTCAGTCATGTTTCCTCTTCTGAAACTGCCTATTCTTGTTCTTTACCCTCTATGTCACTGTTTCTTTGTAGGAGTGTATTTTATGTATATTTCTGGTCTATTATACATGTTGCAAATATTCCTCCCAGTCTGTTTTAAATGTCCATATTTTGAATAGTAGTTTGGTCAAATTTATTAAAATATCTTTCTAAAACATAGATATAATCATGTATTTCAATCACCTATAGAATACAACAGAATTTAGCCATATGTATATTTAACTTGAAGTGAAAAATACTTTAAATCGTTGGCCACCTACCATTCTGCTTTATAAATACAAGTCCCAGAATTAGTCTGAAACGTGAATCTCCCCCATTTCCTCAGTAGGTCTTAGTTCTCAAATGCTTCTTATAAAGTGAACCTCACACTGCAATGGGTGAAAGTTTAATGTTTAACAAGATTTTCTTTCTGGTACAACATAGCCCATAAATGTAGGCCAACTTCCTCTAGGGCACAATTGAAGAAACAGCGATATGTTTCATCAGTAGAGGAAAAGTTGGCTGAATTGGACTTATTGAGAGACGATAGCTCTACTTCTCATGTGGCAACTTCCTACAAGTAATTTTGACTACACATAATTTTCACCTAATTGCATAATCATTGAATTAATGATGACTGCAATGTATTTCAGATCTTTTAAAGATATGGCCCATGCCTCACTGCAGCATCATCAATTCACCATTTCCCCCTTGGGAACTCCAACAATACAGTTATCTATAATTACCCCTATGTACTATTCTATCTCATGGGACCATTCCTTTATTCATTATTCTGCCTGAGAAGTCTTCTCCTTATCCAATTTACCTGATCAAGTATTCATATTCTTCCTCCAAAACCCAGTTCAGACATCACCTCCTCCAACAAGCTCCCCTTGACCTTCTTAGCAAAAGGGATTAACCATTTGTCTATTCTCTCATTATGCCCTGAACCTACTTCCATTAATGTATGGATTCCACCATATTATGAACAATTGTTTAGAAGCGCTCCTCTCCCATAAGCCTCAGGTAATCAGGCAGGGTTTACCTTATTCTTATGTGTATTTTATCAGTAGTATCCAGCAGTTTCTAGCATCCCACTGAATAGCTATTTGCTAAATTAAACAAGTCTTCTCTATTCAGCGCTATAGTAAACATTAAAAACCTATACACAAAAAAGTTGAACTCAAAATCTTTAACCAAAAATATTTTACAACCTGAAAGAATATGTAGATTATTAAAAAAGCAGTCTGTAGTTCCACTTTTTTGGTTTGTTGTTTTTTTAAGTGGGTATGTACCACAGATCAGTGTTTTTCAAACTGTGGTCATAACCCATTAGCAGACTCTGAAATAATTTTAATGGGTTAAAGCCAACACTTTAAAAAATACCAGCATATATCAAATATAGTAAAGTCATGTTTCATGAATTTCTTCCAGCCATACACATGTGCACACATACACACAATACACAAACAACAATACATATGTATGCTAACAATGTTAAATACACTTCTTACTGTGGGTCACAATAAAAAATAATTTGGAAGCTACTTCCATAGTTGCTATATGGGTTTGGAGAAGCTTTAAATTAACAAACAAAAGTATATAGTCAGGAAGGCTTCTTCAATGAAAGACTTAACCAGCTGAAGCATCATCTAGCTCCCCACTACCTCTCTAATCTCATCTATCACTTCCCCTTATTTATTCTGCTCTAGCCACACAGGTCTTAGTAACTATTCAAACAAGCCAAACATGTTCCCAGCTTAGGATCTTGGAGATGTTGTTTCCTCTGACTAGAAAGCACTTTACTCGGATAACTGCACGATTTACTCCCTCATTTCAGGACACCCAAAGAGAGCAGCTTTCTCTGATCACCTAAAATAAAAGCCACTTCCCACCATTCTATCCCCTTATCCAGCTTTACTCTTCATTGCACTCATTACCACCTGACATTTGTTTACTGTGCCCTCTCTCGCCCCACCCTGAATGACAGCTTCAAGAAAACAGACTTTGTCTTCTGTGTTGTTCATTACTGTAACACCAGAGATTAGAACAGTGCCTGGCACAGAGCACTGTTAAGCTGAATAGGTTTTGACAGGCAAGGAAAAGGAAAAGGAAGAACACATAGAGTTATGCCTAAGCATGGTGTAATACAGAGAGGAAATACTACCTTGATAATGTTAAGGAGTAAAGAATAAGGTTGAAGAAGCAGACTGTAATATGAAAAGATCTGAAAGCCAGAAAGTAGAGTTTGGACTTTATCCTGCAGACAATTGGGAGTCGTTCTATGTTTTGAGCAAACGGTGATCCATTCAAACATTTATTCAGCACAAGTTCAATTCACTTTGCTTGGCACAATGGAGAGTGCAAAGGTCAACAGTACATGTTCTCTCTTCAGACTGCTTAGGTTTAGCAGCAATGGGTTCAAAAAAATTTTTAGGAAAATTATTCTGGCAGCCATATGAAGGATGGATTGGAGGAAGGTGACTAAAGTTAGAAAGGGCAAATAACAGGCAATGCAGAATCCCAAAAACAGAGATCCAGTAAAGAGTAATCTAAAGAATCATGCTGACTGATGGATATACAAAATAAAGGAGAAACATGTATCACAGACAACTTTAAGATTTAAGCATGGGGACTTCCCTGGTGGCGTAGTGGTTAAAAATCCGTCTGCCAATGCAGGGGACACGGGTTCGATCCCTGGTCCAGGAAGATCCCACATGCCGCAGAGCAACTAAGGCTGCTCATCACAACTACTGAAGCCCATGCGCCTAGAGCCCGTGCTCCGCAACAAGAGAAGCCACTGCAATGAGAAGCCCGTGCACCGCAACAAAGAGTAGCCCCTGCTTGCTGCAACTAGAGAAAGCCCACGCGCAGCAACGAAGACCCAACGCTGCCAAAAATAAATGAATAAAATAAATTAATTAAACAAAAAAAAGATTTAAGCGTGATGATGATAAAACGAAGAAAAACAGAGTAGGTGGAAGTTGGGTAATAATAAATCAAAAAGTGAAGGAAATTCCTTGAGCCTCTCAATGGAAGTATTCGGTAAACCACTGGAGATAACAAACCTGGAGAGTACACACTGATGAGCCATCAACATATAAAACATCCATGGAGAAGAGACAAAGAGAGGTGAGCAGAGGGCCAAGTACTGAGAAAAATAACGACAGTGGTTAAGAGGATCATGAAACAACCACTACAAAAAAAACATAAACGTAGTAGCCAGAACATCAGGATGCACACTAACGTGAAAGGCAAGGAAAGAAAGTTAAGAAGCCTAGGTGGAAGTCAACAGTAACACATATACACTGACTGAATAAAATCAGGAGGAAGCCAATACCATTGGAAAAAAGGATGTCCCTTGAAGCAACAGTCTGAATACGTCACATTCACATGTAATGTCATTACAAAATTGCAGTAAGTTAGGGAAGAAGTAGTAAAAGGGCTGAGGGCAGCAAGAGCTGAGGGCAGCAATTTTAACTAAGGTCTTAAAATTTTTGAAATAAAAAAGAGAAATGAGGAAGATACCTAGAAAGAACAGTAGCAATAGTTAATCAAAGTTTATTTTTTTCTCCCGAAGTATGGAAGTCTGTATATACTTGAAGGTAGGGAGGAAAAACCCCTGGAGATAACCATCAAAGTGATCACAGGAAAAGTTAAGTATGGCAGCAAGAGTCCTAGAAAAACAAGATTCCTCTTCCATTCAGTTTATAAAATAAGGTGAAAGAATAGAGATTTGTCATGGTGAAAACAAAACAAAAAAAAATGCAAGCTTGTATTCTATTTTCTTTTTCAATTAAGTAGAAGTCAATGGCACCTTCTGAAAGAGAGAAAGATATATGAGACAAAAGCAAAATATTAGATTAATAAAATGATTGCCAAGTAGCAAGGGTCCATTGGATCTGTCCAGCATAAATTTATAGTGGCCAAAAATTTTCATAATTACCCACCTTCCTCCACAAATACACTGTGACCTATGAGGAAAAACAGAGGAAATAGATGGGTAGGAAGATTTGACAACAGGAGCCCAGTAAAATATGAAAAAGTGACTGATGCAAGTTCAGGCTATATATAATGCATACAGGAATAAGCTAAGGGAGAGAAATTGAGGGTCCCTATGAAAAAAAATAGATAAAGGAACATAGGTGGAGTAATCGCAAAGATCAAAGAGTTCACACGAGCCAGTTAGGATGTAAGAAACTTTTTAGATCATTCACTTATACACCATACTGTATGCCATGGTCTGAATATTTGTGTCTCCCCACCCCTCAATTTTATGTTGAACTCCTAATACCCAAAGTGATGGTATTGGAAGTGAGGTCTTTGGAAGGTGATTAAGCCTTGAGGGCAGATCACGAATGAGATTAATGTCCTCATAAAAAGAGACCTGAGAGAGGTCCCTTTGCCCCTTCTACCACGTGAGGATACAACAGAGAAGTCTGCAACCCAGAAGAGGGTTCTCACCAGAGCCCAATGATGCTGGCACCTCGATCTTAGACCTCCTAGACATGCTTTAATATTAAAAATGTTTTAATATTAAAATAAAATAGTACTCAAAATTGAGTAAATTCCACAGGTTCCTTAACTGCAATTCCAAAACCAAAAAAAGCTCTGAAACCCAAAATAATGCATTTGGCAGTAAAACCTTACCTAAACTGACATGAAGCTATTTATAGTCTTTATTTACCCCATTTAGTGTAAACATTCATACATTTTGCTGCAGAAATAGTAACTTGTTTGAAGAGGGCTAGTGCACTGGACTGTTGAAAGGTTACATAACACTACCTTAGCTATATCCAAAAAATTCTTAATTCCAAAACCTATTAGACCACAAGGGTTTTAGTTGACTATGATCCTACAATAATTGCTAACATTTACTGAGCTATTAACCATGTGTCAGACACTGCTCTGATCACTTTATATGCAGTAACTCATTTAATCCTTCCAAGCACCATGAAGCAGGTATCATAATTATTCAAATTTTACAAAGGAGGAAAGTGAGGCACAGAGAGATTAAGCAAGTCACAGAGCCAGAGAGTGACTAAGCTGGGATGAATACAACATTTAAAATATTACACATACGGTGAAGAAAACATAACAAAATATAGAACTGATTATAGTAGGGTGGTAGGAGTCAGTGATATTTTTCTCTATTCAATTAACATATTACTTTTAGAATGGTAAAGAATCAAACACTTCATGTGTTCATTAAATACAGAACACTTCATGCACTTACAAATTCTCATTTATGTGCAATTCCTTAGTCAACTTGCATAAACTGCACAGTATAAAATCCAAACTCCTCAGCTTATGCTAATATTTTTAATTTTTTATTGAAATATAACACCTTAATATCTTTTTAATCACAAGCAATACACAATAATACATATTCATTGTAGATGTTAGAAAATTTGTATAAGTAAAAAGAAAATAATCACCTATAAAATTACACTCAAAAATAACCACTTAACAATTTGGCACATTTCCTTCCAGATGTCAATGTATTTGTTATTTAATCAAAATAAAATCATGTTTTAAAATTTACTTTTTTCACTTAACATATACCAAGACATAATTTCATGTTTTTATTCTTCTAACCATCATTTTAATGGCTAGGCAGTACCCCACTGTAGGGATGTATTCTAACAATCACTGTGAAATATTTAAGTTGTTTATAATTCCACAGCATACAGTCACCGGCTCTGGGGGTCAAACTGTTTGGAATCAAGTCCATGCTCTACATTACTAACTCTGCTACCCTGGGCAAGCTACCTAATTTCTCTATGCCTCAGTTCTCTCTTCTGAAAAATGGGGATAGTATAACCTACTACATGATTAATGTGGGGAGGAGGGTCAAATGTGTCAATATACAGCTTTTATTATCAACAATGCTGCAATTGGTATGTAAACAGCTACCAATTTATTGGCATATCTTTACTACACCAAAATAAATTCATTTAAATAGGAATTTCCACATCAGAAGGTATGCCTATTTTTCAGGCTTTGAATCTGCCAAATTACAGCTGGGTTTAAAACCTTCATCAAATAGCTCTCTCACTTAATACTCATTTCTCTTTATCCAAGAAAATGAAAACTATGATGCAGTTAAGCTAACCAGCTTGTTTCAATTAGCTTTTGCTCTTCCACTTTTGTACCTGCAAACCTAGACGGATTTCATAAAATCTGTTTGTAGGGAAATTAACAAAACCTGGCCCAAATCCTCATTCAGCACATCATTTCCTCTACCCTCCAATCCCTAACTTTAACACTGTCAGTGGGAGGGGACAGCCTGCCACCCAAAACAACCCATTATATTTTTACTGTTTTGAGGAAATTTTTCTTGGAAGAATGCTGAAATCTGCCTCCTTCTAACTTCTACCCCTTGATCCTACTTCTTTCTGGTCAAATCAAACCTGATTTTTCTGTGTGACAGACCTCCAAATATTTAAATACTGCTACCATTTCTTAGATGAGCTTCTCTTTTTTGGGCCAAACATCACAGTTTTTCAACTTTTCCTCCTTTCCATTTTCCCCACGATCAGAATTCTCTGGCTACGCTCTATAGTTCAGTGGTTTTTAAACCTGATTGTCTATGACCTAAGGAATGTGAGAAAAACAGAGTGGCCCTGTTCCTATCTTACTTAAGCTTGGGCCTCCATGGTTTTTTTTAATTAGCTCTCCAGGTGATTCTGATACAAAGTTTGAGAACTGATGCAAGGTCCCACTTACTAATATGATATATCGTATGCTACCTGAAAATCTGACATAATACCCCAGGTATAACACAACCAGTACAAAGTAAAGTGGGGCTAACACCTTGCTCTTTCTATATGCTGTTCTACCTACTTCAAAATGACATTTACTTTTAAAAAAATTGTTAAGTGTTGATTCTTATTAAATGTACAGTTAAAATGATCAAGTCTTTTCCACACCCTCTATTTGTGCATTAGCATCTTGGGCCCTAACTACCAACCTTTATACTCATTCCCATTAAAAGGTAAGAGAACTCGGGCTAAGAGTTTTAGATTTCTATTTCTAAATGGATCAATGGCCCTGCATGTGGATTTACCTTCAGTGGAGAAATCACTTCATGCTTAAGCCTCTACACTTACATTATGGACATACTCAGCCCAAATAAAAGTGCACTAGCCCACCAACGACTGAACTGATAGTTGACTGCACCAAAGCATCTTCTCTGTGCAGAGCACTGTTGTCAACATTATGAGGTAACACATAGGCCCTAATACTAATACTAATAAATTGACCTTCTAGAGAGCACGATGGAACAAACATCTTCAGAAAAAGTTAAGTATAATACTAATTATCGTTGTCCCAAGGTAGACACATTAGTGCTGTAGAAACATACGATTACTAGTTGGAAAGCTCTGGGACCAAAGAAATGACTCATTAGAAAACTAAGTTGCCCTGAACTCTTAAGGTTTTGTTTCAGTTTGTTTTTTAGCAATTGCAGAGAAGAGATGGAGCCCATCCACACTCAAGCTACTTGCAAAAGGGCACTGCACCCTCAAAATTAATTCATGAGTCAAAATTTCTTGCAATGACTTCTGAATCCCTAACGACTTGTTTGCTTTACCTGTTACTATTTCTAACTTGAGGTGCTCAAGGGCCAAAAAAAAAAGTCCATTCTATGGACAATGAGGCCCATTATAAATATATCTTAAGAGTTGAGGGTAGGGGGAACAAACCAAGATCCAATCTATTTATTTTCATTTGAATAGCAAACATCAAAAATATACCTGGCATTTTCTAACAATTACATGAAGAATGACCAGATGCTTCCTGTTGATGGAACAGAACTACAGACTGACAGAATCAGACTAAAGTTCACAAAACTAGACGTGAATTTAGCTTCATTTCAAAACCATTAAACCAAAGTAAGTATGGCCTTAAATTTTCACACATTTACAATTTAATTGTCCCCCAACCTAGAAAACCCAGATTGATTCAAAGAGACAAGACAATTCGAACTCTAAGTTACAGAGAATTAACTCTAAGTTCGTATACACATTACAATACAAAAGCACTGTTTCACCAAAGGTTTCACTGCAGGATTCCTTTTAAATCTGGCACTCTTATATTGCTTTGAAAGTGTCCTATCTTCAAAAATTCCATTTACAAACAAGTTTTCACAAGCAAATCTAACACGGAATTCATGGTTTACTTGTGTCCATCATTAAAAATAAGTTGTGGAATTAAAAATTAAGTTTAATCACTTAAAATTTTTTCAAATGTTCTAAATCCCAAACTGAAAAAAAGTTGGAGTCCGAGAAAAAAGCACAGGAATCAACCTTCTTATCCTTATTTTTTAAGTGTGTCTTGTATAATAACATCCTGATTTGACTTGTATGGTGAGAGCAGGATAGAAACAACACATTTTTTAGTTTTTAAAAAAAGGCATGAGTATACAGTGTTTGCCAGTGGTTACATGGTGTGACACCACATCAGACTGAATGCAGAAGTAGGTTTAAGAATCTAGCTATCTTCTGTTAAACCTGACATTAAAGACTTGCAGAAATGCAAAACAATGTCACTCTTGCCTAAAAGGTCACTGATGTGAACATGCAATGGATTTTTCTTTTGTTATTTTTGGAAAAATAAATACTTCAAAAGAGAGAAAAGTTAAGAAAAAAGATAAAGCCGTCTTTAGTTTCCTTAAATTCAAAATCTGAGCCTGAAAGTGGAAGTGTCAAGGTCGATGGTTACAGGTCAGTGAGAAGAAATTTAAAGTAAGCTGGCTGGGTCTATGTGTGAGATAAACTATCTGCAAAAAGAACTTTTGACCACGAACTTCTGCATAATAAACTATGGTGCTTCTTTAATTCTGGGATGGCAGACTACTGTACAAGGATCACTTACTCACTACATCAAACCATTTTCGAGATAAAAACTGTACTTCAGAAAGTAACTTGCCTGAATCGAGACAGCAAATCAGTGTCCAGAAAGAGCACTTAAAATATTTCCATACTACCAAGCCCCCTTCAGAAGTACTGTGGTCTCTGCCCCTCCTTTGAACAGATGTCTGTTCGCCACAGTCCAATCAGGTTTAAAGCAACAGTCTGTGTACTGAAAACAGGCTTCAACTGGGAAAACACACACAAAGCAGGCCTATATCGTTCCTTTGGTTTCAGTTTTCACGATGCACCCCTGAGGCTAGGCACGCTGGTTCAACACGGCAGGAGAGTTTCAACGAAACACACTAAATACACACTGATTAACTGTGCCCAGGCAGAAATGACCTGGCAAAATTCTCAACTTCGCCCCCGAGGCCCTGCACCCGCAGATCCCGGCGGCTAAGTCCCAAGAACAGAAGTGCCCAGCATCCTGAGCGGCTGGCTTCGTCCCCTCCGGGACTCAAGTCCCCAAGGCCGAGGCAGTCGCCGGGGCGGCCCAGCGCAGGACCGGCCGGGCGCTCCCGTTAACCCTGTCCGGACCGGCCGCTCCCGCCACCCGGCCCCGCGGGCCCAGCAGCGCAGCTCACCCGAAGCCGGCCGCCCCCGCCGTCCCTTCCCCGCTCCGGTGAGCCCGGCGGTGCGGTCAAGCCGCCCAGACAAAGAGAGCGGCGGCTCCCGGGGCGGCGGGCGCCAAGGCCGTGCCGCGCCTGCCTGCCTGCCTCCCTCCCTCCCTCGCCCGCCTCCAACAGAGCCCCCGCAGCCCCGGCCCGACCCCATCCCGCCCCGGGGCGGCCGCTCGGGACCGGCCGAGCTATGAGCCGCGGGGAGGCCGCAGCTCGCCGGGGCCGAGGAGGGGGCGGCGGCCGCCACCATGTCTGCCCGCCCCTCCCAGAAGCGGGGTGCGAGCGGACAAAGCGCGCCGGCGGCACGGGCGGAGCGGGGGCCCAGACCGACCCCGCCGACCCCCGCGGAATAAGCGGGGCCAAGAGCCCCGGAAACCCGGCGCCTTAATGCAATAAACAGGAAATCGCGGGGATGATCTGGGTTCCGGGGGAAGTGGAATTATTTTTTACCAGCGAAGAGATCAACTTCCACATCCGGTGGTAACAGGGCCCTACACAGACCCGCACTGACCTGGAAAAGCTTCGGGAGCGGCGACCGGGGAGCAGCAGGAGGTGGTTCGGGGACCCGAGGCGCCTCGTACCCGGCCGGGCTGACGCGGCCCAGCTAAACACAAAGCGCTTCAGCTGCACAGGGCGCTATTTTCCGAAAATGCCGCGTCTGGTCGGCGCCCAAAATCCCCACCGAAAAGTCCCCCGTGCTGCGCGCGGAGGGACACATGGTGTGCGAGTGAGTCAAAGCTCCCAGCATCCCTCCCGGACCCGGCCCTCGTCAGCCCCTCGTCTGAGCCTTTCCGCCCCTGCCCTGGTCAGCAGATCCCTCTCCCACCCACTCCCCGATCCCATTGCGGCGGGAGGAAGGGGGCGAGACGGCCTGATTTTTCTTTTTAACAAAGGAGAGGAAAATATGCCATTTCTAGAACTTGAGCCACACAAAGAAAGCGGCGGAATGATCCGCTGTCGGCGACCGCAAGTCCCGGCTCGCCCGGCGCCTGCGCGGCACGGGGGTAGGAGCTGCGGCCGGCCATGTGCGCGGCGGGGCCGCAGGCCGGCCACCTAGCCTTCCCGCCACTTTCTGCGGGGCTAGGCGTGGGAGGCTGAAGTGCGTGTGCTAACGTTATGTCTTCGGCGTGAAAGCTGAGAGACGGGGAATCCTGACCCCTTCCAGATTAAGCTGAGCCATCTAGCAGAGTCCTGGGAGACGGAAGGGCAGTGAGAAAGCTAGGATTTAACTTGAAGCGGCCCTAGATTCCACTAGGCTGACTGGGACAGGAGTCGCTGTTGAGGTACAAGGGGAGGAACTACGGATGTTATTTCTCCACTGCACCTAAACTGAACAAGTAAAGTTCGTGACGAAAACGTACATATTCCTGTAGCCACCCCCCCCCGCCTTTTTTTTTTTTTTTTTAAGCATTCTGTTGATGGCTTATACTTAATAGACCTTTCGTAACTGCTCGCCGAATTCCCTTGGATTACTGTAACCTCAGAGGTAGAAGTCTTGTTTTTCCGTGGCTGGAATGTCAAGCTTTTTGTTGTGTTGTATTTTATTAAGAAAGCAGCAAAATTTTATTTGTGGATGGTGATTTACAAAGTAAGAGTCTTACGAGTTTAAATTACTTGTGATGATTTTGCTAAAATACCCACTACACTGGTAATGTTTTTAACAGATGAGTCTGGGAATGACTTTTCCAACCTTCTAACCTTACAGTTTTTGGCTTCCTATATCTAGGAATTGGGAATATGTGAGAGAGCGCCAAGATTTTAATCTAGAAGAGTTTACAAACAAATGAAATACCTGTTGTCTACTGATTTTGGGTGGCCTCAGATAAACAATCTTTCTCCACTTACCCTTTTGTGTTATTGATGTAGAGATTTGTAAAGTCTTTGTGTAGCTTATTAAAGCGTTGTGCCTAAAATAGAAACAAAGTGAATGGCATAGGAGCCGTATTCTATTTTTCTTTCAATTTAATATTTTCAGTGCTTCTTTCGATAGTCCCATGCTTCTCTTTAACATTGAGTTTATCTGAGTAAACATTCAGCTAATGGTTGTTATAGAATCCTTGCCCTCATTAATCTTATGCTGTAGAATGCAGACAAGTAAATAGGCATCATCAGCAGTATAATGAGGGTAAACTGCTGAATGCTGTGAAATTTTATATAGGAGGAATCCCTTACTTACCTGTCAGGGAGGCATGGAATGGGACTGGAGAAGCAATTAGCTTTAATAAGGGAGTTGGGGAAGAACCTTCCAGACAGGTGAAGCAACAAATGCAAAGGTTAAGAGGAGAACTCTGGAGAAATTGTTGGGCAAAGAAGATAATGCTTTTTCAGGAATGCCTAGAGATGTGTCTGAAGAGGTCTAGTCATAAAGACCTTGAATGCCATTTGCAGAAATTAGCTTTTGAGAGCTAAGACGACGGCATTAAAAGATTTTAAGTAGAAGCAGTCAGATTGGATTTGTATTTTAGACAGATCACTGTTACGCAAAAGTCAGAGGCAAAGAAAACAGTTTGGAGAAAACAGCAATCTATGAGAGAGTAATGACTTGGACTGAGATAGTGGCAAACAGGAGTGAAGAATATGACCAAAGATGTTGTTGAGAGCTTGGTGATTTGGTTGACTGGATAGGGAATGACTGAAAAGATGTCAAAGATGACTCCCAAGTGTGTTGAGGGAGCAGTTAGGAGGATGTCTTCACTGAGATTAGAAGGGAAGAGGAATACATGTTACGAGAGGAAGGTGGTTCTGTTTTGACTGGGTAGAATTTGAAGTGCTTACGAGCCAACCAAGCAGATATGTCTAGTAGGCACTTAGGTATTCTTTCGTGTAAGTTGTCTCGAGAGCAACTGTTACTGGCACTGTTCTACACATTAGAACAGATTAAGCAGGAACAAGACCAACAAGGTTCCTGCTCCTGTTTCCGTGGAGGGAACAGACTATAAACAAGTTTTATAAAAGAAGAGGAAAGGTAATATCACATAATATCCTTTATGAAAAGAATAAAAGGGTATTTGGATGAAGCATTTCTCTGGGAAGAGAGAGCAGACATAATTTTGAAAATTGTTCAGAAATGGCCTCTCTGGGAGTTTCCTGGTGGCCTAGTGGTTAGGATTCTGGGCTTTCACTGCTGTGACCCAGGTTCAGTCCCTGGTTGGGGAACTGAGATCTGGCAAGCCGTGTGGCACAGCCACAAAAAAAAGTGGCCTTTCTGAGAAGGTATTCTTTGAGCTAAGACCTGAATGGGAATAAGTTGAGGGCAGTATTCAAGACCAAAGGGAATAGTAAGGCAAAATACTTGGTGAGAAAGCAAGAAAGGTAATGTGGCTAAAGTCTAGAGAGCAAAGAAAGGAATGGTAGAAGATGAAGTCTGCAGCCTTGGTAAGTTTCAGAGCTCTAGAAGCCACTGAAGGGTTTTAAGGTATGGAGTAACATGGATAGTAACAGTAGACATAAAGTGGATGCATTGAAGATATATTTTGTGATTAGACCCGACCTATATTGCTAATGAATCAGACAGGGAAAGGGAAAAATCAAGAGTGATTCCAGGTTTGGGGCATAATTGTCTAGGCCAACACTGTCCAATATAAATATAACACAAGCCACATATGTAATTTTACAGTAGCCACATTAAAAAAGTGAAAGAAAACAAAAAGAAATTAAAAGTAATCTTGTTTGACCCGATATATCCAAAATAGTATCATTTCATATGTGATCAATATTAAAAAGTATTAAATATTTTTAAATATTTTGCATTCTTTTTCTCATTACTAAGTAAGTATTCAAAATCTGGTGTGTTTTTTACATTTATAGCATATCTCAATAATTGATTTCATAAAATTTACAATTGAAAATGTAGATTCACATACTCGAATCATTCCAAACATATTTCAAAAGTTTTGCAGTAATTGAATTATGTATAAGATTTTTTATTTTAAATTAAAGTTAGGATTAAAATTTTACTTCCTAAATTAGCCACATTTCAACTGCTCCATGGCCACTTGAGGCTAGTTGCTACTATATTGGACAGTGCAGGTTTACTAGAATAAAGAATAGTGGAAAATCAGACCAAAAAAGTTGTGTGGAACCAGCCTGGAAGGCCTTTGATGCCATGTTAAAGGATTGGGATCTTACGCTAGAGACAGAGGGAACAGTGGGTAGTTTTTAAGCTAAGGAGTGACACAACGTTGTGCTTAAGGCTAGAAAAAGTCCAGTAGGTGACCAGCTGATGACTCAGGACCAAGAGCAACCCTTCAGTAGAGTCTCCACATTCTAGGACCTACCTCAGCCCTTCAAATTCAGAAGTCAGATTTTTGTCAGTGCACTAGAGCAGTGCTACCAAAAGTATGGGCCACGGGCCACTGCCAATCTGTAAACCCTTTGTTATTGGTCCAAGGCATTTACAGAAATCGAGAGTAAGAATTTAGAAACTTTTATAGCAATTAGTGTTACACTAATTATATGTCTATGGTTCTAATAAAAATTGGGGGCTTGTATTGTTGTATATGCCTTTGTTTTCTTTGTTTATTTCCCTTCTCTAGTGATTTATTTTTATATTTTATAAAAGTATCTATGATCTTTCACCACAGATTATTTTTGAAGCACTGCTCTAGAGACACTCTGATGAAGGGAGTCAGAAGGACCAAGTTCCCAGAAGATTAATCTAAACCCAGTGCCATTTTTTTTTAACTTTATAGTGAGAACTATAATGGCTAATAGGGGAATGAACATCTACTCAGTTTCTCCCCCTATACCGAAATGGAAGGCTACATGGAAATAACCAAATTTATAATGGCTACCACTTATTAAATGTTCCTGTTTGCCAGCCACTATGCAAAACCTGTTACATATTATTGTCTCATTTAACCCTCATAACAACTCTTAAAATACGTATTATTAGCCACATTTTTCCAAAGAGGATACTGAGGCTAAAACAGTTTAAATAACTTGCCTAAAGTCACCAAGCTGGTAAATGTTAGAGACAGGATTCCAATACAGGTCTCTTTTCAAAGCTATTGTCCCTAATCACTTTTTTTGCCATTATATTCCAAGTATCTAGCAGATTCCATGGCACAATAACTCTACATTGGTTTAGAGAAAATGCACGAAGTTGACCGCATTACCTCCCAGAGGGTCATTAGGGAATTTGGGGTTCTGCAGAGTAAGAGGAGTTAGTGGTATTCTAATAGCATCCAACAAATGCATTCATTTCTACAATAGAAATATGTCTGTTTTGCTGCTATTCAGAATTTATAGACTCCCACAAATCAATAAAAAATAGAGACAGCCCAACAGAAAAATTGGTAAGATTTAAACAGTCACTTCACAAGAGGATATCTAAATGGCCAATAAACATGTAAAAGTGCTCGACTTCTGTAATCATTAGGGAAATGCAAATTGAAATCATAATGAGATACTGTGGCACACCCACAATAATGGCTAAAATGGAAAACAAAATGTCAAGTATTGGAACAAATGAAACTATACACTATACAATGTCAAGTATTGCAACAAAAGAAACTATACAATAACTATACATTATTGGAAGAAATGAAACTATACACAATATGAATGTATATTGGTATAGCCATTTTGGAAAATTCACAGTTCAAGAAAGAAAACACATGACAGCAAACTAGATTTAGGGATACAGGTTTAGGTAGTAAAATCTATAAAGAAAAGAAAGGAAATGATTAGCTTTGGGTGGGGGAGTAATGCTTGGGAGGGTATGTAGGGGTGCTTCTGGGGTGCTAGCAGCGTTCTGTTTCTTGACGTGAGTGGGGGTTGCATACATGTTCACTTTGTGATTCATTGAGGTGTCGGTTTTGGGGTGGATGACTTTTCGGTAAGTGTATTATATATTTCATGGTTTTAAAATTTTTGCTGAAGTTAACAAGTTAGAAAAAATATCCCATGCTGGATACAGACTACCAACTATTACCTTACTGACTGAGCCAAGCGTTACGGATGTGAAAGATAAGGCAGGCCTGAATTCTGGGGTGGGCAGTGGTGAAGGAGAGGAGAGACAGATGCAAAAAAATGCTGCAAAACTTGAGGCAGTATGAGATGGTGAAAGAGCATAGCAATTGGAGTGAGGAGTCCCAAGTTCAGGACTTAACTGGTTTTTCATCTAGACTCTAACCACTCTCTAGCTTATGACCTGGGTGTATCTCCTAACTTGCCTTAATATCATTTTTCCCACCTGGGGCTGAGGGGAGTTTGATAGAACGTACATTTTTGTTTTGTTTATAACACTTCGTAAGCTATTAAAATGTCATATAAAATTTTTACTGATGTTCAATTAGATGTGATGGGAAAGGGGGAAGGAGTTAGGATGATTGCGATTTTGAGTCTGAGTGATGGAGGTTATGGTGATAGCATGAACTAAATGATTTGGAGAAAGATTTTATTTAAACTCTGTTTTATACGTGTTGAGTTTAAGATCATGCCAGAACATCAAGGTGGAATTTTCAAACAGATTTAGAACCTAAGTTTTGGTACTCTGAAAAAAGGGTCAGAATTGGTGATAGAAATTGGAAATTACCCACATAAGGGTAATAATTAAAGCCATGGGCGTGAATATGATCATTGGAAGAGAATATAGAAAAACAGTACTGAGGACAAAGAAGGAGAGAGGTAAAGGAAAAAGGGAAAATCAGCACTTACTGAGCACCTGTTGAACTGTGTGCCAGCTGTTCTATATTTGTTATCTCGTTTATTCCCCTCAAATTCCAGGGTAGCCAGTTGAGCTTCGTTTGGTAGACTGACTTCGTAGACTCACAGTAAGGTAAAGAACCAGCATTTAAAACCAGCTTGACTCCAGCTTGTATGGTGCAATACACCATGCCTGTAGAGCCAAGTATCTAAGTCCATGGGGAGAATTTGAGTCAAGGAAAGATATGCCCTGAGAAAAGACCATTGGAATTTTGTGATTTGCAACCAAGGGTTTCTGGAACATAAAGCGGTGCCTGTACTCTCATATTTGTTGTGCTTCTGTGAGCATGGTTAATCCAGACAAACATTTGTGTTCTAGACCTCTGGCAATAAGAAAAAAGTCAAGGTGGTAACTGTGAAAATTAGTATAATGAAAACAAAGTCAGTTATTAAAGCCTAGCTAGATACTCTTGTGCCAAGTGCGTTAAATCATGCCAAAGCATGAAAGAGAAACGGGAATAACTCATACGTGATTCATTGTTGTTTGCTGCTTTGTTTGCATACTGCCAAGAACCATCTCGCATATCACCAGTGGTATGGATCCTTCACATTGGAAAACACTGAAATGTTATATAATAGTGTTCACTGTTTACAGGCATTTTCAGTCACCTGAAATTTTAAGGGGAAAGATCAAGATGGCTTTGCCAGCCAAGGACATTATAACTTAGAATGAAAGATAACTTTGCTGGTGATAAGCACTTGCCTTTTGGAAAGCAGCAATACCTCCTCAAAATTTAGAGTAATCCATTGTATCTACGAGGAAGACTTTTCCCTACTAGGTTTACTAAAACTATTTACTCTTAGAATAGCATCTTAACATTAAAAAAAAGTAAAAGAAGAATGTTCCACCACAATACAATTACTGGTTTCTTACTGTGTGTTTTTAGATTTACAGATGAATAATGTGTGCATTTTTGGAAAACAGACTGTTGAGGAATTTTAAATTGATTGCAGGAGACTGATGTTTTCTGTCTTTATCTACTCCCTCTTTCCGAGTTCTAGAGAAGACCTCCAATAAGCAAGTGAAACTCTTTGGCGTAGTCACTGATCTCAGAATCCCCCAGGAGCACTGAGAACTTTGATTTCCAGGAATTGGTTAGGCACAGCCACTTCACTCAACCTTATATTTTACACCCCAGAGTAAAGGTTGCATTTGGGCAACCTGATTTTCCTTCTTTCTGTTTTAAGGCAGTGGGTAATTAATAATTGTTGGTTGGTTACAGCCTCCAGTCAGATTTGTTAAAATAGATAATCCACCCACAGGTGCAAAAAACTTTTTAAACATCATCACTGTCTTCCATCTATACATTTCCCACCCCCAAGGTAACCTCTACTCTTACTTTCTTGTGTATTTTTCAAGAGTTTTTTTTCATGCTTATACATGTAATTATTTCATGCCTTTACATGTTATTTTTCCCCATTTTTATATAAAAGGGAGGATACCGCATACAATATTCTGCACTTTGCACTTAAGACATCTTGGGCTTTTCCATATAAATGCATAAAATACATCCTTTATTCTTACCCCTGCAGATTATTTAACCAGTCATTATCCAGTTGAAGAACATGAGTTTCTTTTTTCTTTTTTTTTTTTTTGGCTGCGTTAGGTCTTCATTGCTGCATACAGGCTTTCTCTAGTTGCAGCACGTGGGCTTCTCATTGCAGTGGCTTCTCTTACTGTGGAGCACGGGCCCTAGGAGTGCGGGCTTCAGTAGTTGTGGCCTGCAGGCTCAGTAGTTGTGGTGCATGGGCTTAGTTGCTCCACGGCATGTGGCATCTTCCCGGACCAGGGATCAAACCCATGTCCCCTGCATTGGCAGGCGGATTCTTAACCACTGTGCAACCAAGGAAGTCCAGAACATGAGTTTCTAATCTTTTATATTCTAATTAGTGCTTGGATGGGTATCGTTGTACACACATCTTTTCTTGTATATTTAAGCATGTCTCATCTCAGTTCCCAGACTGGAATTACTCTGCAAAAGGGCGTATGTGTATTTTTAATTTTAATAGGTACTGCCATATTGCCCTCCATGTACCAAATGTTTCTCCACAGCATTGCTGATAGACTAGAGTATTACCAAATTTTTTGATATTTCCCTGTGAACTTTTGAAGGGTAGATTATTTCAAGTCCTACCTAATATTTTCAGGACCAGTAACAGAATCATTTGGTTAAACTGGGGGAAATGAGATTTGGTTTACACAGTTTGTTCAGGACACAAATTATTTGCTGCAGATCCTGCAGCTACACACCCACAACTAGTAAAAACATGGTTGCTTATGCAGTGGAAGCAGCCAGCAAAAACCTGGAAAAGTGCCAAGAATGACTACAAACAGCTCCACCTACCCTTTTTTTTTGTGTGTGTGGCAAATTTGCAAGCTTAGCAGTATCTAAAAAGATCCTTCAGCCTTTGTTTGAATTACAGAGAATCAACCTGGTAAGAGGGAGGGAGTTACTCATTTCATGAAAAACTCCCCTGATATGATAGGAGCTGAAAATGATTTTTATTTAATTTTGCTTCAGTGCTGAAGTGGCACAGGGAGGGAGAAAATCGAGCTGTTAGGCTATGGGGTCCACCTGCACTGGGGGTTATGTTAGAGTGTGAAGAAAGATTTCCAGGAATGATAATCTCAGTTACTTGGAGCCAAGGTAATTTACAGAGGAAAAAAAAGAGTTCAATGTGGCATGCTAGCTTACTGGCTTTTCAGACTTTTTTTGTTTTTTTAACATTTTTTTAAATTGCAGTATAGTTGATTTACAATGTGTCAGGTATACAGCAAAGTGATTCAGGTGTGTGTATATATATATATATATATATATATTCTTTTTCAGATTCTTTTCCATTATAGGTTATTACAAGATATTGAATATAGTTCCCTGTTCTATACATTAGGTCCTTGTTGGCACTTTTAAATCATTTTACAAATTTGTAGGCTTTTATGGACTAAATGTGTCTCCCCCTCTCCCCCCAAAATATTCATAACTCCTAACCCTTAATGTGATAGTATTTGGAGATGGTGCCTTTGGAAGGTAATTGAGGTTAAATTAGGTCATGAGAGTGGGGCCCTTATAATGGGATTAGTGGCCTTATAAGAAGAGGATGGAGAGATCTTTTCCAGCTGGAGCACAGAGGCACAGAGGAAAGACCATGTGAGGACCCAGTGAGGAGGCCATCTGCAAGCCTGGAATAGAGCTTCCTACCAGGAACTGAAACGGCCAGCACCTTGGTTTTGGACTTCCCAGCATCTATAACTGTGAGGAATAAATTTCTGTTGTTTAAACCACCCACTTTATGGTAGTTTGTTATGGCAGCCGAAGTTGACTAAGTGTATCTCTAGTTTCCCACAGATTCATAAAGGTCCATCCAAAAAAAATTGTGATGACTATTAATAGTGTCCTGTCTTTCGTCAAATTAACTGCAACCAACATATTGTCTGTGTAGTTCCTGCAAAATTTGGAAACTTACCTCTTTAGGCATGGCAGGTGACTACTGGGGAATCCTTCCATTTATTTAATATACCCAAATGTTAACTTGCATCTCAGGAGTGGCTTAGAATTTGGAATCCTTCTGTCTCTTGAGTTGGAATAAGAGGCATATAAATGCAGGCCTAAACTCATTCACTTGATGGGCTGTAAGTAGTGGTACACACTGGTGATTGATTGGATATTCGATGATACCAAAAAAACATATTACTTTTATTGAACTTTGATGTTTTGTTATGATAATAGTATTATGATTAAGTTTTTTAATCCAGAGTCTTTTAGACATGATATCTGGGTTTGTTTCAAAATAATGTGGTGTTGCAACAGGGTGTAAATTGTTGGCAGTATCAAGGAAGTAATAGTGGTCTAGGGTATATGATCATTGGAGAAGCTAAATGACAGATACTTGGGGGTTCTTTGTATTGTTCTGTACTTCTGTATATGTTGACATTTTCTGTACTAAAAAATTGTTAAAATAATTTATGATTGTGTATAACTAGTGACTTATAATTTTACCTGCTGAAATTAACATATAAAGAATCTTCAACTTAAATGTCTTCTTAAGCGTGGGAATTTAAATGCTGGCCATGAGCATGAATTGGACTTCACTTACCATGCATTTATTTAGCAGCTGCTAAATGCTTTCCTGTAGATTTTTCTCATTTAATCTCTGCAAAGGTAGGTGTCATCCCCATTTTACAAATGAGGGAAATGTAAACTCTAGGTAAGTAGTACACAGGTAGAAAATAGCATAATTGGAATTTTCCCCCCTGTCTCCCAAAATTCATGTTTTATTTCTACCATACCATGCTGCTTCTCAGACATACCTGACCACATTTTCCTCCATGCTGTTTTCCTTTTAGTAGTGAAAGCTTGGCACAACAGGTGGACAAACATATATGAAAATGTGGAAGATTTCTGGGGTCTTTGTCCTCTCCTTTCCTGTTAGGGCAGCTAGAGTCCCAAAGCAGGAGTTAAAGGTTTGTTGTACCTAAAGGAATCCATGAAGCAATGAATTGATAAAATTCTAGACCGAACTCACCAACCTTTGGTTCTGCAAGAATTCATTTGACGATTATTACATATATTTGTGTCAGTTACTGTTCAAGATACTGAACTGATACTCTCATCTCACTTTCAGAACATAAATTAAGAGCTCAACCTTGAGGACTTTATGCTAACCTTGAGAGCATTATGCTAAGTGAAGTAAGTCAGAGAAAGACAAATTCTGTATGATCTCACTTATATTTGGAATCTAAAAAAACCAAACTCTTAGAAACAGATTTGTGGTTGCCAGGCATAGAGTAAGGGGAGGGGATGTGATGAAAGAGGGAGGAATGGGTGAAGGTGGTCTAAGGGTACAGCCTTCAGTTATAAGCTAGATAAGTTCTGGGGATCTAATGTACAGAATAGTGACTATAGTTAATACTGTATTGTATAGTTGAAACTTACTAAGAGAATAGATCTTAAAAGTTCTCACCACAAAAAAAAAAATACAAGAAAAAATGGTGTGAGGTGGTAGGTGTGTTATCTAAACTTATTGCAGTAGACATTTTGCAATATAAACCTATATCAAATCATCATGTTATGAGCCTTAAACTTAATGTTATGCATCAGTTATATCTCAGTAAAGCTGGTGGGGGATGGTGGTGCTCAGTCCTAACACACTTACCTCTCTCCTCCTCCCTCCTATATCCCTACTCCACCCTCAGTTAGAAGCAACAGCTACACAGCTCAGGAAATGGACTAAGTGCAAGGTAGAAACACTGAGCAACCTGTCCAGCCACTCATTGCTTTCTCCTTTCTCTTCCCAAGAACATGCCAAGTTTGCAATATAAGGGAACTTGGGACAACCCCCTACTTCCATGCCAGTTGTAACAATGGAGCTTTAAGAATACTTAATATATAGTGTGGCACAGCTTAACAAAAGTCCCATCCTGAAGTGTGTGGAGGGAAAAGACCAGATTTTATAAGCACTTGTGGTTAAAGCAAGACTTGAATCCAAGAAAGGCTTTATGTGCAATCTGGATATTTACACTCCCTTTATTCTCCGTCACCCACCCATCCCCAAATAAAAATCACCATACTTAGGCAAATCTAGACTTACCTGTGCTTAAAATAACCCCATGCTGACTAGCCTACAGAGTGGGTCATGTGGGATAGACTTTCAGCTCCATGGTGTACTTTCCCTGCCCCTGAATTTCCACATCTCTAGGCCAGAGAAACCTAACATGACAGAGTTAGTAAGAGCACAAACTCCAGTTTTATCCACAGAGCTGTCCTTTGACCAAGCAAGAATGCTGAATTACTGGAGAAGCTATAACATGTTTGATTCTTTAAAAAAAGATTTGATGCTTGAGCCCAAAGAGTTGGAAAACTAAGAAATGAGAGATTGAGAGTTTCAAGTTAGAGTAAGAGAATACCTACAGATTATTTAAGGGCATAAATTCAAAAATGCCCCTGCCCAGCCTCCTGAGAAGGCTTTCAGTAGGATGGAAAGCTGAGAGCTGCCTTTCCCCCTGGCTAACCCACCTTTTGCTGGCCGCAGGCAATCAATAGGTGGAGTAATGTATTATTTAGTAAAGCACTGAAACCCATAGCTTGATTTAAATTTAGATGTTTAGTTTTTCACCTGTACTAAAAACTGATTTGTCTGCCTTTCTGCCATCTGCACACGTGTACAGGATCTAGAAGAAGGTACTTAGGTTTCGCTCTTCCCCTTAAACTCTTCAAATGAAACTTGTTTTGCTTTTCGCCTCCCCAACTTTTTTATCTTTATCAAGGTGCCACCTTTCTAAATAGGCCAGGCTCAAAACTTTATCTTCATTTTTCTCATTTAGTTTTTATTTCATGATCATAAACTTAACTATGCAATCCAACTAGACTTGGAGGGGAATAAGGAAAATATAGAACCCAAAGAGCTGCAGCACATGAATAGATGTTGAGTATTTTCAGACAGCACAAAGATTATAGGATAGAGTGAGCAGATGAAGGTGGTGGGGTACACTCCTGAGCTATAGAAGGAATGGTATGGAAGTTAAAACACAAGTCAAATTTATTGGAGTTGTCTGTAGTCAGCATTAAAGAGCTTCTCGGTGGTTCTGCCATTCCTGGACCGAAGCACTCCATAGCTTCCACAATATTCATGCCCTCTTCTACCTTGCCAAAGACCACAGGTCTGCCATCCAACCAGTCCGTCTTGGCAGTGCAGATGAAAAACTGGGAACAGTTTGTGTCGGCTCCAGCATTTGCCATGGACAAGATACTAGGACCCATATGCTTCAGGATGAAACTCTCATCATCAAATTTCGCCCCACACATGGACTTGCCACTAGTGCCATTATAGCATGTGAAGTCACCACCCTGACACATAAAACCCACAATAATTCTGTGAAAGCAGGAACCTTTACAACGAAGTGCTTTATCCCCAGTGCTCAGAGCATGAAAGTTTTCTGCTGTCTTTGCAACTTTGTCAGCAAACAGCTTGAAAGAGACGTGGTCCAAGGGCTCGCCGTGGACAGTGATGTTGAAGAACACAGCAGGGTTGACTGTGGCTGGGTGGTGGTGCTGTCTGCAAAGCCAAACTTTCTTCACTCTTTAGTCCAGATTGCCTGTCCTCCTGGGAAGAAATCTCTTGTGTTTTTACCTGTATCTCCACAAGTAAGGACTTCACCCTAGATGAATCTTTATCACTTTTCCTTAAGGTGACTGAGTCTTGTTGCCCTCTTTGAATTTAACCTTTCCTTCCTGCCCCCAGACTACCCTGCCTGACTACCATTGTGATTTTCTTCATATATTGCCTTCATCTTGAGACTCCTTGGAGCATTAGCCTACAGAGTATCTAGGCCCTATCCAGCCCTGGGTATGAGCAGACCTGCAGTCAAAGATGACAGGATGTGAAAACACCTAGTATCGTTCCTGGCACATAGCAGGCACTGTTGACTTCTTTTTTCTCTTCTTATCAAGTTAGTTCCTTTACCGTCCCAAAGACTGCCAATGGTTGTACCAGCCTCATAGATTACAGGCATACCTTGGAGATATTGCAGATTTGGTTCCAGACCACCACCATAAAGCGACTATCACAATAAAGTGTGTCACATGAATTTTTTGGTTTCTCAGTGCCTTTGAGTTATGTTTACACTATTCTGTAGTCTGTTAAGTGTGCAAAGCATTATGTCTAAAAAAAATACCTTAATTAAAAAACACTGTATTAAAAAAAATACTTTATTGCTAAAAAAATGCTAACCATCATCTGTGTTTTCAGTGAGTTGTAGTAACATCAAAGATCACAGATCACCATAACAAATATAATGAAAGTTTGAAATATTGCCAGGATTACCAGAATGTGACACAGAAACATGAAGTGAGCAAATGCTCTTGCAGAAATGGCACCAGTGCACTTGTTTGATGCCACAAACCTTCAATTTGTAAAAAAACACAATATATGCGAAGTGCAATAAAGTGAAGCTCAAGCTTTTTGATAAAATGAAATATGCCTGTATTCTCCCTCCAAGAAATATATTCACTCCAATCTTTTGCCTCTCCAAATCTATCAAGCATGAACAAATTCAAATTCTACATTCAAACTTTAAAACAACCTTGAAGGTCACAGAAGTAGGAACAAATGGAAAACCATACCTTGTTCTTGGCTAAGAAATTTAACATCATAAAAACAATGTTATTTAACATGTCCAAAATACTAGTAAGGTTCTGGGGGGAACAAAGGAAACGGGAGGAGGGGAGCTAGCCAAGCTGATTCTAAAACTCATATGGGAAAAATAAAGCAAGAATGGGCAGAAAACTCTGGCAAAGAAGAGCAATAAAGGGAGATGAGCCTCTGTTAGATATCAGTCAGATTATAAAGCCTAAGTAAGGGCACTAATCCACCCTCATGACCTAAACACCTCCCAAACATGCCACCTCCAAATACCAATACATTGGGGATTAGGTTTCAACAGAATTTTGGGAGGACACAAACATTCAGTCTGTAGCATCAAATGTCCATCAATAGGGAGCTAGAGGGAAAAAAAAAACACTAAAAGTATAATATAAACTATATCATTAAGGGCTTCCCTGGTGGCGCAGTGGTTAAGAATCTGCCTGCCAATGCAGGGGACATGGGTTCGAGCCCTGGGCTGGGAAGATCCCACATGCCACAGAGCAACTAAGCCCATGCGCCACAACTACTGAGCCTGTGCTCTAGAGCCCGCAAGACACAACTACTGAAACCCATGCACCTAGAGCCTGTGCTCCACAAGAGAAGCCACTGCAATTAGAAGCCTGCACACTGCAATGAAGAGTAGCCCCCGCTCGCTGCAACTAGAGAAAGCCCGCGGGCAGCAATGAAGACCCAATGCAGCCAAAATAAATATGCTATTAAAAAAAAAGAGTACACGCACATTTTCTAAAAATATATATATATATCACTAAGTTAAAAAGTAAGGTGCATAAAGTATATATAGTGTGCTACCTTTTAATAAAAAGAGAAGATATATATATAGATATATATAGATATATGCCCATGGGGACAGTAGTGGAGCAGGACCTTTCAGTGTACCCCTTTTGATACTGTTTTGTTTTTGAACCATGTGAGTTAAATGTATTACCTTTAAAAGAAAAAAAAAAGAAAAAGATGCTTTCCCAACTATAAATAGAAATTTAAAAATTAAGAGTTGGGAAGGCCTTCAGAGATCACCTACAAGTTTCTTCATCTTAAAAGTGAGAAAAAGAAAGAATATAAGAGGGAAATGTTCATGAGATAGCATAGCTAATTTGTTACAGAACTAGAATACAGGTCTCTTGAGTGCTTTTCTCTTAGGTTTCTCCTTAAGTGCTGTCTACTCTAGCCCATGCTGATCTCCCTTTTTACTGACTCACTGATACCTTATTTGCTGATTTCATGGGTCTTAATTTTTTCTCATAAATGTTTACATCTTGGAAGGTATTCCTCTGTATTTTCTATAGGACTGCACACGGTGTTTGTTTGGCCCATAACTACTTTGTTCATTTATTCAATAATTTATTGAGTGTTCACTGAAAATGCTAGACACACTGCTTGGTTTTATGGATAGCTGTCAATTGGGATACTGGAAGTGGAGGTAGAAGTTTTCATCCTTGTTCTAAGCATTGAACATAAAGTCAATAAAGCCTGTAATTCATTCACCTACTTATGTGAAGCCATATTTATGTTTACTTTCTTAAAATTCTTTTGGGTAGGGCCTAAGCAGTGGGTGACATACACCCTGCTGCTCATATGTAGGTGTTAGATGAATAAGATTACTGATCACCAAGCCCAGAGTTAGGTAAACAGAGAAAACCTTTAGCCTGCCCGTGTTAGTCAGATTCCCCTTCCATCCTACTTCTGGTGACTGGATCACTCTGGGTTTTCAGGAACCTTTTAGAAAAGACTCTCTCCCCTGGTACCCAGTCTCCTATTTCTGTCAGCAGACTGCCTATGCCAGACTGTCAGTGTCTTGAAAGCAGGAACTCTTTCTTTGTATTCCTAGTGCCCGTTAAAGTGCCCAGCACAATCAATGTTAGTTGAACTGAACCAAACCTCTAGGGCCATACAAACCTATACTTAAAATACAAATGTGTCCCCTCCAATGTGTTTCCACAAGAGTGAATTTCGTTTCATTTCCTGTCTGTTTTAATGTTTCTGATTCCCAGCTATAAAACCTGTAGCCTCCATTCCCTTTTCCCATAACCATAACTGCCATCTTTCCTCTGTCCCTTCTGGAAAGTGCCCTACCTGTAAGTGCCCTAAGACTACTGGGAAGCAGGTGTTTCCCTGGTGCTCAAGATAAAACTTGGCAAGTAGCCAAAGTAATCTCGAGAAAGAAGAACGAAACTGGAGGTTTTACACGCTGTGATTTCAAACTATACTACAAAGCTACAGTAATCAAAACAGTATGGGACTGGCACAAAAACAAGACACATAGATTAATGGGACAGAATAGAAAGCCCCAAATAAATCCACACTTATTGACATATTTTGTTAGTTAATACATGTCAAAGGAAGCAAGAATACACAATGGGGTAAAGATTCCTCTTCAATAAATGGTCTTGGGAAAACTGGACCACTTTCCCACACCATATACAAAAATAAACTCAAAATAGGTTAAAGACTTAAATGTTAAGACCTGAAACTATAAAACTCCTAGAAGAAAACACAGGCAGTACACTCTTCGACATCATTCTCAGTAATATTTTTTTGGATATGTCTTCTCAGACGAGGGAAACAAAAGCAAAAATAAGCAAATGGGACTACACCAAACTAAAAAGCTTTTGTGCAGCAAAGGAAACTCAACAAAAGGAAAAGGCAGCCTACTGAATGGGAGAAAATATTTGAAACTCATCTGATAAATGGTTAATATCTAAAAATATACAAAAAACTTACACAATAGCAAAAAAATTTTTTTTAATGGGCAGAGAATCTGAATAGACATCCTTCTAAGGAAGATATACAGATGGCCAGCAGGCACATGAAAAAATGCTCAACATCATCATCAGGGAAATGCAAATCAAAACCACGAGATATCACCTCACACCTGTTAGAATGGCTATTATCAAAAGACAACAAATAAGTGTTGGCAAGGATGTGGAGAAAAGTAACCATTGTGCACTATTAGTGGGAACGTAAATTGGTGCAGCCACTATAGAAAACAGTATGGAAGTTCCTCAAAAAATTAAAAATAGAATTACCATATGATCCAGCAATTCCACTTCTGGGTATTTATCCAAAGAAAGTGAAAACACTAACTCGAAAAGATATATGTAACCTCATGTTCATTGTGGCATTATTTACAATAGCCAAGACATGGAAACATCTAGGTGTCCCTCAACAGATGAATGGATAAAGAAAAAGTGATATATATATACACATATATATATATATGTATATATGTGTATATATATATATATATATACAATGGAGTATTACTCAGCCATAAAATAAGAATGAAATTCTGACATTTGCAGCAATCTGGATGGACCTAGAGAGTATTACACTTAGTGAAATGTCAGACAAAGACAAATAATGTATTACACCACTTATATGTGGAAAAAAATAATACAAGTGAATGTATATGCAAAACAGAAACAGACTCACAGATACAGAAAACCAACCAATGGTCGCCAAAGGGGAGAGGGGAGGGGAAAGGGGAAAATTAGGGGTATGGAATAAAGAGATACAAACTACTATGTATAAAATACATAGGCAACAAGGATATGTTGTATAGCACAGGGAATTATATTCAATATCTTGTAATAATTTTAAATCGAATATAATCTGTAAAAATACTGAATCACTATGCTGATAGATCTGAAACTAATACCTTAAATCAACTACACTCCAAAAAAACAAAACTTTTTAGAGAAAGACAAATATCATGTGATCTCTCTTATATGTGGAGTCTTAAAAAGAAAACTCATAGATACAGAGAACAGATTAGTGGTTGTCAGAAGCAAGGGGTGAAGGGTAGGCAAAACGGATGAGGGGAGTCAAACAACTTCCAGTTATAACATAAATAGGTAATGGGGATGTAATGTACAGGATGGCAACTATAGTTAATACTCTATTGCATTTTGAAAGTTGCTAAGAGAGTAAATCTTAAAAGTTCTTACCACAAGAAAAAAATAGTCTTTAACTATGTATGGTGATGGATGTTAACTAGATTTATTTTAGTGATCATTTTGCAGTACATACAAATATCAAATCATTATGTTGCACACCTGAAGCTAATATAATATTGTATGTCAATTATACCACAATTTAAAAAAAGATAAAACTTGGCAAGTTTATTTTTGTTCCTCAAGGATTTCCTCAATAAAAATTTCATAAATGCCTGATCCTTGGTCCTGGCAGGTTATGCTACCCTATATTCAAGTGTTTCTCTAGTGGTTTCTCCAGAAACCTTCTGAGTATATTACATGATGAAGTGAGAAAGAGCTTGTGCTTGACAGTCCCATATACTACCAGCCTTCAAATCTCCTTATTTGTAAATTTAGAAATAATAATGCTCATCTCATAATGTTATGGTGATGTAGAGATAAGGCATGTGAAAATCCCTGGCATATAGTAACTGCTCTAAACACATCCCCCTTCTTATCCACAAAGTAGTTTACAAATTAATGAAGAAACAAATGAACAGCTTTCCCAAGCAGTAATATTTACCTTATTTATAGAAACCTGTGCTACCAGTTCCTGAAGAAACCAGGTCTTCAGAAACCAGGTCTCTTAGTAGCTTGCCTTGGCCTGTCTCTAGCAGTTTAGTTTTGGAACATTGTGCTCTTGAGGTGTGTCGTAGTATGTCCTGATCAAAGGACAAGCCTAGTTTTGTCAATGATATTGGTATGTAAGGATCCCTCTTACTAGGTTCCATGAGGTCCTCAGATATGACAAGGCAGAGTCTCTGCCCCTTAGGTGATAACCATCTATTAGAGGATATAAGGTATTTACATAAATAACAGTTACACAAGGTAGAAAGTAATGTATGTTTTAAGTATATAAGAGATGTACAGATAAAAATGCTATCGTGATTTAATAAGGAAAAATTACTTCCAGCTGGAGAAGATCAAAAATGGGTTCACTCTGGGACTTCCATGGTGGCACAGTGGTTAAGAATCCACCTGCCAATACAGGGGACACGGGTTCAATCCCTGGTGCAGGAAGATCCCACATGCCGCAGAGCAACTAAGCCGGTGTGCCCCAACTACTGAGCCTGCGCTCCATAGCCCACGAGCCACAACTACTGAAGCCCGAGCGCCTAGAGCCCGTGCTCCGCAACAAGGGAAGCCACCACAGTGAGAAGCCCCTGCACCACAACGAAGAGTAGCTCCCGCTCTCTGCAACTAGAGGAGAAAGCCCACGCAACAATGAAGACCCAACACAGCCAAAAAAATTAATTAATTAATTTTTTAAAATGGGTTCACTCAATCATTCAATAGACATTTATCATAGATGTGTCTCTGCAAGGTATTAGGCTAGACACTAGGGATGCAAGATTTAAATTATATCACATTTGTTCTGGGAGAGCTAAGAGCTTAGTAAGGGAGAAAGTCACAGAAAGAATAATTGCGGTACTATGTGGTAGGGACTGCTTTGTAAGTGGGATGTTCAATGTGCTTTGGAAGTAGAGATCAAGGGTGATTAACTCAGTGTACAGAGACTGGGGAAGAAATGATGTTGGAGCTGGATCTTGAAGGATAAAGAGGAGTTTCCCAGATAGAGAAGATTGGAAAGGGTATTTATTAAGAAGTTGCCTTTTTATCTTGAAAAATGGGAAGAATTTAGACATTCAGAAGTGGGGAGAATCCAGAATTGCATCAACAAAGATTGGAAAATCAGAAGAAAGCATGAAGTGAAATAGTTCTCATGGGTGAGTAGAAATTAATGAATTTGATCCAGTTTGTGGTGGGATTAAAGACAATGGGGAAAACTATTAAAGATCTTCAAACTGGGACAGGATAAGGTTAGAACTTTG
The DNA here is from genome assembly GCF_965194825.1 of Balaenoptera physalus. Lineage (NCBI taxonomy): Eukaryota > Metazoa > Chordata > Mammalia > Artiodactyla > Balaenopteridae > Balaenoptera > Balaenoptera physalus. The sequence continues at coordinate 90,087,315 of NC_138883.1, read as the reverse complement.
AATTAAGAAGATTGAGCTTATAGTTTTGTACAGGATAGTTTGGATAAGACCACACTAGGAGCAAGGAGGGCAAGTAGGAGACTATTAAAATAACTAGGTAAGAGGTAACAAAATCATGTAGAATGTGGCAGGAGGAATGGAAGGGAGAGGCCAAATGGCAGAAGTGTTGCAGGCATGGGGTGTGGTTATTGGCAACCTGAGTGCTTGAGAGGATGCTGTACCATTAACAGGAGTAAGAAACATAAGAGATAAGGCTCGGGAGAAGTGAAAAGTAGACGCACTAATTTTGAGAATCTGCAATAGACTGGTAGAAAATAGACAAGATGGGACAAGTGGTTAAGGAGGAATGGGAAGTGAGAAAGAGACAACAAATGTGACTACTTTTCGTGAACTTTGGCAGTGAAGGAAAAGAGTTTATGAGGCAAATATGGAGGGTTTTCACTGTATGATGAACTGGAGAGATTGAGCTAATTTGTAGGTGGAAAGGGAAAATGAAGAGCAGACCAAAAATTGAAGATGAAAGAGAAGGGGGTAAATGATGGAGCAAGGTCATAGTTTCAGAGGTATTAGTGGAGGAAAGGATATGAACTATTTCTGTGACAATAATTTGTAGGCATAAGAGGTGAAGAATTTCACTTTCTACTTAAGATGATGTCAGATGATTTGCAGATAATTTTTTTCCAGTATGGAAAATCTCACCCTGTTTTTCCAGTCCCTTGTCAATTAAACCAATTTCTGACTGGCTAGCAACATGGCCTACTTAGTAAGAGACACTTTGCTGTAGTAGAGTGGGAGTTGTGTAATTGTTTTCCCTAGTATTCCTGCTGCAGAGAGCTGCTTGTTCAACCACTTCAGATTCGATATCATAATACTCTGTGACTGGCTCCTCAAAAAAAGCTCTTCAATTTGGATAGATGTTGATTTTCACAACTTTCCCAACTCAGACATTTTAAAAGTCAGGAGTAAAAGAATAGAGCTTCTAGAAGAAAACAGAATAGCTTCATGACCTTAGAATAGGCAAAGATTTCTTAAATAGGACAAAAACCCGCTAATCATAAAGGGGGAAAAACGTGATAAACTTGGACTATTAAACAACTGTAAAGTCTTGTTCATCAAAAGACATCAGTAAGACAATAAAAAAGACCAAGACACAGAGTGAAAGATGTTCTCAATATGTAAATAAAATAGACACATAACTCAGAATACATAAAGAATGTCTATAAATCAGTAAGAAAAAGACAGTTCAATCGCAAAATAGGCAAATAATTGAACAGGCATCTCATAAAAGAGATTATCCAAAAGACCAATAAACATTTTACAAGGTACTCAACTTCTTTAGTCATCAAAGACATATGCATTAAAACCACAACAAAATATTTTAGCCATCAGAAGTGCTAAAATGAAAACACAAAATATCAAGTGTTGGATAAGGATTTGGAGCAACTAGAACACTCATACACAGCTGGTGAGAGTGTAAATTGGTACAACCACCTTGGAAAATAGTTTGCTCATATCTCATAAAGCTGAACAAATGCATACTCTGTGACCTAGAAATTCCAATCCTAGGTATCTACTCAGCAGAAACAACTGGATTCTATGCAAATGTCCTACAGTAGAATGAATGAATAAACATGGTATATTCATGCAGTGTAATACTACTCTACAATGAGAATGAATGAACCACAACTACACACAACAACATGGATGAATTATACTGCATCATGATGAGCAAAAGAAGCCAGAGGCAAAAGAGTTCATGCTGTATGATTCCATTTGTATAGAGTACAAAAACAAGCAAAGATAATCTATTCAGTTAGAAAAGAGGATAGTGGTTGCCCATGGTGTGTGTGTGTGATGGGGCAGGGGGGCAATGGAGCAACTGAAAGGGGGAGCAAGGGAAATTAATGGGGATGGGTAACGTTATCTTTCTTGATCTGACAATAGGTACACAGGTGCATTCAATTTGTGAAACTCATTGAGATGTACATTCATAATTTATGCACTTTTCTGTGTGCTTGCTATACTTCAGGATTTTTTTTTTTTTTAGTCAGAGTTCTCAAGTCTGTCAACCTTGTTCTCATAATAGGCTTAAATCAAGACAAGATCAGGATTGTAATTTATCATTTTCCTTCTGATTTAATCTATGAATATTTATTAAAATTATTCATGTTTCTCAGTTTCTACCTTCCAAATCTCTGACTGCCCAGTTCTCCACATCTTGAAACCCTTTAACGATTTCCACACAAGAGAATATTACCCCAAGTTCTGTGCTTTGTGGTCTGTGCTTTTGTGTTACAGAGCACAGAGTATCTCCCTTAAAATACACAACTCTAATGAAATTGATCAAATAACCAAATGGATAATAACATCCATTTAGTTTGGAGTTCACAACCATAAAGTCCTCTCAGCACTACTACAACTATGGACATCCTCGGTTTGGTCAGTGCTTTTGATGCCTATTGTTGCCACATGCTAGTCTTCTGGTCTCCTTGAGAACATTTTGGATGTTAACACCAAGTTCAAGGGGAAATAATGATAACGGAGGGATATTAAGGTCAGGAGTTCCTTGTTTGGGGCAGCTTCCTGGTTTATTAGTTATTCACCATTCTGGAGAGACAACTAACTATGCAAAAATACCTTCAATATGGACATCTGGGTACTAGAGGAAAAAAAATGAAACATGAACTAAGTTTTAAAGAATAAAAATAAGCTTAATATCATGGATTCCTGGGATTTTTAAAATAATGCATTACTGGTTCAGAGGGCATGAACATTTTGATTGGTATTGCATTTCACTGAAAATGTGATTTGCAAGAAATGACATTTTTAATAATGTTCCATTTTCTAATCCAGGAACATGATGTGTCTTTCCATTTATTTTCTTGTTCTTCTATGTAAAGTTTTAAAGATTTCTCATTTAGGCCCTGCCCATTTCTTATTGCGTTAATTAATTTCTAAGTAAACACGAGTGACGACTTTGAAATTCCTGGGGACTCAGGGCTCCCAAGGGAGTCCAAATGAGCACAAAGTGAATCCTTTTACCTCTTTAAATTGTTTATCTCCTAGTATAATTCAGGAAGGAAAGATTTCCTACTCATGAAGCCTCAGATAAATCTGTCTTTTTATTTTGGCTGGGACAAAGGATAGAAGAGAAACACATGGTCGTGTTTTACCATTCTGTTGTTGGGGTGAAAATATTAATATGTTATCTCTTTTTTTTTTTTAATTTATAAATTATTGGTTCACAGCTTTCATCCTCACGACACTGTGAAGAAAAGCAAAGCATTCTTTTTATTATTATTATTATTTATTTATTTATTTTTGGCTGCGTTGGGTCTTCGTTGCTGCATGCAGGCTTTCTCTAGTCGTGGTGAACGGGGGCTACCCTTTGTTGCAGTGCGCGGGCTTCTCATTGCGGTGGTTTCTCCTGTTGCGGAGCACGGGCTCTAGAGCGCAGGCTTCAGTAGTTGTGGCACATGGGCTTAGTTGCTCCGTGGCATGTGGGATCTTCCCAGATCAGGGCTTGAACCTGTGTCCCGTGCATTGGCAGGCAGATTCTTAACAACCGTGCCACCATTGAAGTCCCAATATGTTATCTCTAATCAGCTTATTTTCTCATTATTATTGCCCTTCTACAGTACTGCCATTAGGCCCAGTATAAAATAAATTATTAAAGAGCACAGAAGTGTCTCTGACACTCAGGATGGGATGAAACCCTTAACAATCACTCCCATGATTACTTTCATTTACTTGTCAAGGAAGCGCTTCACATCTCTTGCTCTTTGAAATAAAAGGCAACTATGTTCAAAGGCCACAGAGCAGAGGTTCTCAAACGTTTTAACTCAAGATCCCTTTACATTCTTAAAAACTGACGGCCCTAAAGAGCTTCTGTTTATGTAGGTTATGTCTATTGACATTCACCATAATCTAAATTAAAACTGAAAAAAATTATTAAATCATTTAGAAATAATAATAAATCCATTATGTTAACATAAATAATATATTTTATGAAAAATAACTGTATTTTCTCCAACCAAAAAAATTTAGTGAGAAGAGTGACATTGTTTTACATTTTTGCAGAGCTCTTCAATGTCTGGCTTAATAGAAGACAGAGGGATTCTCATCTGCTTCCACATTCAATTTGTTAGAATATCACACATCATACAGCCTTTAGAAAATTCCATTGTACATTTGTAAGAGAATGAAAGTGAAAGTGCAAATGATGTCATAGTATTCTTAGGAAAATAGTTTTGACCTTGTGGACCCCCCAAATGGAATTGGTAACTTCCTGGGATCCCCAGACCACAGTTTGAGAGCCACTACCACATAGGGTTGGCAATTTCACATGGTTCAACCTCATATACATCTCTTTCTTCAAAATATTCAGTGCCAATAAGTCAAATAAATACTTACATCTCTTTAAACATGGTATTCACTGCTTCTTAATAATTGCCTTTTATAGTAATGTGTGGGTAGTGTGACACATGTATCCAACTTTTACCCACATAGATTTATGAAATCAGAAAATATACCAGTAGAAAAGTGCTAAAGGATAAACGATACATGTGGGAAATTCAGGAAAAAGAAAGACTAATATACATATAAAAACATTTTTTCACTACCGCTACTCAGGGAAACCCAGATAAAGCAACACTGGGTACTATTCTTCAATAGTCAAACTGACAAACTCTTGGGGGATTTATTGTAAAAATATGAATCCATATCTATCATCGTCACATTTGATGTTATCAAGCTTTTGGGAAAATGCTTGATAATGGGGTATGAGCTAGTTCAGCCTCACTAAAAGGCAGTTTGATAACAGGTATAAAAAAGCTTGGGATTTGCCCTGCCCTTTGTCCCAGAAATGCCACTTCTGAACATTATTCTAAGGAGTTTATCATGGATGTACACTAATATTTATATTACAAATCCATAAGAGTATATGTTTTTATATTCAGTGCTTTTTATAATATTGTTAAATAGGAATAATCTAAGTGTCCAATGGTAGAGTTAAATAATTAAGAGGTTATTGAATAATATTGTGCAGTTATTAAAAATGATATTTAGAATAATTCAATAATGACAAGGAAAAGTGTTCATGAAATATTAAGTGAAAAGGAGTATGACAAATCAGTATGTATAGTACAACACAATTGTGTAAATGTATGTGTGCCTTTGCAGAGAAAGGAGGTTAGAAGGCAGGTGGGCCATGTCCATGTTGCATGTTGAGCTCTCCAGAGGGAGCTTAGCAGGAGGAGAGTTAGAGCAGAGGTCAAGTTCTACTCCATTTGCCTAGCCCTGCACCTTGTGCACAGGGCTGTCTACAGCCAAGGGAAGGGGATATCTTTTTCTGAATTGTTCAGGAGCATCAGCTGGACTATTGATAGCCCTGGGATTGTGACCAGTATGTATTTTCTTCTCCTGAGTAATCTGTATTTTCTATATTTTCATCAATGAATAAGTATCATTTTTGTGAAAGAAAAAATACAATTATTTTTAAAATTTATTTATTTTTTATTTATTTATTTTTGGCTGCGTTGGTTCTTCGTTGCTGCACACGGGCTTTCTCTAGTTGCAGTGAGCGGGGGCTACTCTTTGTTGTGGTGCGGTGGCTGTTCTTGTTGCCGAGCACGGGCTCTAGGCACGTGGGCTTCAGTAGTTGTGGCATGTGGGCTCAGTAGTTGTGGCTCGCAGGCTCTAGAGCACAGACTCAGTAGTTGTGGCACACGGGCTCAGTTGCTTTGTGGCATGTGGGATCCTCCCGGGCCAGGGATCAAACCCACGTCCCCTGCATCAGCAGGCGGATTCTCAACCACTGCGCCACCAGGGAAGTCCCCAATTATTTTTTAAATATATCTTTTTACAGGCAGACAAGTGATAGTAGTTGAAGCTGGGGGATGGGTACATGGGTATTCATTATACTGTTCTATTTTTTCATGTGACATTTCCTATAGTAAAAATATCTTTTTTGACACCCTTATGGACATAATACTTTATATAACCTGCTCTTTGTTAAAATATGAACCCGTTTCTCTTGTCATAACTGGAGCTTTGGTCTCAAAATCTCTGAAAGACTTAATTTAATACCTGAAGAGGCTCTAAAAGATTAACTTTAAAGCTATGCAGCAAATACAAGTCTCTGCTAATTTAACCTGGAATGTTTCAGCAAGATTAATAGTGACTCTTTAGACTCCAGAAAGCACTATACTTACCTCACGTATCCACTTAAAATCTAAGCCTGTGGGAGTTTTCAATTTGAAAAAGATTACTAGGTCTTGGTTGATAGTTCTGACCTGTAGCAGAAAAGTATTCAAAACTAGACACAGAAACTCTCTGTCCTTTTTTCCCCTTTCTTTGAGTATATAAAATAATTCTTAACTTGATGAGCTGTTTCCTTGACAATTATCAAAAGCTAAATTGTCACTTTCTGAAATGCTTGCTTGAATTTCGGTCTTTCTAAGCTGTCTAATTGTCCCTTGTGCTTCAATCAAAAGTCATAGGAAAGTTTTTTCTCTCTTACCAAATGTACTTATTTGCTGATCACTATGCCATACTTAACTGAAGTTGTCTACTTTAACTTGAATGAGAATTTCCTTTTTCACCTTGACTCTGTGAATTCAAGAGAGGTCAAGTCAAATTTTATCTCTAAGCTCTGGACCCATGTATCCAATTTCTCTAAATATCTAACTCCATTTGGAGGTCTCCTAGCCACTTCAAATCCACATGTTCATGGCCGGGGGTAGATGGGGGGCCATGGCTGACTAAATTAACATTTTTTATTTTTATTTTTTTTAAGTATAGTTGTTTTATAATATTGTATTAGTTTCAGGTGTACAGGACAGTGATTCAGTATTTTTACAGATCATACTGCATGAAGTGCTATTCCAAGCTAACACCTGTTCAACAGTGAGTCCTTCCCTTTTCTCCCCGAGCCTGATTCTCTTCTAGTGTTCCCCATCTTAATGAATGGCTCTATCATCCACCCAGTGGCTCAAGTGAGAGTCCTCAGCATCCTCATGTTTTTCCCCTCCCCCCGATCTCCCCACACTTCCTCTCACCGACTCCAAACTATTCTCTCCCACAGTAGCAGGAGTGATCTGGAAAAAAGCAAATCGGATCATGCCATCCCTTTGTTTAAAAACCCTTGAGAGGTTTTTCATGGCTTTTAGGATAAAAACAAAATCCTAAATCCTATGTATGGTCTACAAGGCCCCAGATGACCTGGTCCCTGCCCACTCTAGCCACTCTCAGTTCCTATCAGTTCTCCCAAACACCCTGCACCTTCCTCCTGCCTCAGGACTTCAAATATGATGTTTCCTCTATCTAGAAAGCTCTTTTTCCCCACTCCCCACTGCACTTCTAATTAATTCCCATTAGCCATCTAGAATTAGCGACAATTAGCAGTTGGCTAATATTTAGAGGGAGCACTTCTTAGGTACTAAATAATTTAATCCCCAGACCCACCCTGTGAGGTGTGTTATCATCTCCATTTTACAAAGGACATAACTGAGGTTGCAGAGCAGTGAAATAACTTGGCCAAGGTCACATAATTATTAACTGGCAGAGCCCAGATTCAAAAACAGCCATCTGGTTCCAGAGGCTATCCTTTCTTAAATATTACCTTATGCTGCTCTGCCATTTCATCCAGGAAATCTTCGCTCTAGACCTCGAATTATACTTGCTGAGTAAATGGGAGGAAGAAAGAAGGGAGGAAAGAGAAAAAAAGAGGGACAGAAAAGTGAAAAAGGATTCTCAGTTTATGCATGTCAAGTTGCACACCCTAGTTGATTTCAGTCTTCTTCGTTGGAGGTTTTCTGTTACAACTGGCCAAAGATTTAGCTTCTTCAGTTTGATACCATTTGTGTAGGAAAGATATTTCCTGGAAAGCCTAAGAAAAAGGCATAAGAAGAAACATGGAGTGTACAATATACTATTATGTAACAAGAAAGAATTGGCAGAGACACATGAAATTTAAAGACATTTTTAGTAAATGTTATGAAACTTCTGTAGACAATCTAGAGCACTTCTGTGTCCCAATAGGGGGAATGTGCACCTTGGGGTAAGACGTAGACATTATTAACAGAACGGTCTGGGTTCAAAGGCAATGTTTTTGAAGATTTTCAGAAGATCATCCATTATATTTTGCGAAGACCATCAGATCATCTGGCTGATAGACTGAGATAGCAAGGTTCATTTTGATGGAAAGTATGGATTCCAAAAGGTCCGTGAAGAGGAATGGCCTTGGGGGTGGAGAGTAGGAAGGTAGGCTGGGTCAGCTGGGAATGACAGGGTGGCAGCATGAAAGCAGAAAGTGCCTGGTGAGAAGAAGGAGCTGCAGAATAGGAGGGAGAGATAGACTATGATTTATAGGCTGCAGCTGGTAAACTAAGAAGCAGACAATCACACTAAGTAGGATAAGTATGCAATGCTAACGGAACTCAGAAGCAAAAGCAAGGAGGGGATGAGAGTAGTGTCCAGAGGAGAGAGCAAACTTGATATGAAGATTAAAAGGACAGTGGGAATTGCCAAATGGTTTCAGGGGAGGGAGAATATTCCAAGTGAACAAAGGGTACAGAAGTAAATGCAAGAAAGCTAAGCTTATTGAGAGAACTGCAGCTAGTACAGCATGACTAGAAATTCAAGTGCTGTGGAAACCTGATGGGGAATAAGATTGGAGAGGGAGGAGTTCCCTGGTGGCCCAGTGGTTAGGAAGCCGCAGGTGTGGCCAAAACAAATAAACAAACAAAGCCTCTTTGCTGCTGCACTGAGGGAGCTTTATCTTGAAAGTGATGGGCAGCCATTTAATATCTTAAGTAGAGAAGTTTTACTTATCAATTAATCAAATATTTTTTGATCACCAGTTGCCTACCATGTTCCAGACCCTACGCTAGATGCTAGAAATTCAAACAAGATTTTTAAAAGAAGGGAAAAAAAGATTTATAAGGAATTATTCCATAAATAATGTGACCAGTGCTTAAAGGAAGTATTATGTACAAGGTGCAATAGGAACATAGAAGTTGCTTGTTCTGCCTGCCTCCTTCACAGCCTAGGTGAAGCTTGAGCTGTGTTCTGAAGGGTGAAAAGTTTTCTAGATGAACAGAATGCAAAGGTACAGAAGTATAAAAGAGTGTGGAAAGCTCTGGGAATGACCAAAGAGTCAGTATGAAAGGAGGAGAAGATGGATGTATAAAAATGGCAGGTGAGGCTGAATAAGTTGAAGACAGTCAGATCATGAAGATTCAAGTGGGTGTGCTAAGGGATTCAGACATGATGTATAGATGATGGGTGTATTAGTCACTGTTCTCCAGAGAAATAGAACCAATAGGAGATAGAGAAAGAGAGAGAGAGAGGGAGGGAGGGGGGAAGGAAGAAAGAAAGAAAGGTGGGAGGGAGGGGGAAGGAAGAAAGGATTTTAAGGAATTGGATCATGTATTTGTGGAGGCTAGCAAGTCCAAAATTCATAGGACAAACTGGCAGGCTAGAGATTCAGGTGAGTTGATGTTGCAGTTTTGAGTTTGAAGGCTGGAAACTCAGGCAGAATTTCTATGTTGCAATCTAGAGGCAGAATTCCTTTTAATTTCTTTGGGAAACCTCAGTCTTTTGCATTTAAGGCCTTCAACTGATTGGATGAGGATGAGGCCCACCCATATTATGGAGTGTCATCTGCTTTACTTTAAGTCAACTGATTGTGTAAATGTTAGTCACATCTGGACAAACCATGACACCACTTATATGAAGAATCTAAAATAGTCAAACTCATGGTGGTTGCCAGGGGCTGGTTAGGGGAGGAAGCAAGAAGGTACAAGGGTACCATGTATTCCTTTGATCAAAGGATATAAGGTTTCAGTTACATAAGATGAATAAGTCCTAGAGATCTATTATACAGCATAGAGCCTGTAGTTAACAATATTGTGTTGTATACCTAAAATTTGACTCAGAGGGTAGATCTTATAATTGTTCTTATCACACACTCGCAAAAAGTTAATAATCGTAAAGAAGGCAAGGAGAATATTTTAGAGGTAATGGGTATGTTTATAGCATAGATTGTGGTGATAGTTTCACAGGCATATATTGATCTCCAGATTTATCAAGTTGTATACATTAAATATGTACTGGTTTTATATGCCATTCATACCTCAATAAAGTGGTTTAAAAAATGTTAATCACATCTACAAAAACACCTGTAATCTAGCCAAGTTAACAAATAAAATTAACTGTCACAATGGGGAAACATACAGGCATAGGTGACTAGTGAGCTGTTTATGTATTTATTTATGTATCTGGAGATCTGGAAGGAGTACTGGGCTGAATAACTTAGAGCCCAGGAGTAGCTGAAGTTATGAATGAATGAAATTTCCTGCGGAGAGTAACAGTGTGAGATGGGGAGAGCACTGAGGGTGGACCATGGGAGACATCAACATCTTAGGGAGGGGGTGGAGGAAGAAAGTGATATCCTTGAAGGTGACTGAGAAGGAGCTATCCACGAAGTTGGAGAGGTACCAAGAGAGCATAAAGTCACAGAAATCAAGGGAGGAGAAAGTTTGAATGGATGCTAGAGAAAGGCCAAGGGAGATAAAGACTGAAATGTCTCCACTGGATCTTGCATTTAGGAAATCCCTGGTGACCTCAGCAAGAAGAGTCACTCCTGAGAGAGAGGTGAGGAAAGAGAGACCCTGAATTTAAGCATTCTATTAAGAATGTGAAGGAATCTTGCGTGTGAAAGGAAAAAGGGCAAGAGAGTGATGGTAAAGGAGGATATGCGATGGACAAAGTTGGGGGGAGGTATGTGTTTAAGATAGAAGAACATGTTCATGTTCAGAGAGGAAAGGGCAATAAGAGAGAGACAGAGATAGAAGTTACAAGAAAAAAAGAGTAATTGACAAAGCAGGGTTCCTGAGGAGGCATGAGGGGATGGGATATAGAACACAAGTAGCCTAGGACTAAAAGAGAGATGGGTGGTGATAGATAACAACTCTCAGGAAGACACGGCTCTATGAGTGTTGGAGAATAATAAACCCTAGAGTTGGAATGGACTACAAAATATCTTTAGCTTCAGTCAGGTAGTGCATTAATGTCTCCACTTTATAAATAAGAGGGCTGTGGCCTGGAGAAGTTCATAGTTTACCTATTCATATGACATTATCTTCAGAACCACTTTCTAAACCTTTGGGTAATAAGACTGCCAACTCGTGGGGCTTCCCTGGTGGCACAGTGGTTAAGAATCCACCTGCCAATGCAGGGGACACGGGTTCGAGCCCTGGTCTGGGAAGATCCCACATGCCGCGGAGCAACTAAGCCCGTGTGCCACAACTACTGAGCCTGCGCTCTAGAGCCTGCAAGCCACAACTACTGAGCCCACGTGCCACAACTACTGAAGCTCGCGTGCCTAGAGCCCATGCTCCGCAACAAGAGAAGCCACTGCAATGAGAAGCCCGTGCACCGCAATAAAGAGTAACCCCCCGCTCACTGCAACTAGAGAAAGCCTGCACGCAGCAACAAAGACCCAACAGCCAAAAATAAATAAATAAATAAATTTATTTCTAAAAAAAAGAAAAAAAAAGATTGCCAACTTGTGCCTTCCAGAAAGAACATTACTGCCTAACAGATCTGTGACAAAAACAGGCTCTGCCTTATTTCACTATTTTTCTGATTCCCTATAAGAGAACCCACTTCTGTTCATAAGCTCTACTGACTCTTTTGCTGTATTTAAAATAAGATGCTAGTAAAGAGGTTCTGGGAATTCCATGGCGGTCCAATGGTTAGGACTCTGCGCTTTCACAGCTGAGGGCGTGGGTTCAATGACCAGGAACAAAGATCCTGCAAGCCGTGTGGCTTGACCACAAAAAAAAAGAGAGATTCTACTCTTACGTTAGTTGTGAAGATGCTTACTTTTTGTTATTGTTATGTATCACTTGTGAAAAAATATTATTTTAATTAGAAATAACTCCTTTTAAACATTTTTATAGAACCATGGCTATAAACAAAGTTTCTATTGTGCCAAAAATTAAATCCCAGTAAAATGTCCTTAAGTCTGTTCCTGACACATAAACTTAGAAAAGTGATAAATAGAACTCAAGGTGCCCTTTAAAATTAAAAGTGTAATATTGTGTGTGCACCTTCTATATCCTAACAGGTCTTTCTTGCCTTTGAAATGCTGTAGGTGGTTTGACTTCCCTTCCAACTCAGCATTTTTCGTGGGGGTTAGAGAAGGTTTGAGCTAGACTCTGACCATCTCATCCTATAGACAAAGAGTTTTAACCAGCAGTTTGCATGTTATCAGCTGTGGACTCTAATGTTTCTAATAATTGTGTAAGCAACAATCTTGTAGTGTTCAAGTGAGACCATTCGTGAATTCATTGTTATCTGGCCCTCATAGACATAGCTTTTTGGAGTTTGTTTCCTATTTTTAACCATATTCCACTTCCTAAATCTGCCTTCTAAATTATGCTTTCAATTAGGCATTAGCCAGCGGTGGATGACTCTTTTCCCAGAGGATAGCTAACTAGAGACACTTTCTTTTTTTAAAAAAATTAATTTATTAATTTATTAATTTATTTTTGGCTGAATTGGGTCTTTGTTGCTGCACGCGGGCTTTTGTCTAGTTGCGTCGAGCAGGGGCTACTCTTCGTTGCGGTGCGGGGGCTTCTCATGGCGGTGGCTTCTCTTGTTACAGAGCACAGGCTCTAGGTGCATGGGCTTCAGTAGTTGTGGCACACAGGCTCAGTAGTTGTGGCTCGCTGGCTCTAGAGAGCAGGCTCAGTAGTTGTGGCGCATGGACTTAGTTGCTCCGCAGCATGTGGAATCTTCCCAGACCAGGGCTCGAACCCGTGTCCCCTGCATTGGCTGGCAGATTCTTAACCACTGCGCCACCAGGGAAGTCCCAGAGACAATTTCTTGATGTCATAAACTTTTCTGCACAAGATGCTGCTTTAGAAATAGCTGTTGTCACCTGAGAAAACTCTGTTATATATGTGAGACATTGAACATCAAGGCAGATGGCTTGAGGATGGGAATTCAGGTAGGAATAAAAACAGGCAAGGAAGCACTGAGGGAGAAACATACAGGTTTTATCACTCTGTGGCCCACTGTTACTGGAATATTATAAAATTGTTGCTCACATGCTAGTATGTGACTTACAAAGCAACAACAGCTGAGATGCACGAGGACATGCATTCCATTTCTTTAATATCTGTTCCCCTGAAATCAGTGAAATGAGGTAGTGTTGAAGACATGCCTTGCAGTATGCCCAGATGTTAGAAGAAAGCAGCTGTCAGTATCGGGACATTCGCCCACCCTTGGCTCAGGGTCTCTGGCCTGGTCTGACTCTGAAACCTTAGTGCTCTGTCCTTGGACTTGACGCTCAGTGCCGTGTAACCCACTGGATCCTGTATTAACCCAGGAATGCCTTGCTTGTTTCTGTGCATTTAGCTGTGGTCTTAAGTACAATAAACTGAATAAATTGTTTATAAACAAAAAAAGTGGGGAGCTTTAGCCCATGTAACTTCCCTTGTGCACCCATGTGTTCTCCTTTGGTAGGGAGGAGTTCATATATTCAAATCTCTTTGTGCTGCCTCTCAGCTGCCCAAAGCCTTCTATGAAACCTTGGTTCTCACAATACTCCCATCTTTTTATCTTCACTTTCCAAATCCTATCAAAATTTACCTGTCCTCTGTTTAATTCTCTCTCTTTAATAGAAGGCTGCCTGATATGGGAAACTAGTTTAACGCTAGGAAGGAAGGTTTTTTTCAGAGATGCTCCATTTTCATATGAAGAAATGAATCTTTAATGGTAGCATTTCAAATACTATGATAAGTCAGAGGAGGGATTAAAAATGACCTTGTCTGTCTGTCTTGCTACTAGATAGAAGAACTAAATTAATTGTGGAAAACAAATTGTGGAAAGAAAGCAAGATTATTTCAAAGGCAACACATATGTCAGTGAGTCAGAGAGCCATTGGCGGTTCCACAGTTTGTGTATAGGAAGGAGCAGTGGAACTGTTGAAAGGACAGGCTTAAAGTTGCTTTTACATGTCACTTTACCAAAAGACTGATAAAAATGTTAACTGAATCCCATTAAAGAACAAAGGGGGGGGGGTGGTTGCTGATGGAGTCTATTAAAGGGTATTAAACCACTCCTCAATTTTTCCTCTTAGGTGCCAGCCACCTTTACAGTCAGGTAGCATATTCATTGAGGGCCAATTATGTACCAGGCATTAGTTATAATCCTTTAATTATACTTTTAAATCCATAAAAGTATAAATCATTTGATCTTTTCCATACAGTCCAGTCATGAAGCAGTGGGGAAAAAAATCTACTTGTGCATTTTTCCCTTATCCCAAATCATCACACTCCTAGACACAGACTGGTAAATAGGCTCATCCAGTCATCCCATTTTTACATGTGAATATACTATACAAAGACAGGCAGAGACACTCACTCTATTACATTCTGAAATATGCTCACCTCTCTATAGAGGTACTGCATAATCACTGAGATATTTATCCAGTTCACAGACTAATATGACCCACTGAGAGGATGCATGTTCTTACTCTTTCTGCATATCTATCTATGCAATACACTCACTCCTTTGTAATAAAAATCTAGCAGAATAACTGACATGGAAGAAACATCAACCAGAATGGCACCCTGTTTTTACATATCTCAGTCACAAAAAGGACCATTAAAAATGTCTTGGGCATTGTACCTCTGCACTTAGCAGATTATAGAATGACATACTGATGGATTTAGAATTTTAAAATATTGCAGAGACAAGATTATATACTCCCCAGTAATGTATAAAGAATCTCATCCTCTAGTTAAAATCTCAAAAATCTTCCATACGATTTCTCACAGACAGCTATTACAAAAGTAAATTCAGATTGAAGAGAGTGTTTTGTCATTTCTTCAGGGGTAGTTCATGACCGCCAGCATCGGTATCACCATAGATATTTTTAAACGCAAATTTGTTGTTCCTTTTCCTTATCTACTAAATGTAAACTAGAGGTTGGTTCTTATGCACATTTGAGTAAAGATACACTAGTCTGTCTGCTGGATAACCCGGGTGCTCTCATTCTCTTTCTGCAGCCTAGCAACAAGCTAGCTCAGCAGGGTGGCTCTAAAGGCTCAGGCAGAAACTAGAATTGATAAGGAAAACTTCACAGGCGATTGGTCTCAAAAACCTTGTTTTTTAAACTGATAAAATTGTAACCCCAATAGAAAAGCTTAGTTTTCCAGATTGGCTGGGTGATCCCTGCTCCCTCTCCACTCCTCCAGAAGTATGTGATGAGGCAGGGAGTTGGGATCCCTCATCCAGAACATTTCCCAAGGTGCATCCAGTTGTGCCACGCCCAGGCACAACTCTCCCTGTGTTGGCTAGCAGCTGGGGGATCGCAAGCATTGGGCTAGCCCGGAGTCTGTAAATTTTTGTTTTGGGCCTGCATTGTTGTTGTGTTTATTCAAGCCACATATTGCTTGATAATGCTGAAGTTTGAACCACTGGCCATGTATTATTTAATATATTTACCTATAACTTGGAAGACGTAAATGCCACATCAAAAATCGTACCCCTATTCCCATAGACATTACATTACTTTAGATAGTTAAGAGTTGTATAAATGGGAATAAATTACAGAAAGACTTTTTTGGAATTTTGACTTAAAAAGTATCTTCTTTAAATTAGGTGCTTCATTAAAATGTCATTATATCGAAAGCTTAATAAGGTTTTTTTGTAAATATGTAGAAAAGGCTTAAGCATGTGTGTTGATTCTATGATCTCAATTCAATACACTGATAGCTCAACAGTTCCTGTGGTTATTGAATGGGATTCTCTTTCTGCCAGTTAGAGTTAGCATGACAAAACTGCAGAGACAATTCTTAAGAAGTTTAAGTAACTCTTTGATGACCTCACTCAAGTAGGTGAAAATTCTGTGATAGGATCAACAAACTGAAAAATTTATCTTGTTGGGATAAAACCATGTGCATCACCATTTGTAATATTGTATTCTGAGTATTACAAGGAAATATCTTTCTGCAAGGAAAATCTAATGGAAGCAGGAAGATCCAGAAGACAACATTACAATGGGGAACCACTGAAGAACATAATAACCAGATTAAAACTTTTCAGTTTAGATAGAAAATCAAAGGGAGAAAGGAAAGAAGACCTAAATCTGTAAAATCATTAAGGGTTGAAAAAAGTAAGTATAGTTGTTCATTAAACCCTGAAGTCATAGAATGAGGACATATCTCTAAAACTTAAAGTTTAGGCCAATTAGATAGAAGTATAGGGACTTCCCTGGTGGTCCAGTGCTTAAGAATCTGCCTTCCAATGCAAGGGACGCAGGTTCCATCCCTGGTCAGGGGACTAACATCCCACATGCTGCAGGGCAACTAAGCCCACGCACTGCAACTACTGAGCCTGCACTCTTGAGAGCTCGCGTGCCACAACTAAGGGCCCACGCGCTGCAACGGAAGATCCCGCATGCCACAACTAAGACCCAATGTAGCCAAATAAATTTTAAAAAAAAAGATAGAAGTACAACTTCACATTTAAAAAAAATAGAACTCAAATCACCTTAAGTGGTGATATAGTAAATTTTTTACAACTTAAGATAAACCAATCTGGTAGAGTCTTAGTGAAGTGCAAAGAGTGGTGAGTGCCTAAACTTTGAAGTTGATATCCAGGAGAATAGCCAAGACTTACCATCCCTTTTCTGGTGATGCATTCCCTAGAGATAAAATGTTTGCTGGGCCATGCAACTGGCCCAATGTGATGATCATTATGATTTTAGGAAATAAAACCCAGATGAATAGAAAAGAATAAGTGATTAATAAAAAAATCCACAAGACACTTGTGCTTTGGCTAAAAGATAATTGGGATGAACATTTGTACATAATGTAAATTTTATTATACATATGAAAGCTAAATTTTCTCATAAAATATTAACTTGTGATTCACTTCTTGTGTTATTTTGGGATAAACATGTTTTATTGGCTTACAAGGCCTATATAATCTGTGCTCTATTCTCTCCCCACCCCTTTGAGATCATCTCCTATCACGATCCTACTCATTCACTCTATGCTAGCTATACTGTCCTCCTTGCTGTCCCTCCAGCACACTCTCCTTTTCCTCCCTCACTGCCTTCACCTGTGCTGCTCCCAGTGCCTGGATGCTTTTCCCCCACACGTATCCATGGCTCGCTCCCTCTTCTCACTAAATGCTCTATGGAAATGTCACTTTGTCAGAGAGCTATTCCCTATTTCACCAAAAATACCACTGTCTTTGCTGGCCGTTTACCCTGTTTTATTTTTCTTTTTAGCACTTAACAACACCTAACATAGTATACAGTTGACCTTTGAACAACACAGGGACCAGGGGCACCAAGCCTCTGCAGAATTGAAGATTCGAGTATAACTTAGAGTCGGCCGTCCATATCCCAGGTTCCTCCGGATCCGCCAGTTCAGTTCCGCAACCACAGATTCAATCAATGTCAGGTTGTGTAGTACTGTAGTATTTACTATCGAAAAAAATTCACATTTAAGTGGACCTGGGCAATTCAAACTCATGTTGTTCAAACGTATGTTGTGTATGTATTTGCTTATCATATTTCTCGCCCATCAGAATGTAAGTCAGCTCTCTGTTGAGGAGGGACTTTATAACCCAAGTCCAAAATAACCCCTGGCATAGTATACATATTCATCATATACTTGTTGAATGGATGGAGGATGAATCAGGTTCAGTACGTTTTGGACTACTGCTTATGCTGGATGGCCTGGGTACCATAGATACTGCCGCCTGGTTTGTTACAGTACAAATTTGAACAAGAGTTAGGGTTTATAATTCCATTCAATAAGCATAGTTTCATCTAGGTAACCCTGCTCCTTAAGAACTCTCATTCCACTAATTTCGAAAAGTCTAGAGCTCGTCCCCAGATTTTTGTGAATTTCCCAGGAATGTTTTGTTTTTTCCTGCTTTCACCAACTCAGTTCAGTTTTGGAATCATCTTGTCATCTTGTGCCTGGTTTCTCTCCCACACCTGTCGACCCACATGTGGGAACTTATTAGTTTTCAAAAAAATGCACGCAAATGACTTATGTTTTAGCAAACTTGACTGATGCTTTAGGGAAGTTGGGGAATTCCACTTACTGGGAGGATGGGATTGGGATTGGGGCAATTACATCAGAGCAACAAAAATAACTTTAGGTGAATGTTAGAGTCCTATTTATTAAAACCTTTCTGTCATCCCACCATAGGAGACTCTTCACTGGTTGATTCATTCTTATGGGCTTCGATCTTTATCACCTCACATTCCTAGGATCCTCCCTCTCCGAGATTGTCTTCAGAGAACTTTTCTTCCTCTGTCTTTGTTTGGTTCCTACTCCCAAACTCAACTCTGGATTTTTCTTTGCATACTCAAATTCATCAAGATGCTCAGCAGACCAAAAACAAACCAAAAAAAGCAAACAACCAATAACCAATTTACTTTCTTAAGATCCACCCTCGAAAGGTAGATGCAATTTTTCCCCTTAGTTATGAAAAATTTGCTAAGGCTTCCTAGTTAGCAGTCTCAGGTAGTATAGTATATTTCATATTATATGTCTTAAATCTTTTGGGAAAATAGTGTATAGCTTAGGTATAAAAGAGCTACCATATTTTTGCAGGTATTTCATTGTGATGGAAAGGAAATTACCATTAATGGAAAGACCACTATATGTGAAACACTATTGGGTTAGGTCCTTTCATTTATTCATTACACGTTTACTGAACACCTATGAGGCACACACTTTGACTTAACGCATTTGCTAGACCTCGCCTTCCAGCTTTTCCATCCATGAGACACTTGGACTGTCCCTGGGGACTTAGTGACCATGGCCGGCAACTCCATCCAAGCAACTTTATGTTTACAGATAATCGGAGCATTCAATCACCTACAAAGAATCACCTCGCGAGAAAGTTCAGACCTCTCGTTTTGTTTTTGTAAGATTGGGTTTTTAACTGTGTATGTGTATACATAATGTGCTTTAGAACTGTGTCTATTCTTCTCTTACCAGAGGCGTGGCTTCGGAGAACGTTAAACTTTTAATCAGATTTGAGATTCAAATCCCTTTTCTAGTCTGCCTTAAATCTCCAACCTGAAGAGGAAGAGGCGTAGCTAAGGCGTTAAGAGCAGCCCTGCTTCCTTCACAGCAAGGCCCAGGATGCGAGTAACACCAGGGTGACAGAACTAAGCCCGAGAAATGCAGGGCGCAGGGGACAGGCGGACAAGCTCGCCCCAGCTCAGTGTAGCCTGGACACTACCCAGACCGTCCATCCAAACCGTCCTCCTCGGCCCTCCTCCGCCCTCCCGCGCAGCCCTCCCAGGGTAGGATGGGGCTGGGAAACAGCAAATAGTCAAGGGCACGCGCGCGCAGCCCCGCCCCTGCGTGACGTCAGAGACGCGACGCGTCGCAACGCAGTGCAAATTGGGAAAGAAGGATGAGCTGAGCTGAGTTCTGTCGGGATAGAGATTTTTCTTCGGGTTGGTGGGAGATGGGCCTTTGGCGAGGAGACCGGCATTAGTGAAGCGCGCCCGGCGCCAAGGTGAGTGCGGGGCTGGGTCATGGCCTTTGTTCGTCGGGAATCCGTCCACAGTGAACCCCTTTCCTTCCACCAGCTGCTGGTCACCCGGGAGACAAGCCGTGTCCTCGGAGGGGGTGGGACAACCCCGAACATAGAATCGGCTTTTGGAGGAAGGGTCCTACCTCGAGTCTTTCCCGCTACCCACCTAGGGTTGCCCAGCGAGTTCCGTGTGGGCTCCGGTTTTTCCGGTCTTAGAAGGTGGCCTTGACCATTCTTCCACCTTCTTGGACACTCAGACCGACTTTGACCTCTTTCCTCTTGCCTCCGTTTTCAGATTTTCTGCCCGTCGAGCTGCATTCCCAGGCCTTAATACAATCTCTCAGAGTGTTTTCCAATCCCTCCTCTGATCCAGTCAAACTTGCTTGTAGTGAAGTCCAGGTATGAGTTTAAAGAAGCTGCGAGCGCTTCAGAGTTAAAACTGTGACTTCCCCAAATAAAAGCTTGTCTTTCCTAAAATGTGGCCTCTCTCCTAGAGTTGTGGGACAAGTTAATTTAACCTCCACTCCACCTTGGAAATTATCAGAACCCTGAATTTGTACTTAAAGCTGCAGACCACACTTCTCGGTTTATTTCTTGCCTCCAGTTCATTTTGTGACCTTGGAGCAAGTCCCTAATCACTAACAAAATATTTACCTGGAGGCAGAGGTGTTGCAGAGTCTAAGGAATTTAATATTTGTTAAGAGGCCTGAGGGTTTCAGCTGTAGGGGATGCCGAACTGAGGATTTTACTCTCTCTGCATCAGCAAGCATCCTAATTTTTGTGTACTTTCTACTGCAGCCATGAAAAAATGTCAAGTGATTTTTTGGGGGGAAGTGTTCCTCTTCTAGGCTTGCTCTGCGGCTTTGCTATGTAAGCAGATTTTGCATTTCAACAGTTTCTGTTTAAGATTCATTGTTGAATGTCTTTCATGATGGATTTAGATCGTTTCTCATGATTCCAGAGTACTGGACCAGTCTGTCTGAAAGGTTCCATAGGTTGTGCTATGTCTTTAACATGTTGAAATGTGTATTCCTTTTCTTGTGACACATTAGGTGCATCTTTTAAATTAGATAGTAAGGACCCTATAATAAAAAATAACAACCTGTCATTAATGACATAAATTTATATTAATTGCACATAGGTATGCATTGTAGTTTTTGAGAAAACAATGCGTGAGAAAAACAAAAATATTTTAAAGATGTCTTTCTAGAATTTAATTTTTAATATATTTACTTGAACTTTGTCAGTCATTATGGTCATTTGTTTATTAGCGTGAACATAATGGGAAAGAACCAAAATGGCTTTTGTAAAGTAAGAGAGTCAATACATCAGATTATTTTCCCATAAAATGTTTAGCATTATATTTTATTATGAACATTTTCTACATAAAAATGTACT
This sequence comes from Balaenoptera physalus, assembly GCF_965194825.1. Classification (NCBI taxonomy): domain Eukaryota; kingdom Metazoa; phylum Chordata; class Mammalia; order Artiodactyla; family Balaenopteridae; genus Balaenoptera; species Balaenoptera physalus. Next base: position 90,066,324 of record NC_138883.1, on the reverse strand, counting down.
TATTTTTGTAGAGATGAAAGGGAAAAAAGTGTCTATTAAATATGAGGTGTTAATAAAATTAGATATTATTGAGTCTTTTTTGTTTTAATCTTGGTCATTGTCCCAGTTGCCTATTGCTATATAACAGATCACTCTAAAACAAAGTGGCTTAAAACTACAATTCATTATCTCATGTTTCTGTGGGCTGACTGGACTCAGCTGGTTGGTTCTCAGTGAGGGTTTCATGTATTTGTAGTCAGATATCCAGCTAGGGTTGGAGTCATCTGAAAGCTCAGCTGGGCAGGACATCCGAGATGGCTCATTCCCATGGATGGCAGTTGATGTTGGCTGGGAGTTCAGCTGGAGATATCGACTGGAGTGCCTACAACATAGCCTCTTCATGTGTCTTGGACATACCATAGCATGGAGGCTGAGTTCCAAGACAAGTGTTTGAAGGGTCAGGAAGTGGAAGCTTTCTCTTAAAGTCTTTTAAAGCCTGGACCCAGAAATTGGCACAGCGTTACTTCCAACATTCTGTATTGGTTAGAGCAGTCAGAGCCCTCCCCCAACCAGATGATAGACCTTTTGAAGAGGAGAATGCTGAAGAACTTGTGGCCATCTTTAGCCTACCATAATTTTGTTGACTGATGCTTGGATATAGTAGTAGATGCAGAATAAGTTACGCTTTTGATTTCTTTAGCCATTTCATGGTATGTTATAATTTTTGGAGCACTTTTTATGTATATTTTTTCATTGACACCTTTGAAAACTCTATAGAAGCAGATGGATTATTCCCATTTTGCAGATGATAATAAACTGAGCAGTGGCAGTGGTTGTGGTGGAGGATTTAAGGAATTTGCCCAGAGTTGTATGATAATAAGTGGAAAATGAGACTGACTTTTATAATATAAAATTTATTAGTAAATGATGAAATGTTAAACTTATTTGTAATAACATTTATAACCATACTAATTCAAGTAACACAGTACTCATGTACAGTGAATAAAGTTAGTGTTGAGATAGCTAAACCTTGCCTCTTCTAACACGTTACAGTTTAGTCTTTCATAATACTGAATTCTCTGAAATGTACCAACAGTGATGTGAACCTGCATGTCTTTCTTGATTTTTAAATTGAAGTATAGTTGATTTACAATGTTTCAGGTGTACAGTAAAGTGATTCAGTCATATATATGTATACTTTTTCAGATGCTTTGGCATTATAGGATATTACAAGATGTAGAATATAGTTCCCTGTGCTACACCATAGGTCCTTGTTATCCTCGTTGTTTATCCATTTTATATGTAGTAGGGTGTATCTGTTAATCCCAGATTCCAAATTTATCCCTCCGTATCCCCTTTCCCTTTGGTAACCATAAGTTTGTTTTCTGTGTCTGTGAGTCTATTTCTGTTTTGTAAATAAGTTCATTTGTATCATTTTAGATTGTACATGTAATATCATATAACATTTGACCTGATGTCTTTGTAATGTAGTAGAATGAAATTATTATGCATTTTAATACCAATTTCAAAACAGATTGAAAAGCTGTGGGTATAGGAATCCTGGGGTTTTTAATTTCTTAATTACAAAATATTAAAAATTAAAATGATTTTTCATAATTTTGGTAGGTTGGGAGTTATATAACTTAAGATGTTGATTTCATGTAAAATAGATAGCTAGTGGGAAGCAGCTGCATAGCACTGGGAGATCAGCTCAGTGCTTTGTGACCACCTAGAGGGATGGGATAGGGAGGGTGAGAGGGAGGAGCAAGAGGGAGGGAATATGGGGATATATGTATACTATAACTGATTCACTTTGTTATACAGCAGAAACTAACACAACATTGCAAGGCAATTATAATCCAATAAAGATGTTAAAAATAAATAAATAAATAAAAATAAAATTCTACCTTAAAAAAAAATGTTGATTTCAGCTGAAAACTAATTGTCATCTTCATAGTGTTTGATTGCTTCTAGTAACATGCTTATATCCATTCTTTATGCCTATGGTTCCCTGTCTTGATTGCACGCTAGAATTCACCTGAGGAGCTTTATAGAAATACCTATGTGCAAGTCTCACACTCAGAGATTCTGATTGAACCATTTAGGAATGGGTCCTGGGCATCAATATTTTTTTAAAGTTCTGTAGGTGATTCTAATATACAGCTAGGGTTGAGAACCATAGCTCTTTTTTTGGTACTTAGTAAGTACAGTTGGGTTCCCAGCTCATCCATTTTGCATCTGCTAAAAAAAAATTAAAGAGGTAAAGAGGAAGAGGAGATAAGAAATGGATCAAGGTTATATAGGTAGATAGACACCTATTGTGTAAAACAGTTACCCTCGTGTTTTTTCTAGGAATGGTCCTTAATAAAACCAGAAAATTTTGGCATGGTACGTTAGTGCCTGTACTTTGCTTTGTATTACCACTGTGTACTCATCTTTCATCCTAAGAGGTAGAAACTATGTTAGGAGGTATATTCTTTGTATCCCCTGCAGCCCCCAGTGCTACACTTTGAATAGTTTTAGGTATTCTAAATGTTTACCACATTGAAGCTGGTTTTTAATCACTCTTCAGAACCAGGGCTAGTTATTTTACTCTGTTTTTCTTTTTAGCATTGTAAGAACTTTGTAACTTTGAACTTCTCTTTTTCTTTGGTTTCCATGATATTGCACTTTCCTGGTTTTCCTTCATTTTGTGTTTCTTTCCTCCTTTAGGAACCACCCGCATCCCCCCAAGTTCTGAGCCCTTCAGGTATCTTGTCAGCTGTAGAGAAACAAGATCTCATTTCCTTAGTGATTCATTCTCCTGATTTTAGTTACTAGTGTAAATGATGTTTATGTTTTTAAAACTATTACAGAAGTTTAAAAATATACATAAAAGTGAAGAGAATAGAATTATTTAAACTATATCCTAGATAGCATATTATTTCAATGTCAATACTTTGTTGTCTCCCAAAACACTAAGGATTATCAAAGTAACATTAACGCCTTAATAGTTGATTTAATATCTGGTCTTTCTGTAAACCTGATGTCTGATTACGTATTTACATCTCTATCAAGGCATCCTTCTTTAGATGTTATTCCTTTTGCATACACTCAACATGTTCAAATATTTTTGTAAATCAGTGGTTCTTATTTGGGGGTAATTTTGACACCCACCACCCCCCAACCCCCACCCCCGCCCAGGGGACATTAGGCAATGTCTGGAAACAGTTTTGGTTGTCACAACTAGAGAAGGGTGGATACTACTGGCATCTAGTGGGTAGAGGCCAGGGATGCTGCTACACATCCTACAATGTGTAGGGCAGCCCCACAACAAGGAATTATTCAGTCCAACATGTGAGTAGTGCCCAAGTTGAGAAATGCTGCTGTAAACTGATCAGTTTTTTAAACTTTTTATTTTTGTTAACAACACTACCATTCTTCACATTTCTCAGGGTTGAAAGTGTGTGTGTGTGTATACTCAAGAGAGAAAATACTGTTTCAGTCAAAGCACATTTCTACCTTTTTATGTTCTTTTTTGCCATGGCCTGCTAGTTACTCTTTTCTAAAGTATCATTCCCTTGTTCCCATTTCCTTCAAATCTGTCTTGCATATCCCCACTTTGACCTGCCCAGAGATACCATTTTCCCTTCAAGATCTGGCTTCTTATTGCCTGCTGAATTAAATATAAACAATTTGGGTGGCTTCAAAAGTCCTCCATCATGTAATTCCATTTCCTTACCTAATAGAATTTATTATTGTTAGCCAACAGTTATTAAGGGTTGCCTATAAGGACTACTAAGGTAGATGTTAAGAGATCTAGCATGTTAGAGTTATGACTTATATTTTATTTATTTATTTTTGGCTGTATTGGGTCTCCGTTGCTGCGCGCGGGCTTTCTCTAGTTGCGTCGAGCGGGGGCTACTCTTCGTTGCGGTGCGCGGGCTTCTCATTGCAGTGGCTTCTCTCGTTGTGGAGCACGGGCTCTAGGCACATGAGCTTCAGTAGTTGTGGCACGCGGGCTCAGTAGTTGTGGCTCGTGGGCTCTAGAGCGCAGTCTCAGTAGCTGTGGCGCATGGGCTTAGTTGCTCCGCGGCATGTGCGATCTTCCCGGACCAGGGCTTGAACCCGTGTCCCCTGCGCTGGCAGGCGAATTCTTAACCACTGTGCCACCAGGGAAGCCCAGAGTAATGGCTTATAAAGACATGTTAGTATAATCCCTTGATCTAATTTGATTATTTCCTAATAATCCCTATAGCATTCTTTATTTTTCTTATTACCTTCCCATACTGATTTCTCATTTTGGGTCTTTGTTCGTGTTGATTTCCTCTTCTGGCGTGCCCTCCTTTCTCACTCTATTCATAGCTAACTCCTATCCTTAGGGCCAGTTTCTGTCTCTATCACAGCATCATGAAACTGCATGCTTATAAGGTATGAATATCTTAAAGCCTAGTCATAATTGTCATTTGGTCCAAATTCTGTACTAAAGGAATGATATAGATAACAAATACTGATAGTATAGGATTTAGATCAAGAAATAAACTCCAGGGCTTCCCTGGTTGCGCAGTGGTTAAGAACCTGCCTGCCAACGCAGGGGACACGGGTTTGAGCCCTGGTCCGGGAAGATCCCACATGCTGCGGAGCAACTAAGCCTGTACGCCAGAACTACTGAGCTTGCGCTCTAGAGCCCGTGAGCCACAACTACTGAAGCCTGCACGCCTAGAGCCCGTGCTCCACAACAAGGGTAGCCACCGCAATAAGAAGCCCTCGCACTGCAACCAAGAGTAGCCCCCGCTTGCCGCAACTAGAGAAAGACCGTGCGCAGCAACGAAGACCCAACACAGCCAAAAATAAAATAAATAAATTTATATATATATAAAAAAAAGAAATAAACTCCAAGAACTGAGACCATCAAGGATGGAAGAGGTGGAACTTAAGTTGGTTTTTGCAGGACTAGGGATCAGCACAGAAGAGTACACTCTGGGCTGGAAGAAGCTCCCCCCTCGCCCCAAGTTACAGTGAATTTTCCCCTCCTTTTGACTTCCCAGTGACTGGAGTCACGTATTAATGTACCGTGTAGGAATTAATTGTTGGCTTATTATTTAATGAGTATTAGTTTGGTCTTGATAAACAGACTAAGGTATTTGTGATCAGAAGCCCTGTGATAGTCTCTTTATCTCCCTAGAGCAGTGTTACTCAAAGTAGCCAGTCTCTTACAGGCTTGCAGCTTGTGCTAGAATATAAATGAGTACATTGCTTTCTTTGTAAAGAACGTCTTGCTGCTATGAAAAATTCAGTGTGCTTAATAGGTTTACATTCTGTTATAAGCTTATTTTATCACAGACTGGTAACCAACAGTTCCTCAACCAGCACTGGTCTGTGGACCACACTTGGAGTAGCATTGCTCTGCAGGACTTTTACACTTTCAATTGTAACCCATAGACATTTCACATTTATACCCAGTGTTCTATATGTGCATACACAGGTACACAGCCAAAACTAAAGTTTCATGAAACAATTCTTAACCTTACTATGTGTGAGATGCTCTGATATTTTCTCTTCAGGTTTTTTTTGTTTTTGTTTTTTTAATGGTGATTGTGACCTTCTAAAGGGATTTTAAAAAAACACTGCTATTGTCACTAGACTCATAGTAGATACTCAGAAAATACTAGAGGTTATTTTAGCAGTGATTACTTCTTAAAAGGGTTGGGCCTTAACTTTAGGATTGATTTAAAGCAGATTATTTCATCAGTACTTACTTGTCTCTGGCATTTTAACTAGAATGAGTATAGAATGGATTATATGAAATTTAAGATAGTCAGATGATGTAGTGAATACTGTTGCTATCTGAAGGTCAGAGACGGGGTGAGATGAGATGATGGATGGCCAACAAAGACAAACTGCTTTCCTTTCAGTGTTGCCAGCAACCTTGGCAGTGGCTGGTGTGAAGCCCTAGTTAAGACATCAGGACCAGTTTGAATGACAACAAACCTCAATCTTTACTTTTTTGCTTTTTAGTCATCACTCTGTGGTTCAGGTCATCCAATCTCTACTCCTTTCTTTGGAAGGATCAGAAAAATGTCAGAAAGAGAGAGAGTGGTATATATGCCTTCCATTTTCTCCCTATTGTCAGCTTATTTTCAGCACTGCCTGTATTTCATTTTTGGAGCATTGCTGTTTGATTAAGCTATTGTTCTTAAATCTTTATCAGGTTTACACATCTTAAAAAAATTTTTTTTAGGAGAACTTTTTCTTACATATACTTAGTTATTTTATTTTTTGTACTTACAATCCTTTTTGAAGTATAACATAGTTTTAGTGGGTTATATGTTGTATTTAGTTCTAGAGCTAAACAAGTAGATTTTAAAATTATTTGAGTTCTGTAGTTATTGAACATTCCTATATAAGTATCAGTGGGTTTGTTTTTACTGTTGCAACCAAAATAAGGAAATTGTAAATCCATTCAGTCATTCTGGCCTTAAGTTATTTTATGCCAGTCTCTTTTGAAATTTCTTTAATGGCAAAATGCAGCAGAATGACTTATCAAACATTTAATACATTAAAGTTTACATACATTTAAGTTGGATATGTATTCTTTGCTTTCTCATATGATTAGGGAAAAATACCCTTTACCTTGTGCTTTGACTTCTGCAGAAATATATGTGATTGTAGAGGCTAAAATAGCAATTAAGGCAATGTTGGAAGTATTTTTAACACCAGGCATCTTATTTGACAGCATAACGTATAATTTAATGAATGAAAATGGAAACAACTGTGGTCCTTCGATGACATTATCAGAGCAAGTTCTTTATTTCAGCTGTTCTCAAAAATCAAATAAGGACAGAAAAAGTAACTTTAAAAAAGCACAATCTTTTTCCTGGAAACCCTCATTAAAAACTTTGTTGTCATCATAATCTTATCCCTGTAGTTTCCATCGGTGTGTCTGATCGGTTGTCACTAAGTCAGAGTCCTGTCATTCTACCTTTGCAGTGTCTCTAGTATCTGTCTGCCTCCTCCATTCCATCTCTACTGCCCTAGTTCTGACCTTCATCATCTTTCCTTAGGATCATTATTATGGGTAACTAATGTCTTCCTTATCTCCAGTCTTTTAAAGCCTAACCTTGTACTGTTAGTTTAGATCATATAACTCTGTTCTTAGAATCCTGCTCTGGCTCTCTGTTACCTTTAGAAAACAAAGTAAATGCTTTAATGTGACATTCACGGCCTTCCATTTATCTGTTCCTAGACTATTTTTCAGGCCTTACTGCCTAGCAAATCCTTGTTCAGTCTGTATACTAGCTAGTTCCTAAAGATGTTTTTTACTTTTTTGACTTTTTCCTTGTACTCTTTCTCATCTCTACCAAAAGCCTTCTCTCACCAAGACTCACAGAAATGCTATCTCTTCCATGATGCCTCCCAAGATCCCTCTAGTCATACTTGATCTTGTTAATTTTCTTATTGTACATTATTTGTAACTCTTTATAGTTTGATATAATACATGTTGTATTAACACTGCTTACAACTTTCTCTTTCACATTAGTTTTTTAAAGTTTGTGAGGAAATGGATCACATCTAATTTTTGAGTTCCTGGGAGCACAATGTCGTCTGTACAGTAGGATGCCTGTGAATGTTCTAATGGAATTTAACTTTGAAATAGCTAATGATTTTATTATTTTAAGTTGCCTAGGTAGCATATATAGTATTAATATTCTTTTGTCTTTTAAAGATCCAAGCTTTAAAGGTAATGATGAGAAAAAGATTTGACTGAGACATATTCTAGACCTTCATTTTAGAGGGTTCAAATAAATAGCTTTCTTTTCCCAACCAAGAAACCTAATTGTCATGAATCAACAAAATAGACTCTACCTGACTTTTTGAATATATGTCCTGTGGTTAGACCACTAATACTTAAGATGCAGGTAAAGGATAGAGTAGGAAAAACAGATACTGTCAGACTGGTACGAGGTCACTCTGCCTAACTCTGGCGTTAATCCTTATCTTAGTACATTTAGTGTTGCCAGTAAAAAATCATTGGGCTTTTTGGAAATTACATTTCAAGAGCTAGCCTATATCAGGGGAGCATATGTTGGCTTTTCGTGGTTGAGTAAGCTTAAGATCCTAGCTGAGCTAGGTGGGGGCAGAAAAGTCAGGGTTAACTCTTGTTACTGTTATCTTACTGTCCTTTAGCCCTCCTTAATAGTCCAAGCTCCAACATCCCCTGCCCTCTGCCACCATGGTGTCGGTTGTGGCATCACTAAGGCCTCAAGTTTCCTTAAGCACCTTCCTGAAAAGTTAGTTTCTTGGCCTTACTGTGCTTTCTCTTAGTCAAAAGTATTATTTCTCAACTGTTGCTTCTTATGTTTCAGTAGAAATCATGTTCCTGAAGCACCACTCTATCCCATCATTTTCTTTTTCTTTGCCAATTTTTTTTTTAAGTTGTCTACAGTCTACTTCCATTTCTTTATTCCTTAATGCTTGTGCTCTTGCTTCCACTCACACCACTGTATGGAAGCTGTGCTCAACAAGGTTATATATACCAGGCTCTTACAATATTCCAAATCTGTTTTTTTTTTTTAATGAGTATTTAAAAACATATTTTACGTTTGCTTGTTTCAACCATAACTTCCTAACTGTTATATCTGTCTGGGTATTCTTTTCATATTTGTAGACAATTGGATATTTTTATTCATATTTGCATTGTTATATAATTGCTTTCTTTAAAATTTTTTAATGAAATACATTACGTACATTACATATTATTTTATGTTATAAAAGCCTGATAATAAAATGAGCATCTGTACAAACTATTATATGTAAAATAAGCTACAAGGATATATTGTACAACAGGGAATATAGCCAATATTTTGTAATAACTATAAATGGAATATAACCTTTAAAAATTGTGAATCACTGTATTGTACACCTGTAACATGTAATGTTGTACATCAGTTATACTTCAATAAATACATAAAACAAAACAGTCATCTGTGAGCATCTGTGAACATACCACCCAACTTGAGAAATAAAAAAAACCTTACATATCGCTGAAGCTCTTTGTGTGTGCCTCCCTTATTGTATCTTCTGCCTCTCCAGAAATAGAATTTTATATTTACCATTTCCTGCCTTTATAAATTTATCTGATTTGTATCCTTAAGCAATATATTGCTCAGTTTAGTTTGTTTTAAAACTTCTTACAAATGGTGTCACGTTATATGTATTCCTGCTTTTTCACTCAGCTTTAGGGGGATAAGCAGGGGTTGAGGAGGTGGTGAGCATGGGGGAGTAGGGAATGTTCTCTTGTTAAACTTTATCCTGGAAGGTCAGGGACCACGTCTTATGTACCCTTTGTGTCTTTAACATGTAACATAATGTTTTTTCACAAGGTAAGACACTCAATACTGTTGTCTGTATAAGTATGAGGAAATCCAAGGGATCCCTATCATATTCTTTAATGGATGCTCTTAGCTGTTTTGGTGGTGCATTGTTGATGAATTATATACCTAATCAAGAAATGAGAAAGTATTAATATTTAATATAAAATGTGACAAGAATCAAAGCAAATTGGGGTGCTTTTGGAGTTTCACATAGGTGAACAGAAGGCTTTTCGCCCCTAAAGTTGTGTACCTTACTCAGCATCTTAGGATTCAATGTTCATTGATGTCCATTCGTCTAATAATAGTGAACTGATAGAATGAAGAGCATTAAAAGGTAGTGGAAATAAGTGATAGAAAAAAATTTGTAATCTCTCTTTTCTTTAAATTGAAGTATAGTTGATTTACAGTGTTGTGCCAGTCTCTGCTGTACAGCAAAGTGACTTAATTTTATGCATACATAACATTCTTTTTTTATATTCTTTTCCATTATGGTTTATCACAAGATATTGAATATAGTTCCCTGTGCTATACATTAGGGCCTTGTTGTTATCCATTCAAAATATAATAGTTTGCATCCGCCAGCCCCAAATTCCTAGTCCATCCCTCGCCCTCCCCCACTCCCCCTTGGCAACCACAAGTCTGTTCTCTATGTCTGTGAGTCTGTTTCTGTTTTGTTGATAGGTTCCTTTGTGCCATATTTTAGATTCCACATATAAGTGATATTATGTGGTATTTGTCTTTCTCTTTCTGACTTAATTCACTTAGTATGATAATCTCTAGTTGCATCTATGTTGCTGCAAATGGCATCACTTTGTTCTTTTTTATGGCTGAGTATTCCATTGTATATATGTTACCACATCTTTATCCATTCATCTGTCGATGGACATTTAGGTTGTTTCCATGTTTTGGCTCTTGTGAATAGTGCTACTATGAACATAGGGGTGTATGTTTCTTTTTGAATTATAGTTTTGTCCGGGTATATTCCCAGGAGTGGGATTGCTGGATCATACGGTAATTCTATTTTTAGTTTTCTGAGGAACCGCCATACTGTTTTCCATAGTGGCTGTATCAAAAAAAGTTGTAATCTCTTAAATGTATTAATGCAGCTATTTATTCAAATTGTAATTAGTTCTTTACAACTGAAGACCTTGTATAAATTTACTTGGGTTCCTGAAGTTTTCATTTGGTGACACTTATGATCTTGCCAAGATTCCCATTTAGTGTGCTCCCCTGATCTGCCCCATCTATATGCATCCCTGCACAGGTACACACACACACACACAACTTAATTGTTACATACCTAGCCTTTCTTCTTCTTCATTTTGTTTACTACCTCCATCTTCCTAGTCAAAATTTACCAGAGCAGATGAGGAAACAAAGAATGTCATGAAACATCAAAGACCTTTTCAAAGTAAACCAAAGTATTTGGGTGTATTCTACCAGAAACATGTTCATACATCCCCAGCTTCATATAATGTGCCCTGGCTACCCCTCCCCCCAACTTGTTTCCTTTTGTAAACTGATGAGGAAGAAATATTTCTAAATGAAACTTCCTTCTATTTGTAAACTATACGTTAATGCAGATTTAACAGAAGAAAAATATAAAAGCTTTTATTATTCTGTTCCTTTGACAGGAAAGATTCCTAATACTTAATGCAAAATGATACAAACAGTAATTCATTTAGTTAATGAAAATTTGGAGGGGAAAGTAAATTGTTTATTGATACCCTTTATATTGAACTCTGAAAATAAATATTCAAGATAATTGAAAATTAACTCTGTTAGCAAAGGACACAGTTTAGGAGGTTTGTTTGTTTTTTAAACTGCTCACTTGTTTTATTGTTAATGAGGAAAACTAATGAGATTATTTGTGTTCATTTTGTTTCAGAAAAGAACTACTTTTAATGAAGTACACCATCCATTGTGAAAGTGGAGAAGTAAGGATTATTCATCATGCCTGCTGTGGCTTCAGTTCCTAAAGAACTCTACCTCAGTTCTTCACTAAAAGACCTCAATAAGAAGACAGAAGTTAAACCAGAGAAAATAAGCACTAGGAAGTATGTATACTTTGCTAATTTGAGTCACATACAGGTATGCCCCGCTATTCAAAAGTAGAGTGTTCCTATGAAGCCTTTTGTAGGCCAAAATGGCATAAAGTGAGGAAACAATTAACTTTTTTCATGAAAGCAAAAATCGCCTTTGGATTTCTTTCGATTAGTGAAAAAGGTACTTAGTTAGGTGTTCTGTAAAAGCAAAATGGTGTAAAGTGAACTTTTGAAAAGTGGGGGATAGCTGTTAACTTTTAGTTCATTTCCATTTTATTAAATGAGTTAGAGAAGTTCTTAATTTTATCTTGGCAGAATACATATATATTCTGCTAATAAGCATATTATCTGTTTTCTGGACAGTATGTTACATCATAAGTTTAAGAGGTGAAGACTGCAAGGATTCTACAAAACTCATTCAGCCACAGTTAATGTCTTTTCCTAAAACAGTGTAAAAGTACTTCTTAATTAAAGATCATTTTTATCCTTGTGTATTTCACATATAAGATCTGGTTCTAGCATAGTCTTTGATTAAAAAAGAAGAGATATGTATTTTTTATGCCGTATTCAGCAAAGTATTTAATTTTTACCAATTTGACATGAACTTTTAACCTAATGATTTTTTTTTAATTTATTTTATTTATTTATGGGTGCATTGGGTCTTCATTGCTGCACACAGGCTTTCTCTAGTTGCGACGAATGGGGGCTACTCTTTGTTGTGGTGCACTTGTTGTGGAGCACAGGCTCTAGGCACACGGGCTTCAGTAGTTGCGCCTCACGGGCTCTAGAGTGCAGGCTCAGTAGTTGTGGCGCATGGGCTTAGTTGCTCCACGGCATGTGGCGTCTTCCTGGACCAGAGATCAAACCCATGTCCCCTGCAATGGCAGGCGGATTCTTATATATCCTCTTTCTTTCTTTTTTTTTTTTTTTAAGTCTTGTTTGTTTGTTTTATTATTTATTTATTTGGCTGCACCGGGTCATAGTCGCGGCACGTGGGATCTTTGTTGTGACATGCGTGTGGAATCTAGTTCCCTAACCAGGGAGCGAACCTAGGCCCTCTGCATTGGGAGTGTGGAGTCTCTGCACCACCAGGAAAGTCCCCTAATGATTTATTTTATGTATTTTTATTTTTGAGGGCATGTAGTCTATCTGTGTTGGGGTAGACTACATGTTGAGGCAGAGGCTAGAGATGATACTTTCCTGGTAACAGTTGCAGAATTTGTCCTGAGATAAAATATAATAGAGATGGAGAGGTCCAGCTATTTTGATATTTACTGAAAGTTACTTTGCTAAAAATGGGATATCACTAAAATTGTTAACTTGTTGATAGTTTTATCTCTGTTAAGGAGGGATAGGAGACAATAGGGGAACTTTTCCTCTGAATTTATTTTGACCAACAAAGGAGAAGACTTGGAGATATATAACTATATTATTACAGAGCTGGGAGTAAGAGTTTCAGAAAGAAAGGTGGGTCTAGCCAGCCTTACAACCTACACTTGAGGTAAGCAGATTTTAGGAATCGGGGAAAACAGGTGTTCTTTGGCTGGAGATAAATGTGAGGCTCTAAAAAATGATATGTATGATCCCAAATGAACCTGTAAAGAGGCATCTTAAACCTGTGTTTTCACAGGAACATCTTTATGAGTCATTTTCTAGAGGAAATAAACAAGATGGGAAGGAAATAAAACATTAAGGATGAAGACAGGAGAGTAGTAAGAACTTTAAAGAAGGTCAGGAAGGAAAATCCCAGAATGAACTAATATTCTTAAACATTACTAAGTGTAAAATGGGCTTTTAAAAAGATCTTTGGGTGGGGAAGGGATAGGAAGAATAAGAGAGGGATTGGCCTACTTCTTGAGCTTAGTTGGTAATGTTGATGGGGTGATAGAGAAAGTAGCGCTGTTTAACTCACATTGAATGATTTTCAAATAGGAAATAGTGAGAAGGGTAAAACCACCTTGAAGCTTTCTCAGAGAGCTTCATCTAATCTTAAAACAGATAAATCTGTTTTAGCAATGTCTGGTTTAGCTCTAGGACTACCCTGATCCCACAGGAAGTGGTATGTTGGCCTAAGTGTACCACCACAACATGTAGCACTATTCTAGAGAATGCTAGAATCCTTTTAGGATATTTGGCTGGTTCACTGGGCTCACAGTGGCATTGCAGCCATCTCAGCTGGGTCTGCTACATATGGGCCCATGAGATATACATGCATCATAATGAAAGAAATTTGGAAAAACCTAAGGACTGTTGTACCCACTCCTAAACTCTTAGAGAATCTTCTTACTGGCTTTGGTTTGATTTACCTCTATCCTGGGACTTTGATGCCATGCTTAGCAGGGCATGCACACTGACTGAAATTGTCCTTGTGTAGGACCATCTTTGGTCTTAAAGACCAGTTTGGCCCTGTTCCTTTGTGTGGTGTTCTAGTTCCTTGGCCTGACCAACTTCATCACTAATCCATGTCTCAATCGTAGAGCACAGTTTGAAAAATATAGAAAACAAGATGAACTGATTTGTAGAAATAAGTTATTGATAAAGCATATTGTATATCAGCATTGGCACTACAACTTAGTTCCCAAAACTTTAGTCCTAAGTAAATGAATTCCTCTTGCAGAAATGTCTGTTTTATTAATTTGCTTTCTGAAGACTGTTAAACCAGGAAAATGTCCTTAGAATGAATGCCGTAGTGGACTTCCCTGGTGGCTCAGTGGTTAAGAATCTGCCTGCCAATGCAGGGGACATGGGTTCGAGCCCTGGTCCAGAAAGATTCCACATGCCGTGGGGCAACTAAGCCTGTGCACCACAACTACTGAGCCTGCGAGCCACAACTACTGAGCCCGCACTCTAAAGCCTGCGAACCACAACTACTGAGCCCACGTGCCACAACTACTGAAGCTCACGCACCTAGAGCCCGTGCTCCACCACAATGAGAAGCCAACGCACTGCAACAAAGAGTAGCCCACGGTCTCTGCAACTAGAGAAAAGCCCACGCGCAGCAATGAAGACCCAATGCAGCCATAAATAAATAAATAAATAAATTTATTTAAAGAAAAAATAAATGAATGCCGTAGACCCCTCAAATTATTTTACTGAAGTGGAATTTTAAGATGACATGTTTTTAGACTTTAAATCTCTTTTCTTTTCAGGGCCAGTAAATCAGAGTGCAGTTCAGCCATTGTGTAGAAAACTCTAAAAGATTGAGCTCATGTCCCCTTTCCTGTCCCTAGTTTCTTGAGTTTTTAAATGGGGAAAATTTTACATCATGTTTAGAAAGGAGTCAGAAGAATTGAAAAGTATTTGTTTTAACATTAAAATAATAAATATTTTAGCTCCCCTACTTCAGTACAAGTAGTATGCAGCTATGTTCTTTAATTATAGAGTATGACTATTATATGGATGCCGGAGGACCATTTGCCTCAGGATTATCTATTGTAGCAAATCTTTTAAAACTGGATTTAGAATGCATTTTGAACAGTTTGGTGACATACAAACAACTATTAATGAAACATAAGTATTTAATTGTAGTATAAGGGGAATTTTCATGTTGCATCCAAACTTATATCTAACTTGGTATAATTCTGAAGTAGTGCAACCTAAATTATGATATGTATTTTATTGAGATTCTCTGTGGACTTTATACATGACTTTTTTCCCCCAGATGTCAAGTGTTTTAATTACTTTTTCTCTAATTTTAAGTTATGTACAGAGTGCCCTGAAGATCTTCAAGACTGCAGAAGAAAGCAGATTAGATCGTGATGAGGAAAGGGCCTATGTGCTATATATGAAATATGTGACTGTTTATAATCTTATCAAAAAAAGGCCTGATTTCAAGCAACAGCAGGTACCTTTTATTTCTATGTTTTTATTTGCTAAGTTATTTTTACACAGTGGAGATATTGATCTCCTCTAAAATTTTTAACTGATACTGAAATTTAGATATTATGTAGCAGCAAGTTCAAACTCTTCTGCAGATAGAAAAAGCAAACTAAAGATTTTGTTTAATTATTTGCAATATATGTGTATATGTATGGATACACTCACACTATATACACGTACTTAATTTGCTTTGGATTAGTACAGGTTTATAGCAACATACAGACCCATGATTAGTCTTCTGTTGTAATAAATCACTGCCAGGTCAAATAGAAGGATTCAGTTTACTCATGCATTCAGTAAGAAAAATATGACTATAGTTGTACTTTTTCAAGGGTCAAGGTTTAGTCACTTGTTTTTATGTGACAGCTTTTTGTATTTAATTGACATTATAGCCATATTAAAGATCTCAGTTTGCAAAATTAATGTTGATTAATCTATTTAATTTAGATAATCGTTTTTATCTATTTATTTATTTTTTGCTTTTAATCTTTTGAGCCAGGTGCCTTTCTTCCAATTTGCTGAAGCGTGAGGAGGGAGGGAGGATGGGAGAGGTGTAAATGGGTAAAGAGAACTGATGACTAGTATAACCGTTGCTAGAGAAGATGGTTGCATTTTTATTACACCAGAAACAGACAAAAGAAGAAAATAGAGAGTGGGTTAAAGAAATGGGAAGAATATTGTGTTGGTGGTTCCACCTTTACCTAGGAATGATCTTGCTACTAGAGAATAGTAGCAAAATACTGCTTATAGATTTCTTACCTGGTAGACGAGCCATTCTTTCATTTTTTGGCCATGGCATGTGGCATGTGGGATCTTAGTTCCCCGACCAGGGATCAAACCCATGCCCACTGCGTTGGAAGTGAGGATGGAGTCTTAACCACTAGACTGCCAGGGAAGTCCAAGACAAGCCATTCTTGAATTAATATTGAGATTTTTATTTAGTTCACTTTTGGCAGAATTGTCTTGCCTCATTTAAATTTTTTTTTTTAATTTGTTTATTTTATTTATTTATTTTTGGCTGCGTTGGGTCTTCGTTACTGTGCATGGGCTTTCTCTAGTTGCGGTGAGCAGGGGCTACTCTTCGTTGCAGTGCGCGGGCTTCTCATTGTGGTGGCTTCTCTTGTTGCGGAGCACATGCTCTAGGGTGCAGGCTCAGGAGTTGTGGCATGTGGGCTCAGTAGTTGTGGCTCACGGGCTCTAGAGTGCAGGCTCAGTAGTTGTTGCGCACGGGCTTAGTTGCCCCGCGGCATGTGGGATCTTCCTGCCTCATTTAAATTGACTTATAGAAGTGGAAAAAAAAAAAGTTCTCTTATTCTTCGAAATAACCTTTTTTTGTCCACAGTAGTGGGACTAATAAAATTTCTTTTGGTTGTTGGTTATGGGATAACTTTAATGTTTTATTTAATGGTGACAAATGATTGCTGGTGTTTCTTCTCACCAGCAAAATTATGCTGATAATCTTTATGGGGTTTTAGATGTAGCTTTGGAAAGGTAGCTCCTTGCATTTGGAGATTCATCTTCCTGTCTACAAATGGCTGGGTTGGTCCTGCCCTTGGAACATTCTTGGACATACTTATCTGCAGATAGAGACAGAGGCTTGTCTTGCACACTCTTTGATGGTTTTTACAGTATCTGTTAAAAAGATACTGCTTAGAGCCAGGATACGGTTCATGTGTTTAATACTTTCTGTCATCACTGATATTTTTCCTAACCCCACTGGAAGGTTTCAGAAAACAACAATGATGTAATGGTCGTTTTACTCAGAGAGTCTTTGAGTCATGTTGTTTCTGCCCAACATAAAATTGAATAAAAGCTACTCTGCTATATACATGATCTATGGGATATGAAGGACTACCCACAACTAAAAGTTTGGCTTATTTATGAGATAATAAAGAGAAACCCAGTGCCGGAAGACCCTGGTGGCATGACAAAAATATCACAGACTCGGGTAGAGTAGACCTGGGTTGGGAATGTGCTCTCTCACTTTGGGCTCTCTTACTTCATCTTTCCTGAGCCCCCCAGTACATTCATCTCTAAAGAGGACCTCCTTGGTGGGTTGCTATAAGAATCGAAGATAAGTCTTGTATTCGTTCCTGTCATACTATATAAGTATTCTATAAATATTGGATGGGTGAATGAATGAATAAATGACTGGTGGCAATTATTCTGCTTATTACTATTGTAAATGTATATTTTATTTATTAAAACATAAATCTGAACCCTGTCAGAAATTAAAAAAAAAAAAAGATACTGCTTAAAAAGAAGTGTAAAAGTATTTACTGAAATAAATATTTTTGAAAGATTTGCGAATTTGGAGAACTTCAGAAGTTTTGGTGTTTCCTTTTTTGTCTGTTGTGGTAGGGCCAATTTTTTATATACTTATTTAATTTTTGCTTTACTTTTCTAACTTACTGGTTACCTTTTTTCTTTGGCAAGATTGGGAGTGGTTTTGTAGCTACCTTTTTTTTTTTTTTTTTTTTTTAACTTGAGAAGGTTGGGAGTAAATTTTAATCAGTAAGAAATTTTTCCATTTCCACAGAGTATCTATTGCATTTCCAAAGAGAGTATCTAGTTGAAAGTGGCAGGAGTTTTTCAGGTTAGGAAGCTCCCTGCAAAGGCTCAAGTAACCCAGGCTGTTACTTCATATGCTGTAGATGTTCAGTTCCTGAGATTAGTAAAGGGACTGTTTCCATTTGCTCTGTCCAGGGTACCACATCTGCTTCTGTCTTAGAACTGTTTTTTGTTTTATTTTATTTAGCTCAACGTCTCCAGTGCATTTTAAGTATGTGAAGTGTTAAATTTAGTAACTACATATTTTCTGGTTTTTACCCTTTAAATCAGGAAGCGACAGGATGTAATGTGACCAGCCTTCTTCAGAAACTTACATTTTTCACTTGTTTTACACTAAGATTTAGATAAAACTTGTTAATTTAGCAAACTCACTAGTAGAAAACACATTACATTATTGTTTACTCATTGAAAAAAATTAGTTTATGAACAATTTTTTCAGGGTTATTTGAAAAGGGGGGGAAGGCAAATATATTGAAAATCTTAGTATAGCAAAGTCTAGATACAGTTAGAATATTTTTAAATATCCATGGCAATCATGATAATTAATGCTAAATATTATTAGTAGTGAACCATTTTGTTTGGGAAATCATGAGAATTGCTTGAATTTGTGTGTTCAGGAGTAGGAAAGTTCTACTAAGTAAACCTAAGAAGCAAATGTTTTTAGTTGTATAAGAATTGGACTTTTTTTTTTTATTCTGCCAATTGTCAATACTATTGAAAATTGGAAAAAAATTATACTTACTCCAACTGTGTTCCTTTAAGAGCACAGAGAGAGGTAATTATTGACAAGAAACCTCATTAATATTAGGGGAGTGTCTTCTGGGAGTTTGTACCAGACATGCCCAAACATGATTTTTTCAGCATTTTAGCAGTGTTAAGCTGGGCTTTTAAATGAGTTCATGTCAAAAAATTAATAAAACAAGTCATATAAAGCAACCATACTCCAATAAAAATTAATTAAAAAAAAAGTCATAGTGTTTTTTGGTTTTACTTTGTATTTTGTTTTTATCAGAGAAATATTACAGTAATGGCTAATATTGTTTTCTCTTAAAAAAGTATTGCATCAGAAGTCAGGACATTGTGATAATGGAAGTAATTACAGCTTCCACTGTAATTTTTAGTTGATATAATATTGAACAAACTATATACTTTTATTAAAAATTACATAGTGAATGGCCCTTTTATATATTTTATCTCTAATCTAGAAGAATAAAATCAAATAAAACACGATCTACTTTTAGGCTAGATAGATAGACATATGATAACTGTTATCAACAGATCTATCTTACCAGCTCTTCGTAACTGCCTCTCAAAGAGCCAGAGATGGGTATTTCTGGCCTCCTGGCCTTTCTTTTTATAACTTCTGATTACAGTATCATTTGTGATAAACTGTGTTAGTAGGCTCTATTTGCAAAGTCATAGTGATAAGTTGCGGCAAGTTAGATCCACTAGTCAGTTAGCTGAGTCTCACTGCACTACTGTCATGTTAAACCAGCCTTGATTTGGAAATATCTCTGATTGCAAGATCTAATGAGTGACCCCTTAGGGAAGTGATTTATTTTTTTTCAATTCATTATGCTTGTTAATAAATTATGTGCTAAACCTTTTGTGTACGTGTGTGTTTTAACGTAGATCATACTATTGATTTATTTTCTACCATTTGATTTTTGGTTACTCCAGGTTTCCTCAAGTGTAAAACTTGTTTTATGTCTAAAGTGATTTGACTCCAGTTGGGAGGTAGGTAGGTATTATAAAATACAGGTGGAAGGAAACATCTCAGTTTAAAACAGGCAAAACAAAACAAATTCTATGCTGTGGATCAATACAGAATTTCCTTTACTGCTTCTGAGACTAAAAGAAAAAACTAAGTAACATATTTACAGTAGGAAAATATATTTTGCTCCTAATGTATATGGTTTGCTTTTTGGCACTTATTCAAAAACAATAATAATAGTATTTACACTTCATAAAGGTGCCTTACAAATAAGTAAAATTATTACCTACCGGCTTTTTTTTTTTTAACATACTAATAGTATGAAAAAATATTTTTGAAACAATTGGAGAATAAGTTGTACACTTTTGTAGGTTAAAAGTTTTAAGAAATATTTTATTCAGTCATAATATTTTTATCTAAACTTTTGTTTATATGAACACCATAATTTTGTGTTTTTAGCATTAGTGCTATGTACAGTGGCTAGTACTAACAGTATAAGATGGTTTTCCTATAATTTTAGGACTACTTTCATTCAATACTTGGACCTGCAAACATCAAAAAAGCTATTGAAGAAGCTGAGAGACTCTCCGAAAGCCTTAAACTCAGGTACAGACACTATTGTGAAATCTTTAAAAGAATGTAAATTTAGAAGATTAAAATTATATTTAGAATTTGTCCATTTATATATGACCATGCATATAAATCCCAATTCCTAATAAGTCTTATATTCATGTGTTACCATTAATGTTCTTTACTGAAAATTTTTAAATGTTTAGACTGATACATTGGTAAGATAAGCATTGGTCTATTAGATTATAGCTCAGGTCCAGTTTTTTCTAAGTTTCTGACAGGATTCTTCAGAAAAACATAATATTCTCATATGCTTCATGTCATAATGTGCTACTGGACACTGGACTTGTGGGAATGAAGTATTTAATGTTAGTTTTGACTTGCCTGGTTGCAGAAGTTACGTATTTAAAAAAAAAAATCTAACTCTAGTATTTGCCATGACTGACTTACCAGGCTTATAAAATAATTAGAAATTAAAAACAGTATGTTTCAATTTTTAGTCATTAGTCACTCTTTAAATAACAAAATTAAAAGGGAACTATTTTTACTCCAGTATTTTTTTTTAACTTGGATCAGTTAACTGCTGTAGTTACACAGGTTTTCCCCTGCTATCTGAAAGTAAAGTGTTCCTATGAAACTTTACCTAAGCCAAAATGGCGTAAGGCAAAGAAGCAACTACCTCAGGACACGTCTTGCTACAAGAGGCACAAAATAAATCGAGATAAAGCACAGATGCTCACAGACACAGTTCAAAGCTCTGGCAGCTTGATGCTGAGATGCTTGTGTAATTCCTGGGGAAGGAGCTTGGCGGTGCCACTCTCTGATCAGGGTGTGGCTACTTCTAACAGCTGGCTGCAAAACAACTACTAAACGCTATTTTCATTTTTCACCTTTTTTCCATAAGTGAATATCCTCTTCAGATTTCTTTCGGTTAGTAAAAACAAGTACTAATGTAGGTCTTTTGTAAAAGCGAAGTGGCATAAAGAAAATGTCTGAAAAGCAGAGATACCTGTATGTATCATAGCCTTTACTTAGAAATTATCTTTTTCAACTAGTGTGTTCCTTGGTCCTTTCCACAATTACTAATCTTGGGGCTGGAATATGTTAAGGTGGATGAAGTCATTTAGAATTACTATTCTCTTTCTCCTTAGCCAGTTAATCAACTAAGTAGAATAGAATTTCTCCTAATCTTTGGGTTACCCATTATTAACTGTTCTCTCTTAGATTGCCTAGTTTTTCCCTAATTATACTACTGCTAGCAATAATCATGTTCTTTACTCCTCTATCTTTGGGGCTTTAGGTTCTTTCACTTATTTATTGTCTGTACTTTTTTGTATTTTGAGCTATTTTATAAGTAAATCGGGCTTTATAGTTGATTTTAGGATTGTAAATCCTTTGAAAAGGAAATGGCAGCATATTTGAATCTTTAAAGGGTTGAAATTAGGGGGAGGGAAAGAGCAAAAAGAATATTGAACAACTTCAACTTGAGAGCATAGAGTTTCTTTTCAAGATTTTTGAGCAATTTGAAATAAATCTACAGAGGACAAATTTGTGAGTTGTGATTTGTAATGGAACACTGGCAGAGTTGAATTTCAACTGGAGGGAGAAAGAATGCAGCCATAAAATACCTCACGGCAGGATATTAACTTTATGGAACTGGAAATCCTTTACTTTCCACCATCATGCCAATAAAAGACATCCTGACTTCTTTTTTCAACTAGATATGAAGAAGCTGAAGTTCGGAAAAAACTTGAAGAAAAGGACAGACAGGAGAAAGAGCAGCTGCAGAAACAGAAAAGGCAGGAAACAGGAAGAGAGGATGGTGGCACATCAGCTAAAAGTTCTTTGGAAAATGTATTGGATGCCAAAGACAAAACCCACAAGGTATTTCAGATTTATTCTGCTAGGTAAAAAGACTGGTTCTTTTTGTCAGATGATTTGCTTAAGAAGAGTTGAGATACCACTATATTGTTCTTTTGGGCAAAAAGGATAAAATTTAATGTGTTTTTATTAGAAATTGAATTAATTATTCTAGCTTTAGTTGATTCCAGGTTTTTCTTGAAACTTCTAAAGAAATATGTTGTGTGTATTTGTTAGTTTTTAGCAGTCACTATAGACTTGACTGGAGCAGTGGAAAGAGCATTTGGGCTGTGATGCAGTATATCTGAGTTCTGGTCCCATATCAAGTCTTGCTTAACTGTTTTGGGACTCAGTTTGGCCAATTAAGATCTTGAAATAGATGATCTTTAAGGTCTCTCCTTTCTAATAAATGTAATTTACATTTGGGAAAGATTTGGTACACTATTTATTTGGTGTGAAACTTTTTTTCTATTTCTGGCGTCTCATTCTCTCCCCTTTGCTTTTTCCTCCTTTCTCTGCCTCAGTTTCCCCTTCCTCTTTCTCTCCCTCTTGTTCCATTTGTTCAGCGACTACTAGTAGTCTTTTCAGCTACATCATTTGTTTGCCAGAAACTGTTAGTGACTCAACCTATACCTGCTAGCTGTCACTGTATCTCCCTCCCTTTACCTCCTCAGAAACTATTCTTTCTAAAATATAATTTCTTCTGCACTGTTGAAATTCATGGAAAGATTTCTAATTTAATTTTTCTTAAGCATTTTGTAGCTTTCAACTATCATTTGTATGTGGGTTATCACTGATTTCATTAAGAAGTAGTAGTTGAATTGCTTGTGACATTGGGCTAGGCACTATGTAAAAAGAAGTGAAGAAATCGGTCTTTTGATTTTAGGAACTCCATAATGTAAGATAAATAGTACTGTCTTAGAGACATGTTCATTTATAGGTCAAATGACTGATATAAAAAAATACTAAGATTCCAAAGAACTATATGAAAGGGACTTTTCAAATTCTTCATTTTGCTTTTCCAACAGCAGGGCCAACTACCTTTCGTTACCTTTACTTTTGTTTAGCCTTTTTATGTTGAAAAGAGAATACAGTTAAATTCTGTTACCCAGCTTCAATAATCAACTAACATTTGCCATGTTTTTTATCTGCACCTCTCACCTCTTCAATCAAAGTCCAGACAACATATCATTTTACCCCTAAATATTTCAGTATGCATCTCAAAGAAAGGAACATTTTTTTTAACCTTTTTTTTTTTAAATTTTATTTTTGGCTGCATTGGGTCTTTGTTGCTGCGTGTGGGCTTTCTCTAGTTGCAGCGAGCGGGGGCTATTCTTCGTTGTGGTGTGCGTGCTTCTCATTGCGGTGGCTTCTCTTGTTGCGGAACATGGGCTCTAGGTGCACGGGCTTCAGTAGTTGTGGCATGTGGGCTTCAGTAGTTGTGGCTTGCGGGCTCTAGAGCGCAGGCTCAGTAGGTATGGCACGCGGGCTTAGTTGCTCTGCAGCATGTGGGATCTTCCCGGACCCGGGCTCGAACCCGTGTCCCCTGCATTGGCAGGCAGATTCTTAACCACTGTGCCACCAGGGAAGTCCGAAAGGAACATTTTATTAATAACCGCAGTGCTATTTTCCCACCTCACAAAATTAACAATAATTCCCTGATATAATCTAAAGCCCAATCTATTCAGATTTTTTACCCACTTGTCTCATAATGATTTTTCAGAGTCAGTATGTTTGAATCAGGATCCAAACAGGGTCCACTCATTGTCTTTTGGTTGCAATTTCTCTTAAGTCTCTATAGAATTCTCTGATTGAGTTTCCTTCTCATTTTTCATTTCCTGCATTTGGCTTTTTAATACTGGATCAGTTCTGTAAAATCAGCCACATTGTAGATTTGTCTGATTACTTCCTCCTTGTGTCACTTAATTTGTTCTTCTGTCTCCTATATTTCCTGTAGGCTGGAAGTTCAACCTAAAAGCTTAATTAGATTGAGGTTCAGTTTTTGTTTTTTGGCCACAATGCTTCATAGGTGATACTGTGTACTGTATCATATTAGGAGGTACATAATATACATTTCTTTTTTACTTTTAGTGATGTAGAAATTGATCAGTAGGTTCTAGTGGGTCCTTAGTTTTCCCATCTATGAAATGAGTTAGTACCTTAGAGAATTATCTCATGTTATCTTGGTTAGGAAATGCAAACGTATAAAACTTTGTATCACTTCATTTTCCTTTAATTCTGTAATGGAGGACACTGAAGGGATTGACCAGAATTTTTATTACATTGTAAGAAGTGCTCTCTCGTTAAGTTAAATACTAAATTTCTCTAATAATCTGTGCTTTGAAATCATATTTGGCCTTTAACTGGAGAAAATTTTGAGGAAATGACATATGATTGTGATATGCTACTAGTTATTTTAGTTGTTATCAGGGTAATCTGTTAATGCCATTACTGTTCATCTGTATTTTTATAAAATGCCAGTACTCTGCACATTTCATTTCCTAGAAGACTTTCAGTTTCAAAGAAGTATTAAAGTTGAACTTTTTCTGTCTATAAAAATGTGTGTTTGTATTAAAGTTGAAACTTTTTTTTCCTATGAAATAGATAAATGGTGAAAAGAGTGAAAAAAATGAGACTACAGAGAAAGGTAAGTGTGCACAGAAAGAGGGAGTTCTTTTAGGCTATTATTGAGATCTTTTAATCAGAATAAGCTTCAGATTTTAGACAGTGAGATTCTTAGCATTGCGTTTAGTCTATATAGGAGCTTTATCATTTTTCCTAACCTGTACAATAATATTGAAAATGTATTATATTCTGTATTTACATGTCATGGGGAATATTTATGGTAATATGCATTTGAAAACATGAAAACCACAGTTGGTACTTGTCATTGCTTTTTTTCAAGATATAGTTTAGCATAGTGGTTAAGAGCATGGAGTCTCAGAAGTCAGACTTCCTAGGTTTGAATACAGGCTCCTGAGTTTGCATGTCATCTTGAGCTTATTACTTCCCCTTTCTACTTTAGTTTCCCCATCTGTAAGGTGGGACTAATAATCGCATCTATTTCATAGTGTTATTGTGAGGATTGACTGAGTTAATGTATGTGACATTCTTAGAACACAGTAAACTTCATATAAGTAGCTGTTAGTACTTATGACTTTAAGTGGAAAACTTAAATATTTAAAGGCTTTTTCACTCCCCTCAAAAAAAATCTAAACCAGTAATTTGGATGTTATCCGTAGGTGGTGTTGATGCTCCAGTAACAAGTATGTGACCTAAACAACAAGACTTATTAGGCAATTGCCTAAGTATTCCTCTCTCAGAAAAGGTTTAATTTAAACATTAATTGTATGTAACACTAAAATTAATTATCTATTTAAAATGTTTCCATACAACAATTTAAAAACTAAAACTGAGTGTAGTAAGGTACCTTCCTAAAAGCTGTTATCAATTCATTCTAAGATTAGTTTTTATCCATATGTTCCTTTGTATCTCACCCTGCTTAGGTGTTGCACGTCTTGGTGGTTTGTTCTCCACTTTAGATTGTTTTGTTATCAGAATGATCTTGATGGTTAGAAAGGGAAGTAAGATGGTTATTAGCAACTGGGTATTTTAGCTCAGGAGATGGTGTGACTGTGTTCTTCGTACAGCTTACTGCTGCAATAGTTCTTTCCATATTTAAGCTTCCTTTTAGCGCTTTTTAATCTTTCACTTCAGGTGGTAGAACCTGGAAGAGGAAAATAGCAACATAGGGAATATTTATTTTGGCTAAATATTAAAGTGCTAGATATTAAACATTTTAGGCTTGGGGGGCCCTGTTGTCCTTGCAAGGAAGCAGCCATAGACAATATGTAAACAAATGAGTGTAGCTGTGTTCCAGTGAAAATAAGTGGCCATAGTTTACCAACCCCAGATGTGGAACACAGATAACAAACTTGTGGCTTATTATTCTAGGAGACCTACAAGTTTTTCAGATAGCCCCCATAAGACCCCATGGAGACTTTTAAAAAAGAATTTAGAACCTTCCAAGAACTTTTGAACCACAGGTATTTCTTCTGGTTGACATTTCTCAAATGGCTTGATTTTTTAAAATAGAATATTTTCATGAGACACACATACTAATTTATTTTATACAGCAGCAGAGCCCACACCAGATGTAGCTGTAACATCACCAGCAAGTTTTGGTATTTAAGTCTTTATAAACAAAGCATTGAACTAGTTTTTTGATAAATGTCAAAAACATAAATTGTATTTAAAATTAGTTTAAAAAGTAATAAATAATATGACAGACTAGCAAGTATATGACACTTCTAGGAAAAGCTATGCTTGTCCTGTATTTAGTGATATGATAGCACACGGAACTGGGTGTTTCATGTCACTTATATTGTCTCTCTCGATTCCAAGGAGCAATCACAGCAAAGGAGCTTTACACAATGAGGATGGATAAAAACATCAGCTTGATTATAATGGATGCTCGAAGAATGCAGGATTATCTGGATTCCCATATTTCAAATTCTCTCAGTGTTCCTGAGGAAGCCATCAGTCCAGGGTGGGTCGCTGTATATTTAGATAAAATGGTAAACTGTGGACAGTAGTAAATATTACTACTTAGCATCCAAGCTAAATGTGATAAAGTAGTCTTTTCTTTTCCTGTGGACCTTTTCATTCTTTGCTCCTTAGTGGCACACCTTACCCTTTCTGAAGGGTAGTGTAAAGGACATTCCAGTTTGGCTGTTTTTTCTTATCTGTGGCATTTGGAGTCTTATTAGAAGAGAAATGAAACTCCCTTGTGTGTCCTCTTTCCCCAGGTGTTTGTTGACTAATTTCTCCTGCTATTTTTTATTTGAATTGCTTTCTATTTTGAAATTCCCCATACTATTATCTGTGGTAAAAGATTACACAAATACTTTTTTGAAGAAGAAGCAGGATAGCTAAGTGATTAAGAAAAAATACAGGCTCTAAAATCAGACTATATATTATAACTCTGTCTCTTATTAGCTACATTACTTCTAGCTAGTGGCCTAACCTCTCTAAGCCCATGTTTCCATCTGTGAAATGGGAATAATGATAGTACCTATCTCAGAAGTTTTGAGAAGTTTAAATGACAAATTTTATATATGCACACAGATAACACAGTGCCTGGCACTAGTAAGGACTTACTAAAAAAAATACCTTTTTCTTTCTTTTTTGATAAGAAGGCCTTTAACCTATAAAATAATTTAAAGTTACTTGCATGAATGTATGGTATATTAGAAACTATCATAATAATGATAGGGCTAAAACTCCAGTCCAGGGCTATTTTCAACTATTATGAGTGTTATAAAAATTATATAACCTCTCTAGGTCTTAGTTTATGGGACTGGATTAGTTAAAATCTATGGTCCATTCCAGTACTAACTTAAGCAACCTTAAAAAGATATATTTTTAAAGTTAGGTAATAAAATTTGCATAGTTTTTAGCATATTGCCGAGGCTTATGAATGTTCGACCTGAAGAATAAAGTGCTTTGTAAGTATGCTATTTAAAAATGAGATTAGAAAGGAAAAAAAAATTAAAAAAAGAAAGACAAGAAATTTTTTTTAAATAAAATAAAAATTTTAAAAGGAAAAAAAAATGAGATGAGGGTGCATAGTCTAATCAAGTAGGTATGAATATATTTCCCGGATTTGAAAAGAGAAAGTTATGATTAATCTTTGATGATCTAATCTTTACTGACAGAAAGCTGGTGACTTTTATTAACTGTTTCCCAAAATGTGAGAATTTGACTAATGTGAAACTCAAGATGAGTTTAGGTTGAAGATTGAAGATGAATTGCATACCAAGAAAATTATTACCTTTTAATTTCTGTTTCAGTCCTTCTGAATTAGTTAAAAGAAGTTTCAATTTGGTGCTAGCATTCCTTTTTAGTATTTGATAATATCCCTTTCTTACCAGAGAGCAGGCCTCAGAGCTCACTGTAGGCAACAGTATCTTCAGCTAGCTGATGGTGAATACTATGTTACTAGTTTTTCACTGTCTGTTTTAAAATTTTAATACAGCATAATATACACACAAAATCACTCTTATCCTCAGTATTTAGCCCAGTCAGTTTTCAGAAACTGAATGCATCCATTTACCTAGCATCTGGACCAAGAAACAGAACATTACCATCACTGCAGAAGCCTCTCTTATGCCACCTGTCAGTGGCTACCCTTATCCCCACCCACCCAAGGGAACCACCAACAGAATAGATTTGTTTTTGTAGTTTATATAAACGGAACCATACAGTCTGAAGTCATTTATGTCTGGCTTCTTGTACTCAACCTTATGTTTATGAGAGTCATGTATATTATTGTGTGTAGTTGTAATTCGTTTATTCTCATTGCTATATGGTGATCTATTATGTGAACATAGCATAATTTACTGATCTGTTTTATTTACTTTTAGGATTATCCTTTATTTATTGGATATGATGCTATTTTCCATGTATATAGGAATATACATTTTCCTGTTAAAACAAATTTAAGTAAAGTATCACTTTCAGTTAAATAATTAAATTAAAACATTACACAGTAGACAAGGTAGAGCAGAGTTGCAGCAGCTTGTGAAGGGGTTACATGAAAGACTGAAGTTTGGGGAGTACTGACTGATATTATTGTTTCCCAAACTAGTATTCTGCAGAATACTAATGTTGAGTTTTTAGACAGAGTGATTTAGGCAAGTATATCCTTAGTGTCAGAAATTGTCCTTAAGAATATCGTGTTTCAATTTTTCTCATTCTTTGTTGACCAAGCATCCTTCTAATCTCTATATATCAAGTGAGACTTATTACGAAACAGTATTTTATATTTCTTTTTTTTTATTTCCTAGAAGGTACGGTAACCAACATTATTATATAGGAACAGGATTTTTTCCCCTTCAATTAGTTAAACCATTTAGCTTTACTTAAAATACAAGTTTCTGCCCAGCTTGCCAATATCACCAGTTAAATACCTGAAATACCTAGGTGCTTTGCTAGGAATAATATGGAGTTCCTTTCCTGGAGGAGCAAATCTGTATTATTCATTCCATCATTCAGCAGATATTTACTGAGCACTTATTACGGGCTGGGTTACTGTGGTTCTAAGTGCTGGGGCTAAATCATTGAACAGACAAAAATCTTTGCTTCATGGAGCTTATATTTTAACAGGGAGGTGGGATAGGTTAGACAGACAATAAATCTTAAAATGTGTATCTGCTGTTGATAAGTGCTATGGAGATGGTTGTGTCAAGTGTGTATGTTGGGGTGAGCATTGAAAATTTTAATCCATGAAGGCTTCATGGAGAAGTTATTCCTGAGCTAATCTTGAGATAAGGGAAATGAGTGATGCAGTTATCTGAGGGAAGAGGGTTCCAGAAAGAGGGGACAGTAGGAACAGAGGTAATTAGGCAGGCGCATACCTGCATAAACCAGTAATTACAAGGGAGCCAAGGGTGGAGTGGAGAAAAGGGGAGTAAGTTAGTAACTAGTGATGAGGAAGTTGAAGTAATAGGATTGGAGAGAGGGGCCACGCATCAGGCCATGGGAAGGCCTTTAGGTAAGAACTTAAGCTTTTGTGTGAGTGAAGGAGGACGTGAACAGCATGCTTTAGTGTAGAGTTGGTATTGTTCACAGGTGATGATGTAGAAGGCAGCACAGCAAAACAGCTAAGAGCATAGACGTGAGCCAGATTGCCTGAATTTGAATTCTGGCTCCACTTGGCAACTGTAACCTTGGGTAGGTTACTTAACCTCTTTGGGCCTGTTTCCCCATCTATAAAATGAGGATAATAATGCCTGTTTTATAGGAGTATAGTGAGGATCTAGTGAGAGTCAATGAGAATAAAACATTTAGAATAGCACCTGGCACATAGTAAATGCTGTATGTGTTTGTTAAATAAGCTGTATGTGTTTGTTAAATAAGCATTTTGGTATTTGGTTTGTGTTTGTTAAATAAGCTGTATGTGTTTGTTAAATAAGCATTTTGGTATTTGGTTAACTATTAATTATCTCTATAGGTATAAGAGAACTGAAATATAAAGTGTTACCCAGGTGCTCCCCCCCCACCAATTATTTATATTTGGCTGAGACATACTCAGATGACTTCCTGTGTTTTCATTTTTGGCCCTTTTTTTTTTTACATAAAGGGTCAACTGAGTCTATTTCTTTCAGTCTCTAATAATTACTAAAATACATCCCAATATTATGCAGTGGTAAAGGTGTTAAACACTTTAGGCTATATACTATCTTAACATACAGTCTGACCTTAGAAAGGAAGCTGTCTTAAAGTTTGCTATGGTATGGGGAAATTTCCTGGCAGTCCAGTGGTTAGGACTTCAAGCTGTCACTGATGAGGGCCCTGGTTCGATCCCTGGTCAGGGAACTAAAATCCCACAAGCCCCGCAACATGGCCCAAAAAAAAAAAAAAAAAAAAAGTTTGCTACAGTATGATAAAGACTGAAGAACAAAACTCAGTGTCTTATATTAGTATGTTAGGACCGCTCATCTACTTTTGCCCCAATACAAATGTTAATACATTTCAGAGTCACTGCTAGTTGGATTGAAGCAAACCTCCCAGATGATTCTAAAGACACATGGAAGAAGAGAGGGAATGTGGATTATGTGGTACTTCTTGACTGGTTTAGTACTGCAAAAGATTTACAACTTGGAACAACTCTACGGAGTCTGAAAGATGCACTTTTCAAGGTTAGCAAGTTTCCTTGTTAGTTTACTGTAATTGCAAGCCTTCTCTGGTTGTTAGAAAGATATGTCGACTAGTTGATTATCTTAAGGACATGAAGATCCGACATGCTTTGGTTGTAGACTTTTAAAAAATTCAGATTTAAAAGACCAGTTTTGACTCACCCAATAACAATAAACTGATCTTTATAAAGTAGGATATTAGAATTTTCCAAAACATAAATTGTCTGGAAAAAAGTGTAATTTTTTGTTATAAAACATAAAGGCAAAGGAAAAAGTCACTAAGGAAGAAGAAATTGGTAGATTTGACTTAATAAAATAAAAACTTAGGTGTGCAAAAAAATACCAGATTTGAAGGCAGAAGACAAAAAAAAATATTTGCAACAAATATGGCAGTGATTTAGAACACCTAAAATCTGAAGAGCTTTTGCAAATAAATAAGAAAATTACTTAAGATAAAATGTTGAAATAAGCAGTGGACACAGATAGACGTGAACACAAGAAGATATGCAAGTGACAAAAACATAAAAATGTCAACTTGACTAGTAATCAGAGAAATGCAAATTGAAACAGTAAATGCCACTTTCATGATGAAATTAAAGATAAAAAATAATACTCGGTTTAATTTGTTAAATTATTAAACAATAATAGCACTGAATGCTGGTGAGCATGGGTAAGTATAAAACTCAGTCTGCTGGTAAGAGGGTCAATTGATGGAACATTGCCCTCCAGGAGAGTAATCTTAAAAGCCTTGAAACAAATCATGCTTCAAAGTAAGGAATCTAGAAATATACCCAGATATAGGCCAACATATGAGATTGCCAATATTCAACTACAGTTAAGTCCCCTACATACGAACAAGTTCCGTTCCAAGAGTGTGTTCGTAAGTCCAATTTGTTCGTTAAGTCCAACAAAGTTAGCCTAGGTACCAACTAATACAATTGGCTATATAGTACTGTATTTTATTAGGTTTATAATACTTTTCACGCAAGTATTACATACAAAACAAACACAAAAAAATAAAGAAAACATTTTTAATCTTACAGTACAGTACCTTGAAAAGTACAGTAGTATAGTACAACAGCTGGCATACAGGGGCTGGCATCGAGTGATCAGGCAAGAAGAGTTACTGACTGGAGGAGGGAGAGGAGGTGGGAGATGGGAGAGCTGAAGAATCGTCAGCAATAGGAGACAGAGGGCAAGATGCAATTTCACTCACGCCTGACTTTGATGGAACGCACGTTCGCATCTTTGAAAGTTCGCAACTTGAAGGTTCGTGTGTAGAGGATTTGATCTAAAAAAGTGGCAGCTTCATAAAGTTACCTGAAAGTTTAGTGTATGATAAAGATGATATAACAGATCAGTGAGGAAAAGATGGATTGAAATAACTGGTTTGAGGACAGCTGGCTAGCCAGCAAGTAAAAGAAAGGGGATCCCTACCTTATTTCTTAGACCACACTAGATTCCAAATGGGTAAAAGATATAAATATGTTGATTCAAACAATGAACTACTAGGAAAAAGCATTGATAAGTGTTTTTATTACCTTGATCCTGAACCAAGAGGCTAATATTTTTGACCGTGTTAAAAACCACAAATAAAGTAAAAAGTCAATTAAGGGAAAATATTTGTAACAAATATGACAAAGACCTATTTTCCTTAATATTCAGAGTACATTCACTGTTTACCAAGAAAATAGCAAATTCTATAGAAAAATGGGCAAAAGATGAGATTAGTTAAGCCATAAAGGGTTAATAAACATACTAAAATATGTTCAGCTTCACAAATAAATACTAACTAAAACAACCTGGGCTTCCCTGGAGGCGCAGTGGTTAAGAATCTGCCTGCCAATGTAGGGGACACAGGTTCAAGCCCTGGTCCAGGAAGATCGCACATGCCGCAGAGCAACTAAGCCCATACGCCACAACTACTGAGCCTGTGCTCTAGAGCCCACAAGCCACAACTACTGAGCCCACATGCCACAACTACTGAATCCCACGCACCTAGAGCCCGTGCTCCACAACAAGAGAAGCCACCGCAATGAGAAGCCCGCGCACCGCAACGAAGAGTAGCCCCTGCTCGCTGCAACCAGAGAAAGCCCGCACACAGCAACGAAGATCCAACACAGCCAAAATAAATAAATAAATTAATAAAATAAAATAAAACAACACACTTTATGTCCACCAGTTTGATAAAAATTATAAAGACTTATAACAGGCATTCTCATACACTGTTGGTAAATGTGTAAATTGGTATTGTCTTTTTGAAGGGCAGTTTGGTGGCATCTACCAAACTTTTAAGCCAACAGTTCTCCTAGGAAATTATTTTACAGAATACACATATTTTTAAAAGATCATTTCAAAGATTAGCAATATACATTAAAAGCCTTAAAATGTTCATGACCCTTGGCTTAGCAGCTCCACTTGGGGGGATTTTCCTTAGTAGAGTTGATTGGGTATGTACATGTATGAGGATCTTTAGTTTTTATCTCAGCATTGTTTATAATTAAATAGGAAAAATAATAATTGTTCAAATGATTGATTCAGTTTTGGCGTGTGTGTGTATGTCTGTTTAAAATAACAATATTATCTGTTCATTACAGATGATGAGATAGTTCTTTATTAATAACAGATGTTCATGTAAGAGAAAAGCAGCATAAGTTTCATTGTTTTATAAAAATAAAATTTAAAAAGAAGTATGTCTATGTAGAAAACTGTAAAAATAAACTCCAAAATGTTAAAGTGGTACCTCTGGGTGATGAGGTTATAAAAGATTTTTATTGTGTTATTAAGTTGTTTTCCTATTTTTCTTCTAAGATCATGGATTACTCGTGTGGTTTTAAAAACCTGATCTATCTGTTTGTTTCACTTAATGCTGAATTTTGAATTCAGCTCTCTCTTTGTTTTAATCATTTAGAAGATGAATCTTTTAAGAGCAATTTTAATATTCAGTTTTGTTGTGTTTTTGCTGTCAAGAGGCTGCCTCCATGTTAAACATACCATTTCCTTATTTTATAGTGGGAAAGTAAAACTGTCCTGCACAATGAGCCTTTGGTTTTAGAAGGAGGCTATGAAAATTGGCTCCTTTGTTATCCACAGTATACAACAAATGCTAAAGTCACTCCACCCCCACGAGGCAAGAATGAAGAGGTGTCTGTCTCATGTATGTATGTGAAAATTTTTGTTTAAAATTGCTTCGGTAAAATAAACTTTATTTATGTTCTCAGGGTAATGTTCTTGGTTGTGTGTGCATTTGTCCTGTCAGATAGCAGTTTGCTTTTAGGCATAAAAATACAAGATGTCCCCATCCTGGAAGTTAATGTTTATTAATTCTTTAAGGCTGTTGTGGCTGTCACCTCTTAGTTTACATTTAACTATCACATATAACATGCATGAGATATGAAGTACTGTTTATGGGGTTTGCTGTTCTTTCAAAAATATTTTTATTCTTTTGGGGATTTTAGTGGATTTTACTTACCCGTCACTGGAGGAATCAGTTCCTTCTAAACCTACTGCCCAGATCACACCTCCTACAGAAGTCAATGAAAACATAGAAGTGATAAACAATCAAGATGAGAGAGTGGGACCACTGAATATATCAACTCCAGTTGAACCAATTGCTGCTTCTAAATCTGATGTTTCACCCATAATTCAGCCAGTGCCTATTATAAAGAATGTTCCACAGGTATGTTCTTGATTTTCTTTTAACTTTATTGTCTCTTTTTTTTAATATTATATTAAATATATAGTATAGAAATATGTATCTAGCATATATATGCCTTCAATATTTTAGAAAGAAAAATATTGAGAAATACCTGTATGTTTTGGTACCTTTTTTGCTATAAAAATTTTTCATTATAATTGTCTTACTGCCACAGCAATATTAGAATAACTAATTGGAAGGATTTTAAACCCAGCTGGGTCCATTTAGTACAGGCAGTACTAACGAAAGACAGTATTAGCACAGTGAAGTTGAACAACACTTTCAGGTGTTTTTTATTATAATTTAATTCATAGTATTTTCCCAAATAATTTGGCTTATAGATGATAGATATGTGATGTCAATATTTTGGTTTTGAAATAGTACTTGAGTTCCATTTCCTTAGAATTTGACACATAAATAACAGGCATGTTTTAACAATAATTATTTAAAAGAGTTTAAATAAAAGGTGTTACAATAGGGGGCTTTCCTGGTGGCGCAGTGATTAAGAATCTGCCTGCCAGTGCAGGGGACACGGGTTCGAGCCCTGGTCCGGGAAGATCCCACATGCCGCGGAGCAACTAAGCCCGTGCACCACAACTGCTGAGCCTGTGCTCTAGAGCCCACATGCCACAACTACTGAAGCCCGCGCGCCTAGAGCCTGTGCTCCCAACAAGAGAAGCCACCACAATGAGAAGCCCGCGCACTGCAATGAAGAGTAGTCCCCGCTCGCCGCAACTAGAGGAAGTCTACACGCAGCAACGAAGACCCAACGCAGCCAAAAATAAAATAAATAAATTAAATAAATTTATTTTTAAAAAAAAGATGTTACAATAAAAAACTTGTAGCATCTTTCTCTTCATTAGATTTTACTTAAAGGAAGGTTAACTGATTCTTTCCTGTGTGTTTTCCAACAAGATTTTTTAGCATTTACCTTTAATTTTTTTCCTCAGATATATTTAAATAGTATTTCACATTTGAAGTGGATGACATCTGGTTTGTGGAGCAGGCTCTGATTAGAAAATTAGTCATTTTTTTGTTATAAAATGAAGTGGTTCATTTCTTCATTTTTTACGGCCTGCTTCTAATATTTCTGATTAAATCTTAAGACTAAATAGTATTTGAATAAATTATTCTTAAAATGGAAATTTAAGAAATTTTATAAAGAGCTTATGATATTGCACTTCCTTTCAACTTAATCAACATGTTATTTGCACCCTAATCCCTTTGTGACTTTCCGAGATATGTACAATTTATCAAACACATTTTGAGGATTTCCTATATGAAACAAAACATGAAGGTTTACAAATATGGGTAAGCCATGGATTCTGTCTGATGTTTAGGAGAGACATGGACAAAATCAGCCACAGCATAATGCAGAATATCCTAAATGTTTTTAATAGTCACTAGAGCACACAGCAAGGAGAGAAATTCTGACTGAGAGGGGGTATCATCAGGGGGTCTTCATGGAGGAGGTAGTATTTTTATCTGAGTTTTAAGGATTGAGTAGGATTTGAGAAACAAGTGGAAAATTGTATGACTGAAGGCACAAATTATGTTCTGGGGTCAGTGAGTAGTTTTGACATGCTTGGGCACAGCTCTCAGTTGGAGACAGGTGAGTGTGATAGTAGATAAGATTGGAAAAGTGGACAGAAGTCATCAAGAGAGACTTGGATCTCTTTTGGAATTTTATCCTGGAGGCAAAAGGAAACTGTTAAAGAATTTTAAACTTGAAAGTAACAAGATCATAGCTATGCTTTTAATATGAGTGGAAAATGGATTATTGCCAAAATATGGATGAAAACATTTATTTTGGTCTTGTTCACCTTTTATTAACCTCATTCTCATCGTGGTTCTTCCCACTTCATTCTCAAATAAATTTAGAAAAGGGGGCGGGGAATGGTTTTGTTTTTATTTTAAGTGAAGAGGCACAAAGAGAAGTAAGGAGCAAAGGAATGATTCCTTCTTCCTATGGTAGTGTTTCTAATGGAAAAACATAGTTCATTTTGTAAGAACACTACACAGGTTGTTACTGGCAGATATTCTCATTTTTGTTTCAGTAAACTTCATTCTCAAGAAATGATGTTAGGGTCACTTTTAACAATTTTGTATGGTTAGTATGTTGTTAAATTGAGGTAATTACTCAATTTGTCATTAGTATCTTATCTCTTATGAAAGTTGTTATGAATATTTTATTCATTTGCCCTGCAACATTTATTTACTAAGTGTCAGGCACAATCTCTACCCTCCTGGAGCTTATGTGCTCAGAGGGAGGAAAGATTTTAAACAGACAATTATAGTTGTTTAATCAGAATCCCAGTAAGTACTATGAGGGAATAGAATAGGGTATTATGAGGGCATGTATCAGGGGACTTGGCTAGTCTTAGGGATCAGGGAAATGTTTAAGGAAGAGATATTTAAGCCAAGATCTAATGTTGTGGTGGGGATTATCTAGATGAACAGCTGGTATAAAGACCTGAGTTGGGAAGGAGCATGGCATCTTTGAGGAATTAAGTGGAGGGAGGCAAGTATGGCTGGTGTAACAAGTAGTATGAGATAAGATTGGGGAGATAGGCAGAAGTGAGACCACACAGGCATGGCAAGGATTTTAGATGTAATCTAAGTACAGTGAGTGGCTATTTAAAATAAGGTTTTAAGTCGGTGGTCGGATTTGTGCTTTAAAATGATTAGTCTGGTAACAGTGTGGAGAAATAAATTTTCTGGTTTGAGCAGCTATTTGCACAGTGGTCACACCCATGTGTTTGTGGGGCGAAATCATGAATTCACTTTTGGCCGTTTTAGGTTTGTGGTATATGTGAGACACTCACATGAAGATATTGAGTAGGCAGTTGGTTATGTAGAAATGGAACTTTAGGTATGCCCAGGTCTGGGTTTTATGTTTTAGAGTGAACTCTTCATATACAGAACATATCAGGGTATTGAAAGTGTGGAATCAAGAGGACGTAAGTGCCAAGTGCCTTCTGAGAAATCTTGACATTGGATAATTTACAAGTAGATGTTTTGGTAGATGCTGTCTCCACACAGTGATGGTTCTTTTATCACAACTTGATATCAAGAACTGAGATTACTGTGTTCCTGGATTTTGACAAAAGTATGTTTTTCTCTGTTTTTGTTGATATAGATTGATCGTACTAAAAAACCGGCAGTCAAATTGCCTGAAGATTATAGAATAAGATCTGAAAGTACAGATCATGAGCAACAGTCTCCTCAGAATGGAAAAGTTGTTCCTGATCGGTCCACAAAACCGGTGTTTCCCCCGCCAACGGCCATGTTAACAGATGAAGAAAAAGCTCGTATTCATGCGGAAACTGCTCTTCTAATGGAGAAAAACAAACAAGAAAAAGAACTTAGAGAAAGGCAGCAAGAGGAACAGAAAGAAAAACTGAGGAAAGAAGAAGAAGAACAAAAAGACAGAAAGAAACAAGAAGCTGAAGAAAATGAAATCACAGAGAAGCAACAAAAAGCAAAAGAACAAATGGAAAAGAAAGAAAGTGAACAGGCCAAGAAAGAAGATAAAGAAACCTCAGCAAAGAAGGGCAGAGAAATAACAGGAGTAAAAAGACAAAGTAAAAGTGAACATGAAACTACTGATGCCAAGAAATCTGTGGAAGATAGGGGGAAAAGGTGTCCAACCCCAGAAGTGCAGAAAAAGTCAACGGGGGATGTGCCCCATGCCTCTGTGGCAGGAGATTTGAGTTCAGGCAAGGTAAGCAGAAACACACAGTACAGGTTGCCAACTAAGTGTAATAAAATGTACATAAAAAGATGACACCAGTAGCATTCCATAAACAGGGCAGGCATTTTAAGTAATTTTCTTAGGAGATGATAGATTTGTACTGATCCACCTACATTTGCTTACCTACTCTTATTTGATTGGTTGGGAATGGAATTGCTTTTTGCGTCTATGAAATGCAACATATTTTCGATAATTGAGATAAATAGCTACGTTCTTCTTTTTTTTTAATAAATTTTTAAATTTATTTTTGGCTGCATTGGGTCTTCGTTGCTGCACGTGGGCCTTTCTCTAGTTGCAGTGAACGGGGGCTACTCTTCATTGCCATGCACAGGCTTCTCATTGCGGTGGCTTCTCTTGTTGCGGAGCACGGGCTCTAGGTGCAAGGGCTTCGGTAGTTGTGGCACGTGGTAGTTGTGGCTCACGGGCTCTAGAGCACAGGCTCAGCAGTTGTGGCGCATGGGCTTAGTTGCTCCACGGCATGTGGAATCTTCCCAGACCAGGGCGCAAACCCATGTCCCCTGCATTGGCAGGCGGATTCTTAACCACTGCACCACCAGGGAAGTTCTACATTCTTTATTTTTATTCTTGATGTATGATCATCAGAAGACTAGAATGAAATATAATCTGATCTCCGAATGGAGGAATTTGCTGCCAAATATTTATATAATGAAGTTTGTCTCTGCTTAGAATATGTCCAAAATCAGTGACATGTGAATGAACCAACATTTATCTTTGTGTATAATGACTTTTTTTGTCAGGTCTATGTCATTTTGTTTGTTGATTCATCTAGTCAATAATATTGGCAGTAACCCCATTAATGTTGCCTTTTTCTGCCCTTGGCTATTCCCCAACATTGATTTTCATAATTTTGGAGGAGATTTTTTTTCTTTTTCTTTTTCTTTTTTTTTTTTTTTTTTTTGGCTGTCCCATGCAGCTTTCAGGATCTCAGTTCCCAGACCAGGGATTGAACCTGGCCACAGCAGTGAAAGCACCAGATCCTAACCACTAGACCACCAGGGAAGTCCCCTGGAGGAGATTTTTTTTTTTTTTAACCTAATAATATCGTGTATGCTTTTCATGGGCTTTTTTTTTGCCTTTTTTTATTTTGTTGCTGTTGTTGTCTATTATGCAATTAACAATGCCTTTCCCTTTTGAACACTAAACTAAATAAGTGTTTTGGGTTTTTTTTAATCCTACTTTGTTTTTATTTTTTTCCTTCTAGTTATATTGCGATATAATTGACATACAGCACTGTATAAGTTTAAGGTGTACAGCATAATGATTTGACTTACATACATCATGAAATGATTATCACAGTAAATTTAATGAACACCCATCATCTCACAGAGATACAAAATTAAAGAAACTAAAAAAAAAAATTGTGTGATAAGAACTCTTAGGATTTACCTTCTTAACATCTTTCATATGTAACATACAGCAGTGTTGAGTATATTTGTCATGTCGTACATTACATCCCCAGTACTTACTTACCTTATAACTGGAAGTTTGTACCTTACAACTACCTTCATCCAGTTCCCCCTACTCCCACCTCCCACCTCTGATAACCACAAATCTGATCTTTTTTCCTATGTGTGTGTTTGTTTTTGAAGTATAAATGATTTATAACACTCTGTTAGTTCCTGTTACACAACATAATGATTTGGTATTTCTATACATTTCAAAATGATCACCATAATGTCTAGTTACGATATGTCACCATAGTAGGATACATAGCTATTGACTATATTCCCCACACTGTATATATTTCATCCCTGTGACATTTATTTTGCAACTGAAAGTTTATACCTCTTAATCTCCCTCACCTATTTCTTTCCTCCCCACACTGTCCTCCCCTATGGCAACCACCTGTTTGTTCTCTGTATCTATAACTGTTTCTGTTTTATGTTTGTTCATTTGTTTTTTAGGTCCTACATGTAAGCAAAATCATACAATATTTATCTTTTTGGGGCTGACTTATTTCACTTAGCATACTACCCTCTAGGTCCATCCATGTTGTCACAAATGGCAAGATTTCATTCTTTTTTTTTTTTTAATGGCTGACTAATGGGCACCTGGGTTGCTTCCATATCTTGGCTATTGTAAATAATGCTGCAATGAATATAGGGGTACATATATCTTTTCTAATTACTGTTTTGGGTTTCTTTGGATAAATAACCAGGAATGGAATTGCTGGATCATATGGTAGTTCTATTTTTCATTTTTTAAGGAATCTCCATACTGTTTTTCATAGCGACTGTACCAATTTACATTCCCACCAACAGTGTTGTAGTAAGGTTCCTTTTTCTCCACATTCTCGCCAATACTTGTTATTTGTGGTCTTTTTGATAATAGCCATTTTGACAGGTGTGAGGTAATATCTCATTGTGGTTTTGATTTGCATTTCCCTGATGATTAGTGATGTTGAGCATCTTTTCACATGCCTGTTGGCCATCTGTATGTGTTCTTCAGAAAAATGTCTATTCAGATCCTCTGCCCATTTTTAAATCAGGTTTTTTGTTTCTTTGATGTTGAGCTCTCTGAGTTCTTCGTATAATTTGGATATTAACCCCTTATCAGATATTATCATTTGCAAGTATCTTCTCCCATTCAGTAGGTGGCCTTTTCATTTTGTTGATAGTTTCCTTCTCTGTGCAAAAGCTTTTTAATTTGATACAGTCCCATTTGTTTATTTTTGCTTTTGTTTCCTTTGCCTGAGGAGACATATGCAAAAAAATATTACTAAGACCAATGTCAAAGAGTGTTCCGCCTGTGTTTTCTTCTAGAAGTTTTATGGTTTCAGGTCTTACATTTAAGTCTTTAATCCATTTTGAATTTATTTTTGTGCATGTTGTAGGAGACTAGTCTAGTTTGATTCT
Source organism: Balaenoptera physalus (assembly GCF_965194825.1). Classification (NCBI taxonomy): domain Eukaryota; kingdom Metazoa; phylum Chordata; class Mammalia; order Artiodactyla; family Balaenopteridae; genus Balaenoptera; species Balaenoptera physalus. The sequence goes on along the minus strand of NC_138883.1, from coordinate 90,025,327 downwards.
TCTGCATGTAGCTGTCCAGTTTTTCCAACACCATTTTTGTTCTGTTTTTTGGGGTTTTTTTGTTTGTTTTACATCTTCTCTCTTGGTTTTTTTGTTTGTTTGGTTGATTTTGGTTTTGGTTTTTTTGGGGCTGCTTCACACAGCTTGCGGGATCTTAGTTCCCCGACCAAGGATTGCACCCAGGGCCACTGCAGTGAAAGCGTGGAGTCCTGACCATTGGACCACCAGGGAACTCCTGGCTTATTTTTAATATTAATAAAATGTCAGTGCTCTTTGAATGCTGAACTTTATAATGCATACATACTTTGAATTATTTCATCCAATAAAAAAGTGTGGAAAAAAATTACTTGCTTCCTTATGTATCCCAAAGACCTGATCCATCAACAACACCATTTATTGAAGAGGTTGTCTTTTCCCCATTGTATATTCTTCCTCCCTTGTCATAGATTAATTGACCATATGAGTGTGGGTTCATTTCTGGCCTCTGTGTTCTGTTCCATTGATCTGTGTGGCTGTTTTTGTGCCAGTACCATACTGGTTTGATGACTGTAGGTTTGTAGTTGAAGTCAGGGAGCATGATTCCTCCAGTTCTGTTCTTTCCCAAGATTGCTTTGGCTATTTGGGGTCTTTTGTGTTTCTGTAAACATTTTAGATTATTTGTTCTAGTTGTGTGGAAAATGCCATTGGTGTCCTTTTTGTTTTTTTCTTTTTTCTTATTAATACAGTATTTATTTGTCTACCTTCTGTCAAACCCTGAGCCAACCCCTTTCCCCAGGCTGCCTGGGGTGGTACAGGAAAAGGAACATACAGGGCAGACAAGACACAGGAGAAAGAACTATGGGAGGTGGAAACAGCCCCTTCACATGGCGAAGAGGATGAGAAAGGCCACCATCAGGCAAAAGAGTCCCATGGCTTCCGAGAGGGCAAAGCCCAGAATGGTGTAGGAGAAGAGCTGTTGCTTCAGAGAAGGGTTCCTGGCATAACCAATGATGAGGCTCCCAAACACAGTCCCAATCCCAGCCCCAGAGCCAGCCACCCCTACTGTGGCATCCCCAGCTCCAGGGAACTTGGCTGCTGTGTCAGTGTCCCTTGAAATGGCACTGGTTTGGAAGCTGCGGCTAGGAATAAGTGAGGTGGTCAGGGGACTCGGGGCTGCCAAGCTGCTGTGGCTGTCATCTGTCAGCATCTCTGGTCGTTTCAGCACCACTGCAGACAGTGATCAGCTCATTAGTGGAGAGGTTCTTCTGATCAAGGAGGGGATGGAGACGAACTTGGTGCAAGTGTACATTTTCCAGGGCTGAAGGGCCGTGGCAGGAGAGCTGCTCCCAGTGCAGAGAAGAGAGAGCACCATTGGTGTTTTGATAGAGATTTCATTGAATCTGTAGATTGCCTTGGGTAGAATGGACATGTTAACAATATTAATTCTTCCAGTCCATGAGCACAGTATTATCTTTTCATCTGTTTGGGTCATCCTCAATTATCTTTCATCGGTGTCTTATAGTTTTCCAAGTACAGGTCTTTTACCTCCTTAGTTAGATTTATTCCTATATATTTTATTCTTTTTTAAAAATATTTATTTATTTTCTTTATTTTTTTAAATTTTTTTTTGCTGCATCGGGTCTTAGTTGCAGCATGTGGGATCTCTCGTTGCAGCGCAGGCTCTTCGTTGTGGCGTTGGCTTCTTCTCTCTAGTTGTGGCGTGCGGGTCTTCTCTCTCTAGTTGTGGCATGAGGGCTCTGTAGTTGTGGTGTGTGGGCTCCAGAGCACATGGGCTCTGTAGTTTGTGGCATGCGGGCTCTCTCGTTGAGGCATGCGGGCTCTCCTGTTGAGGCGTGCGAGCTCAGTAGTTGTGACACGCAGGCTTAGTTGCCCTGTGGCATGTGGGATCTTAGTTTCCCGACCAGGGATCGAACCCACGACCCCTGCATTGGAAGGCAGATTCTTTACCATTGGACCACCAGGGAAGTCCCTATTTTATTCTTTTTGATGCAGTTGTAAATGGGATTGTTTTCTTAATTTCTTTCTGATAGTTCATTATTAGTGTATACAAATGCAACAGATTTCTGTATATGAGTTTTGTATACTGCAACTTTACCGAATTCATTGATGAGCTCTAGTAGTTTTTAGGTGGCATCTTTAGGATTTTCTATGTATAGTATCATGTCATATTCTAACAAATAAGTTTTTATAATAGCAAGAACAGCTATAGCCCTTTTTACATTTCATATAAATGGAAATATATTTCTGGTAGTGTGAAAATGAATTCTAATGGGAGGCGAAATACTGTCTGTATTGAACGTCAATTTCTATACTTCTCAAGCAGCAGTTTATGCATATACCAAAATTAATAATTCATATTAGTGCCACATTTATCCAGGGAACACTTAACCTAGTAACTTTAATTATCAGAGATGTAGGTCCCATGCAAAAGCCTTCTAAACATCCAAAGGTAGGAAAATGAAGCCCATGTTCTAAAATTCTCTAACTTTATTCATAGGAGAAGCAGAACTTATGAGCTCTTACCTTTTAAATATTATTCATTGTGTAGCTAGTATATGCCAGGTATTTCTTCTATTGATACATAATCTTACTTATTCCTCCTAATGATAACTCTATGAGGAATTCAATTTACAGATGAAATTGAAGTTTAGAGGTTAAGTAAGTTGCCTGTGAATCACATATGCAGTTAAATTCCAAAGCCACCTTCTATCCAGAGGCAGGTAGTCTTAAGAATTTAAAGCATTCGTATTTCTGGGGTCATTTAGTATAGGTGCCAAATATCCATACAAGTCTAAATAGCCCTGAGATGATCACATGTAGTTTCTTTATGTTTCCTATAATGTAACACACTGAAGGAAAGTTAAGATTGCATTCATTGTATGGTCCTTTTAAAAGTAGGCAAAATGTGTGATTTATTCTGGAATAAATTTTATTTAAATTATCACACTTTTAAGTTTTTACTTTGCTGTAGTTATTTTTAAAATCTTTAAAATTAAAGTGAATTTTTTAAAGCATCTATGAGAAGTTCTAAGAGAATATAAAATGAATTTTGCACTCCTGAATATTGCTCTGTATGAAATTCTATAATCGCTTCATTCTCTTTAATACGTTAGTGATTTTAGATCACGACCACTTTCAAGGTAGCCAAAATCATAAGAGATTTAAATAAAAGGATAATGTTCACAAGAGGCCATGGTGTGTGTACACTAATGACCCAACATCTTATACTTGGCCATGTATTATGAATCAGTGCTTCATAATCCACTGTGATTGACATCTCTTCCCCACCACTGATTCATCAGAGTTTCTTAGTTCTTTACCTTTAGAGTTAGGAAATCCCACATGGGCCCTGCCGCCTTTAATTTTAAGTGTCTAATTTGACAATAAAATCAAATAAACTTTTCAGAGCCTCATTTTTTTTTCTCTCTTTTTACATTTGCAGTCTGATGGATTTGCTTGTATTAGCTAGTGATAGGTAGGTTTATGTTGGGGGAAAGTTAAAGTTTTGTTTCACTTCTGATTTTAATAATTTTACAGCCTGTTAAGATTAAAGGACAACCAGAAAGTGGAATTCTAAAGACTGGAACTTTTAGAGAGAATACAGAAGACACTGAAAGAAATAAAGTAAGCAACAGTTCATTGGATAGGAAAAAAAACATGGATTATAACCATGTGGTTATCTCTACCATATCATCCTCCTCCATCTTAAGATCTTCTCTCTGAGGGAATCTTTGCTATCTTCGGTAGCATTTTTTTGCTTGTTTTTACATGATGGATCCACTTACATGCTAAAGGGAATAGATCCTTATCTTCCTATTTAAAGTATGATGGTATGTTCTATTCATTTTATGAAATTAAAAGATACTTAGGCCTTATTGTATGATCTAGCAATTCTACTTCTGGATATATACCCAAAAGAATTGAAAGCAGACTCTCAAAGAGATATTTATACACCCATGTTCATAGAGTATTATTCATAATGGCCAAAGGATGGAAGCAACTCAAGTATACACTAACAGATGAATCTATAAAAAATGTGGTATGTACATACAATGGAATATTATTCAGCTATAAAAAAATAAATTCTGACATGGATGAACCTTGATGACATTACGCTAAGTGAAATAAACCAGTCACAAGAGGACAAATGTTCTTTGATTCTGTTTATATAGGGTACCTAGAATGGTTAAATTCATAGAGACAGGAAGTAGAGTGGTGGTTGCCAGGGACCTGGGGGTTGGGAGAAGTTGGGAGTTGTTTAAATGGGTACAGAGTTTTAGTTTTGCAAGATGAAGAGAGTTCTGGAGAGTGGTTGCACAACAGTGTGAATATACTTAATGCCACTTACCTATACACTTAAAAATGTTCAAAATGGTAAATTTTACGTTATATTTCATCACAATTTAAAAAATATTTAGGCCTTTTATAAGATGTCTTTGCCTTTGTTTTTATTTAAGAGTTTTCTTGAGGTATAATTTGCATACCATAAAAGTAATCCATTTTTAGTGTACAGTTCAGTGATTTCAGTTCAGAGTTGTGAAACAGTTTTTATTAACACAATCCAATTTTAGGACATTTCCATCACACCAAAAAGATCTCTGTGCCCAGCTATAGTCACTCCCCATTCCAGGCAACCATGAATCTAATCTTTGTCTCCACAGATTTGCCTCTTCTAGGCATTTCATACAAATAATATATATATAGTCTTTTGTATATTTCTTCTTTCACCTACCGTAATTTTTTGACATTCATCTATATTGTACCACGTATCAGCAGTTTATTCCTTTTGTTGCTGAGTAGTATTCCATTGTGTGGATATACCACATTTGATGGACATTGGATTGCTTCTGCTTTGGGGCTGTTATGAATAATGCTGCTATGAACATTTGCATATAAGTGTCTTTGTATGGAAATGTATTTTCATTTCTTTTGGGTTGACACCTAGAAGTGAAATTGTCTATGTGTTTCTGTTTTATTGTTTTTTGGGTTTTTTTGATGAAGTCCAATTTATTATTTTTTCTTTTCTTCTTTTATAAATTTTTTTCTTTTTTCTTTTTGGCTGTATTGGGTCTTCGTTGCTGTGCACGGGCTTTCTCGAGTTGCAGAGAGCAGGGGCTGCTCTTCATTGCAGTGGGCGGGCTTCTCATTGCAGTGGCTTCTCTTGTTGCGGAACACAGGCTCTAGGGCACACGGGCTTCAGTAGTTGTGGCACGCGGACTCAGTAGTTGTGGCTCACGAGCTCTAGAGCTCAGGCTCAATAGTTGTGGCACACGGGCTTAGTTGCTCTGCGACATGTGGGATCTTCCCGGACCAGGGCCCGAACCTGTGTCCCCTGCATTGGCAGGTGGATTCTTAACCACTGCGCCACCAGGGAAGCCTGTGTTTCTGTTTTTCTAGAGAAACTTTTACAAGTCACCGTTATTATAGGCTTGTGCACACACACTCCTTCCCCTTGCTGGGATAATTTTAGGACTTTAAGAAAACATATAAATGGAATATTACTCAGCCATAAAAAGAAATGAAATTGAGTTATTTGTAGTGAGGTGGATGGACCTAGTGTCTGTCAATACGGAGTGAAGTAAGTCAGAAAGAGAACAAATACTGTATGCTAATGCATATATATGGAATCTAAAAAAAGAAAAAATGGTACTGATGAACCTAGTTGCAGGGCAGGAATAAAGAGGTAGACATAGAGAATGGACTTGAGGACTTGGGGTGGGAGGGGGAAGCTGGGGTGAAGTGAGAGTAGCATCGACATATATACAGTACCAAATGTAAAATAGTTGGCTGGTGGGAAGCAGCAGTATAGCACAGGGAGATCGGCTTGGTGCTTTGCGATGACCTAGAGGGGTGGGATAGGGAGAATGGGAGGGGGATATGGGGACGTGTGTATGCATATGGTTGATTCGCTTCGTTGTGCAACAGAAACTAACACAGTATTGTGAACCAATTATACTCCAATGAAGATCTATTTAAAAAAAGAAAAAAAAACATGTATAGTTCTTCATCTTTGAACTTGTTTTAAAAAATACTAAGGGCAGCAACACAAGGCTTTTTGGTTGTTTGGTACAAGTAGCTTAAGTTTGTATATGGCAAAATGTAATTTAAAAATCTTTTACTTTTTTGTTGTTTTTTTTTTTTAAACTAGTCTCGAGAGCCTTTGACAAGAGCACGAAGTGAAGAAATGGGGAGGATCGTACCAGGACTGCCTTCAGGCTGGGCCAAGGTAAAATTCAAAATTAGCACAGAAATAAATTACATGGTCACTGTTTTTTTAAAAAACAAAACATGTATTTGTTTATTCTGCATCTTCTCTAATGCAGAGTCGATTCTGTTTCTTCATTATAAAGGACATAGCTCATTTCCCTAATTACAGCAGGGTTAGATTTTTCGATATCCATTCTGGGATGCTGGCTACCGTATATGAACATACTGGCATTTGTCATTGAGAAACAGTGTATCACTTTAAAACCTAAAGTTCTTTGAAAGTTTAATTATAGAAGTGATTATCACCATTTTATTCAAATTATTTTAATTCACAAGTAAATTTAGCAGTGAAATACTTTTGAGTGATATTTTCGTTGTTGTTCACTCAATGTTCATCATTTTTTGACCTGTCTTTTTTTTTTCCCCATGTAAGTTTCTTGACCCTATCACTGGAACTTTTCGTTACTATCATTCGCCCACCAACACTGTTCATATGTATCCACCGGAAATGGCTCCTTCATCTGCACCTCCTTCCACCCCTCCAACTCATAAAGCCAAGCCACAGATTCCTGCCGAGCGGGACAGAGAACCATCCAAACTGAAGCGCTCCTACTCCTCCCCAGATATAACCCAGGCCATTCAAGAGGAAGAGAAGAGGAGGCCAGCAATAACTCCAACAGTTAATCGGGAAAACAAGTAAGTTTATCCTAACTCCTAGAAACAGAATCATCTGCTGTATTTGAAAACTTCTACTCTAAACATATCAGTTTATTAATATCACGGCATCAGAAAATTCTGCGGATGGCTATCCCAGCCTTTATTTACTAAAGAGGAAAAAAGAAATAAATGGATTCAATGTCCTTGGTTTTTCTCCCAAGTGCTAACTTTAAATATATCACAGAGGATTATCATACGTAATAATGTAGATATAAAAGTATACACCTTGTTAAGTTTTAAGGCAGTGTGCCATAGACTGCTTAGATGTGTTTTATAAACTTCCTGTGATCCCTGAATCTCCTTTTGAGGACCATAATTTACAGGATTATTGAGTATGTCTTGTTGCAGCTCTTAAATTCCAAACTTTTTTTTTTAACTCAGCCAGTAATGTGGGAGCAAACTTATATAGTATTAAAATAATGAGCATTTTAGTGTGTATCAGCTTCTAATCCGTATTCTGCTTCCTTTTCCTTCATTGCATTTCTGTTACTCTGTTCACAAGTGGTGATCAATAGGTGATTCATTTAGGTTTCCCCAAAACAGTATCTCATTTAGATGTATTCCTGGCTTTATCCCTTATTGAATACTCTAATGCTCCTAGCTTATGATTGATAGGATTATGAGAAGATAGTTTGCTAGTCTATTTACCACTTCTGATCATTAATTTTGGGGGATGTAGGATAGATGGAAGTGAAAATAAATGGATTTTTCTATTTATTAAATACACTCTCTTAATTGCTAAGGAATTCTAACTAGGCTGTCTTTTTGGCCTCTTCAGAATCACCTCTGCAAAAAGTAGTTAATATATTTTCCTCATGAGAACCTTCCCTGCCAGGTAGGACTTACCTGGAGGAGATTCTGTAAAATCAGTAAATCTAGTTATAGATTTTAGGGCTCACTGTTAAAGCTGGTGAGGTGTAATTCCTTCTTGAATTATCATTCTTATGAAAGTTTGTTAATTTGACAGTTTTAAAAACTACAGCATATGCAGTTCATGTATTTTTTTTATCTGTGTTGCACAGAGAAATAGCACGTGAGTGCATACACCTGAGCCATGTGTAAAGAAAATGTGGTTGAAATATAATCTGTTCTCAGTATTCCTTTCAGAGGTGGAAATATACTTAGGATCAATAATAAAAGAAAGACTTATCAATTAGGAGTTTTCTTAATGCTGTAGCTGTTCTAGAAGTTCCAGATATAAATCAAATACACTAAGTAACAAAAGTCTTGGAGGCATTCTCTAGTCTAGTGCTGTCCAGTAGACATGTTGATAGAAACGTTCTGTATCTGTGAAGATAGAAATGTTCTGTATCTGTGCTGTCCAGTATGGTAGTGGCTATTTTGAATTGTGGCTAGTGTAACTAAAAAGCTAAATTTTAAATTTTATCTTAAATTTATATAGCCACCTGTGGCTAGTGGCTACTACCATATTTGTCAGCACAGCTCTAGACTTTAGGTTATAGTACCCAAATAACCTCTGCCTGCTTGATAATACACTCCACAGTACCATATATATACACACACACACACACACACACACACACATATATATATACACATACACTTTTTTTTTTTTTTTTTTTGATTCCTTATTTGGCATTCTGGTTGAATACAACATTTGGTAATGCTAAACTTCCTGGGATCATTTAAAGAAGTTTGAAAGAGCCTTCTCTACTAGAAGACTCTACCTGTTCATGAGAAGCCAGAGAAGCTATCTCGGGGTACCTGTAAAAAACCATGGACTCACATAAGAGGTTAAAGGTGTTTGTTTCATGGGAGAGTCACAGAGTATAACCAGTGTTAACCTAGATACTAAATGTCCTGTAAGACCCATTACCTTATGAGCTAACTTAGTATAACTATTTGCAAGATTACTGTATACTCTGGTACAGATGCTGGAGTTTACTGCCCTTTGTAGTGTGAACCTTCATTTCAGGTGCTGTGCATTTTAAGGTATCTTGTAAACTTTTTTCTTCCTTAGGCCAACAAGCTACCCTAAAACTGAGATCACAAGGCTTTCTGCTTCTCAGATTCGGAACCTCAATCCTGTTTTTGGAGGATCTGGACCTGCTCTCACCGGACTACGTAATTTAGGAAATACTTGTTACATGAACTCGATACTGCAGTGCCTATGTAATACCCCACATCTGGCTGATTATTTCAACCGCAACTGTTATCAGGATGATATTAATAGGTAAAGAAATATCATACTTTTTGCAGTACAGTATTAAAAGGGTGATCTAACCACACTTCCTTACCAGCCAGTTGCAGAGATGTCAAATTAGGAAAGAGGAAAATATTCTTAAGGACAGTGTAGAAATTGCCAGGACATGGAAGCAACCTAAGTGTCCATCGACAGATGAATGGATAAACAAGATGTGGCACATATATACAATGGAATATTACTCAGCCATAAAAAGAAATGAAATTGAGTTATTTGTAGTGAGGTGGATGGACCTAGAGACTGTCATACAGAGTGAAGTAAGTCAGAAAGAGAAAAACAAATACTGTATGCTAACACATATATATATGGAATCTTAAAAAAAAAAAATGGTTCTGAAGAACCTAGGGGCAGGACAGGAATAAAGACACACAGACACAGAGAATGGACTTGAGGACACGGGGACGGGGAAGGGTAAGCTGGGACAAAGTGAGGGAGTGGCATGGAGTTATATATACTACCAACTGTAAAATAGATAGCTAGTGGAAAGCAGCTGCATAGCACAAGGAGATCAGCTCAGTGCTTTGTGACCACCTAGAGGGGTGGGATAGGGAGAGGTGGGCGGGAGGGAGACACAAGAGGGAGGAGATATGGGGATATATGTATATGTATAGCTGATTCACTTTGTTATAAAGCAGAAACTGACACACCATTGTAAAGCAATTATACTCCAATAAAGATGTTTAAAAAAAAAAAAAGAACAGTGTAGAGAAAAGCCGCCTCTAATTGGTAAAGGACAGACAGGAAAGGAACAGTACAAGAAAGTGGAACCTCACTGTCATAAACTGGAGCCTGTTGATAAGGAATAGGAGACCGTGCAGGGCTGGCAGCCAAAAGGAGGCGAGTTGGAGGGGTGTAATCAAAGTAAGATTCAGATGGGTATTTGGTAATAAACCTGTGAATAAGTATTTTAGTGTAGGGTCACATATTACAGTATGTGAATAGTTTAATGTTGATGTCAAGAACCCACTGTACCTTGGCTTTTTATAATTCCTGTATTGCTTTTTTGTAACTTTAATTTTATTTGCAAAGGTCAAATTTGTTGGGGCATAAAGGTGAAGTGGCGGAAGAATTTGGCATAATCATGAAAGCCCTGTGGACAGGACAGTACAGGTATATCAGTCCGAAAGACTTTAAAATCACTATTGGGAAGATCAATGACCAGTTTGCAGGATACAGCCAGCAAGATTCACAAGAACTGCTTCTGTTCCTAATGGATGGTCTCCATGAAGATCTTAATAAAGTAAGAAATTTTTCTAAGTTGCAAAGGCCCCTTAGGGTTGCTTAACATTGTACTCATTTTTATAGCAATTTAAAATTATAGTTGGTGATTGTTCGGTGCTAATTTATTGAAACCTAGTGACTGTACTATGGCATGGAACTTTAAAACAAATATATCTGATAGGTCTAATATTTGAAAGGAAGTATATGCAATTTGTATTTACTTATGAAAATGTTAACAGGTTGTATTACTACAAGAAATTTGTAAATGTTGTAAATTTGTAAAAATAGTTGTCAGAGATGCTGTGTTTGTGACCCACATGACCAAATGATTGATGTGAAAAGTTATTACTGAGGCATCTTTGTCTGTATACTGTGGCTTCTTTTTAACACCAAGCTGTCCCCTTTCAGATACCTTTGGGGTCACCTTTCTTACCAGCGACCATATACATACACAAATAGACACACACACTTATCTATGTATATGTATGTGTGTGAATATATGTATGTTGTGTGTGTCTATATGTGTATATGTGTGTGAAGGTAGAAAGATAGATAGATAGAATGTATCCATCCATGAGACTAGGACAGCAAAATAACATCTGTCTAGTTGCAGCCCTAACTCCCAGCTATAGGTGGAATGTCTTTTCAAAACCAGACTTTTCAGCTCTTTAAATAAAAATTTGTTAAGAAATTGCAACAAGTTACATCCTTTTGATAAAGTGAGTTTTGGTATTTTAGGAGGTTTTTTTGGCTAGAATTTTTTTGTAGCACTTGATGAGATTAGAATTCCTTTCTGAAAAGAACAAGAAGTGTTTCTAAATCTGCAGTGTTTGTATTTAATATACTCTTTCAATTTTATATTTAAATGTTGACTTTGAGATATTAATATAGAGTCTAAATCTTATTTCCAGGCTGATAATCGGAAGAGACATAAAGAAGAAAATAATGATCATCTCGATGACTTTAAAGCTGCAGAACATGCTTGGCAGAAGCACAAGCAGCTCAATGAATCTATCATTGTTGCCCTTTTTCAGGGTCAATTCAAATCCACAGTACAGTGCCTCACCTGCCACAAAAAGTCTAGGACATTTGAGGCTTTCATGTATCTGTCTCTACCACTAGCATCTACAAGTAAATGTACATTACAGGTAAGTTTAGGATTGAGAGAAAATGATTTGTTGAAGAAAAATTCTGTTCATATGCACATAGAGGTGTACTTTATTCAGTAATTTATTTCTCTTGTTTGCCCCATAAACATTTTATAGGTTAAAACTAAAAAATTTTGTTTTAATTAGGTCTCTGTAGATTAGGAAAAAAACAGCATTTTTTAAAAGAAATTTTCCTTTTTAAAAGATATTTTCCTATAAAATACTCTTTTAGAGTTAATAATTTTTTTTAAGTTTGTATTTATTGAAGAAGTTTTAAAAGTTAATTTGGAAAATTGTATGTTGACTTTAACTTAGGTACAGTTTTTATAGGAATTTGCTCTACATGGGTATATCAAATAAATATGTTTTGCAGGCAACAGCGGTGTGATTTAGAGAGCTTGTTGACACCCTTTAGTGTTGGCTTCCTGTTAGTCAGAACTTCCTGAGCCACCAGGTAGAAGTTGTTCCTCAGTGCTCTCAGGGCATGCAGGACTTCTTCCCTCCTCTATAGGCAGCACCACCACTCGCCACACTCTCTGTCACTGTCAGCTCCCATCTGGGTCTGCATTCCTCACTAGATCATAAACTTTGTGGGGGCAGGAACTGTTTTGTAATAGTTTACTGTTGTATTCCTCATGCCTGGCAGAGTAACTTATTGAATAGATGCTCAGGGATACTGTGTTGAAAATATTAACAAGTATCTACTACTTGTTTTTGCCTCCAGGATTGCCTTAGATTGTTTTCCAAAGAAGAAAAACTCACAGATAACAACAGGTTTTACTGCAGTCATTGCAGAGCTCGACGGGATTCACTAAAAAAGATAGAAATCTGGAAGTTGCCACCTGTACTTTTAGTGCATCTGAAACGGTAAAAGGGACACATTTTTCTAAGTGTTTAGTACTTTTTAGATGAAGGACTTCTAAGTCTTTTTATTCTAAACACTTTGTTGTACTACCTGCTTAGGATGTATAACAAAGGAAGATTATCTGGTTAGGGTATCTGTAGGGAAACTAGGCAGAAATAATGAGATTCTAGTTCACCTTAGTGTTTGTAATAACAGGGCAAAGTGACAGCATCACTCTTTCATATAATTCTGTCTTTAAAAATCTGTGAAACTAGCGGGGAGGGATAGATTGGGAGTTTGAAATTGACACGTACACACTGCTATATTTAAAATGGATAACCAAGAGAATTCCTTGGTTGCCCAGTGGTTAGGACTCTGCACTTTCACTGCCAAGGGTGTGGGTTCAGTCCCTGGTTGGGGAATTAAGATCCTACAAGCCATGCAGCACAGCCAAAAAAATTAAAAATAAAAAATAAATAAAATAGATAACCACAGGGAGCTCTGCTCAATATTCCATAATAACCTAAATGGGAAAAGAATTTGAAAAAGGATAGATACATGTATATGTATAACTGAATCACTTTGCTGTACACCCAAAGCTAACACACATTGTTAATCAATGATACTCCAATATAAAATAAAAAAAAAAAAAATCAGTGAAACTAAATTATTGCATTTCAAATATGAAAATTTTAAATCATTACAAAGCATTCAGTGAAACTGTATAAAAATAATGTTATACAATATAACTCTAACACACTATTAGATAAAATTTGTCATACAAACAATAAAGTAAACATAACAAAAAAGAATACTGTGCTGAAAATGAAATATATGAGTTTTTTAAAAGTGTAATTTTTAAAGATAAAACATTAAGGATGCCATTGTAGAGTGCAGACATATTTTGCCCAGATTTTTCCAGCCAATGAAAAAGATCTGGACCTATAGCAGTAGAAGAATAATGGCGAGAGAGTTGTAAAACATGTGCCAGGTCTTTTGCTCTGATTCTTTGTCTTTATGGTATCCATCTGTGGAGTGATAACTTCAAGTCATTTTTTGGAAAAACTTTAAAAGGAAGTTTCATCTGTTTATTGAGAGCTCTAATTTTTGTTTCAAAGAAAGCATTTCTTTTTAATTTTTTGTTTCATCTTATATTATTGGAGATTCTTAGGCAGTTATTTATGTTAATTTCCACATTGATATGTTCAAATTCCTCTTGTGTAAATTTTCTGACAAAAGCTTATTATATCAGTTGTCCTTTTCTGCTTCTTGCAGATTGTGGAGGTATAAACATTCTATAGATGATTACACATTTGTTCTGTTAAAATTTTTAATGCTGTGTATTACTCTTGGAGAATATCTAAAAGTATAAATGGTTCAGAGTTCATTTTTTTAAAAATAATTCTGAAATAACCATATTACACTAACCAAAATACCAGTATTTTGGTGTTTAAAGAAGCAGAATATGTCAGGCTAATGGAATGCCATTATTTCAGTCACTAGTTTATGTGCTTGCAATTACCAGCTCTAGTGTCCCCAAAAGTACAAGCTTAAATCTAGAGCAGCTCTCCTCTGTCATTCCTCTGTTCTTTTGTAGTGATTAGCATTATAAATGGGGGTTTTCATAACTTTTTACCTTTGTAGAAGACTAATCTAACAGCTTTAGCTGGTCTAAGGATTAAGGGACCAAGGTATGGCCCTACCTCTACCACTCTAGCTGTTTGACCTGGGGTTAGACATTTAACTCATTATTGATGGGGGATTTTTGCAGAAACTAATGCCTGCAGCTGGTGATTTGTTATGTAAATGAATATTGAAATGCCTACGGTCAATAACGTTCAGGTAACAGAAGACGTATTAATACGTCTCTGGTCAATAATGTGTTAATATCTGTGTACGTCATTTTCTTCATTTGTAAAACAAATGACACCAAGTACAGCAAGTCCCCTACATAGGAACGAGTTCTGTTCTGAGAGTGCGTTTGTAAGTCCAATTCATTCGTTAAGTCCAACAAAGTTAGCCTAGGTACCCAACTAACTCCACTGTATAGTACTGTACTGTAATAGGTGTATAATACTTTTCACTCAAATAATACATAAAAAACAAACAAACACAAAAAATAAAACATTTTTAATCTTACAGTGTAGTACCTTGAAAAGTATAGTAGTACAGTACAACAGCTGGCATACAGGGGCACATTTACATCTTTGAAAGTTCACAACTTGAAGATTCGTATGTAGGGGACTTACGTTATCTTTTTCTTCTTCTTTTTTTCTCTTCTTTTTTTCTTTTTTTTTCTTTTTTGGCCGTGCCACGCGGCATGTGGGATCTTAGTTCCCTGACCAGGGATCGAACCCACGCCCCCTACATTGGAAGCGCCGAGTCTTAACCTCTGGACCACCAGGGAAGTTCGAAACCAGGTGTCTTTAACAGGTCCCTCCACTATTAAAATTCTGATTGTGTGTTTGAAATGGATTTTATTGTCCTGTCTAAAAATCTGGATTGTTAATGAATGAATTAGGGTTCATTCTGATGTCTTTCTTTGGTCTGTCAGTGTAATTGCTGTAATGTTATGCTCTACAGTTTTTCCTACGATGGCAGATGGAAGCAAAAATTACAGACATCTGTGGACTTCCCATTAGAAAATCTTGACTTGTCACAGTATGTTATTGGTCCAAAGAACAATTTGAGGAAATATAACTTGTTTTCTGTTTCGGTAAGTATCTCATTAAACTAAATACGTTTTCTTTCGAAGCAAACTAAAAAACCAAGTTTCAAGTGGTTCCTTACCTCATAGGAAAGTAAGAACAACATAAGTCTTTGACATTATTGACATATTTTAAATAATTCAATTTGATTTGATTTTCTGTCTTGTTTGGCACAGAATCACTATGGTGGGCTGGATGGAGGCCACTACACTGCCTATTGTAAAAATGCAGCAAGACAGCGGTGGTTTAAATTTGATGATCATGAAGTTTCTGATATTTCCGTTTCTTCTGTGAAATCTTCAGCAGCTTATATCCTCTTTTATACGTCATTGGGACCACGAGTAACTGATGTAGCCACATAAGGAGAAGTAGGTTATAAGCTAGTTATCTTTTAACAGGCTGAGCAACACAACTCTTGAAATGCTTAAAGATTCTGGATAGCTATAGCTGGCCATTTAAAGGAATTCTAGGACAGTGAGAGTTGTGTTACTATACCATACACTTCAGGTCAGTGCTATTATCAGAAAACTGACCAAGAACATTTAACAAGTATTGCAGTAAGCAAGCATTCCTTACAGGTACCATTTATTTCAAAACAACTTTTTTAGTTTACTCCAAAGTTAAAATAATTAGCTAAGCATAATTATTCTACTGGTCTGAAAACCATTGTATCCTTTATTTTCCTTTTTACTGTTATGGTCTTTTCACATTTCTAAATCCCAGCTTGATCTATGAATACTCTAGAATGATGTAAAACAGATAGGAATGTATGTGTATATATTTATTGCACACTTGCACATCAAATCAATGTACATAGTATAATATGTGGTCCTTTTGTGAAGCCTAGAACTCAGAGGATTGCTTTTTTTTTTTTTTCTTTCCTTTTGGCCTATTCTGAGTAATTGCAGTGCTTTCTTAGGGAAATGACAGGGCAAAGCTATTTTTCTGTTGGCTTTGGGCTGTATTTGTGCACTAAATCTTTATTCTAAAAAAATAAATGGAAACTTTTCTTTAATTTTTTAAATGAGAATTTTCATTTACACCTACATTAAAATCTTAATGAGAAAAATAATTTAAAACCCTGTAAGTGTTCTGTCTTTAATTTTATATTATTAAACATAGAACAGTAGAATTATAGATTTTATACATACACTCTTTATACCACTACAGTGACTTAAAATTTAGTACATTTATTCCTTTGCATCACTTGATTCCACTCGTCCTTCACCTTGACCCTGAACTGCATATCGATAGCACTTATGATTCTCTCAGAGTTGGGAGTCAGAGTAAGATATAAATAACTTAATGCACAGACTCATTCTATCAAGAGTAGTAGAATTCTTAGGATTAAGATAAAAAGAGAAGAGTCAGACATGACTGCAAAGTGAACTGCATTATAAACCACATCTTTACAAAGTGATGTATTAAAAGGGATAGAGGAGCTTATAATTTATCATTTACCTCAGGGACTTAGTTGTTATAGTTAAATTCAATATATAACACTCCATATAAAGACAAGATTCTAAAGGTGCTTCTGAAAGATGTCACCATTAGTGGACTCCCAGGAAGAAGATGAAAGGATGGTGTTGAATTGTGAAACTGACAACTTTTCATGTTCTACAATTAGTCTGAGAGATTATAGTTTCTTGCCTAAATTATCTGAACAATTAAATATTTTCAAATCACATTCCTAACCTCACAGAGCCACTTGAACAAAAGTTATTTTGGTTTAGCTCCATGAAGTATCTTTGGAAAATAATTTGTTGGATATATATAATTATTATGAGATAGTTTATGCTAAAAATACACACTAATAAACACTGTACTTTGAAACCTGAACACAATACTTACAGTCTGATTGCTTTGAAGGTCCCCATTCGTTAGCATTGCATCATTTTCATGCTGCCTCTTTCAGTGGGCCAGGACCCATCTTTTTATAGACTTACCTTGTGAAAGGTTGCATAACATGCCAGAAAGACTTAAAAATGTCAGTGATGCAAGTAAGTTGCAAGAGTTTTAATGACAAAGCAAAACTTAAGTACTAGGTTCTAATTGCTAGTTTTGCAATTTTCAGGAAACACCATTTTCCTAGCTCTTGCGTTTTTGTATAGGTATAGAAAAGGGCTGGCAGCTATAGAACAGGAGATATGCTGTAGCGGTTTGAACTGAAGTATCTGGAATCTCACTGGCTCGTGTGTCATCAAAGTTATACCAGGCGTGAGTCACTGAGTTTTTGCAGAAAGCAGTGTAGTGGCCACCATCCAGATCACCAAAGTGGTTCTACGGGAGAAAGGAATGTCACACAGTATTTACATTTGAATACCTTAACTATTAGAACCAAAACGGTAGGGCCAAGAAATATTTTTATAATTGTCCCTTATACTGGATTAAAAGGAAATCATATGTTACGTTAAATCATACATATAGCCTGACTGGTATATTTTTCATGTCAGTGAAATGGTTATATATTGTGTCCATCGATTACTTAATAGACTCTGTGAATGAAATAGGATAGTATTTGGCATCTTCTAATATTTATCAGTTAATACTGAGCACCAACTGTACATAGACTATTAAACATAAAAGGAAATTTTAAAATAAGAAAATAGTCATCTTTCCTAAATGAGCCTATAGTTTAATTTTGAAGACAGTCTAAGATAGACATGAAAAAAGACATTTAACATTGGAACAAGACATTAAAACAACTGCATACTCTGCTACCACACAGTTTGAGGAGGTTGTACAGCAACAGCCCCCTTGGTCATCCAAGGCCCAGAAAAGAACCTGTTCTATTCTCTTTTTCCCATGTCTTCCCTAACCCAGTAAAGCAATGTTTGAAACAAAGGCATTGGAGAACCTCACTTCTCAGAAGGTGGTATGGCATAGAGCAGGGGTTGACACACCATTTGCCCATGGGTCAAAGCCAGCCCGCTGCCTGTTTTTATATGGCCTGTGAACTAAGAATGCATTTTATATTTTTATATGGTTGAAAAAAATCAGAAGAATAATATTTTGTGACGTGTGAAATTATATGAACTTCAGATTTTTCAATGTCCTTAAATAAAGTTTTATGGGAACACAGCCATGCTCACTTGTTTATGTTTTTAAGTGGCTGCTTTCACACTACAAGTGTAAGACAAGAGAGACTATAGACTACATGGCCTGCAAATCCTAAAATATTTACTATCTAGCTTTTTAAGTTTGCTGACCACTGGGGTAGAGGGAAGAAAATGGATTTTTCTAGTCAATTTTATGAATACAGCTCTAATACTACACAATGACCTTAAGGAAATTATTTAACCTTTCTGAGCTTTAATTCCCCTATCTTTTAAAATGGGTAATAAGACCTTGTCTTATACAACTACTGTTTCTCTTATAGTGCTAGCACATAGGAGGTACTTACTAAGTGTTCCCTTAGACCTTCATCTTCCCCACATCTCCTGTTACACCTTAGAGAAATATCCCAAAGCTGACATTTTAAAGATTCAGGCTCTGGTCCTGGTCTTGGCCATGTGACCTTAAGCTGATATGCTTAAACTTCCTTATTTATAAAATGGTGCCCATAATAGTGTGATGTAATTTGAGAAAAACAAAACATCTGGTGGATCCAGATGATGAAGTAATGTTCTCAAGTGACTAGACAGATTATGGCTGGAATATGTTCTGTTTTGATGACAATGTAAACAAAAAAAATTGACATAGTAGAATAGGGTAGGGTGAAGCATCATTCTAGACTTCCATTCCCAGTAATTTTGGCAGACAATTAGCTAGCCTAAAAGCCTTAGTTACGAAACTGTAAAGAATGCTCGATAGGGACTTCCCTGGTGGCGCAGTGGTTAAGAAACTGCCTGCCAATGCAGGGGACACAGGTTTGAGCCCTGGTCCGGGAAGATCCCACATGCCGCAGAGCAACTAAGCCCATACACCACAACTACTGAGCCTGCGCTCTAGAGCCCACAAGCCACAACTACTGAGCCCACGCACCTAGAGCCCATACTCCGCAACAAGAGAAGCCACCACAATGAGAAGCCCATGCACCACAACGAAGGGTAGCTCCCGCGCGCCATAACTAGAGAAAGCCCATGTGCAGCAACGAAGACTCAACCAGCCAAAAAAAATAAAACAGAATGCTGGATAAAACATGGTAAATACCCTTTAAAATATATGGCTAACTTTAAAGATTGTATAGTGAGAGTAATCTCCAGGGGCCAAGAACAGAGGAAATAAAAGATTAGCATGATGTGTGGTTAATGCTGTGACTGCCTGAGAGCAAAGACAGTTCCTGGTCCCTGGAACCACAGTGCTTGGGTTTTAAAGGTCACACAAGGGCTGGAGGTAAAGTCTTAAGTCCCTGCAAGGTGAGGAGCTGGATTGAAATCCACACACATAGCCACAACTTCTTAAAGAGAGTCACCCTCAATAAAAGAATACACTGGGGGGAACAATTCCATCCTCCAGTGCTTAGCTTAGGCTTTGGGTACAAAGAATAAAAGTCATTCCTGGAAAGTCGTTACCACAGACCTGGCTTCTCTTTGGTTTGGGATTCAAATTTATACTACCGTCTGTGTCTCAGAATCCTGTGAATTTAAGGTGAGAATGAAAAGTATTTTGGGGTTGCTTGGCAAAAGAAAAGAGAATTACTTTCTGATTGATGCACCTTAATTCAGGCTGTACAGGATACCCACATATAAAACCCAGTGATGCTGAACTCAAAATTCAATATTACAGAACAGACAAGGAAACAATTCACCAGGAGTAAGAGAAGGCAATAAATAGCAAGATTAAAAACTCCAAGGACTTTAGGTAATAGAGACTATACAGAAAGTATATAGACATTTAAGAAAAGGAAGCAAACTGAAAACCTAAAAAGAACTTTCAGAAATGATAAATACTTGAAATTAAAAATTTAATGTAGAGAGTAAATAGTACATAGAATTGAAGAGAGAATGAATAAACTATAGAAACAAAACAGGAAATTACCCTGAGTGTAGTAGTGACGAGACATTGAATGAGGGACTTCCCTGGTGGCATAGTGGTTTAAGAATCCACCTGCCAGTGCAGGGGACATAGGTTCAAGCCCTGGTCCGGGAAGATCCCACATGCTGCAGAGTAACTAAGCCCGTGCACCACAACTACTGAGCCTGCACTCTAGAGCCCACAAGCCACAACTACTGAAGCCCGCACACATAGAGCCCGTGCTCCACAACAAGAGAAGCCACCACAATGAGAAGCCTACACACTGCAACAAAGAGTAGCCCCCGCTCGCCGCAACTAGAGAAAGCCTGCGTGCAGCAACAAAGACCCAACGCAGCCACAAATAAAAAAAAAAAAAGTTGAATGAGAACATTCAGTATATGCCTAGAAGTTCTAGAGAATATAGGAGCAAAACAGTATTGAAAGTGATAATGACTAGAAATGATTAATGAAAGGCATGAATCTTCAAATTTAGGAAATACAGTGAACCAAGGATAAATAAAAATAATACTGCCAGACAACAAACACAAAGAGAAAAGTTTTTAAAGCAACAAGAAGAAAAGATTACCTACAAAAGAATAACATGATGGTAGAACTCCATGGCAGCCATATAAACAGAAATAATAAAATAGTTTCAAAATGATAAAAGAAAATAATCTAGAATTTGGTCTCTAGTTAAATTATTCAAGAATCAAAGTAAACTAAAGACTTTTTCAATCAAAAACTTGGGAGACTTCAGGATAAGAGACCCTTGTTGAAAAGTCTACTGAAATATGTCCTACACAAATAAATAAAATTGAATACAAATGAAAAAGTAATATATAAGAGAGATTAGTTTGCAAAAAGGTTGGTAAAGATCCTGGTAAATCTAGCCTGCCCCTGCCCCCTCCCATGGCCACACTGCAAGGGTGAGGTCCTGGGGAGCAAGGTCCAGTCCGGCACCTGCTATCCCTCTCCCTCTCCTGCCATCCATTGCCTCAACTTCCCTCCACCGACCGGCACACAGAGCCCAGGTCTGTGGTCATGTGCGCGGCGGCAGGCAAGTGTGATGAGGCGGGCAGTGCTGCAGCTTTGTACCCTGAGTAAAGGGCTCCTTGCTCCCATCAGAGAACTGACTCAAGGATCTCAGAATCCCGAGAAACAGAGAGTCTTCCACATTCATGAAATTCCAGATAAGTTGCAGGAGATAGTAGGAGCATCCACAAACTGGAGAGACCACGTGAAAGCAATGTAGGAAAGAAAATTACTTCATAGTTTTTTGGCTAAGTCACAGGAAGGACTGCCACCTAGGAGAATGAAAGACAGTTACACTGAAGTTCTCTTACCTTTGGGCAGTCAGCCTGAATTACGAGAGAAATATTTGACTGTTCAAAACACTGTAAGGTTTGGCAGGATTCTTGAGGATCTTGACAGCTTAGGAGTTCTTATTTGCTACATGCACAACAAAAAACATTCAGCTAAGATGTCTCCTTTATCAATAGTTACAGCCCTGGTGGACAGGATTGATATGTGTAAGAAGAGCTTAAGCCCAGAACAGGACATCAAGTTCAGTGGCCATGTTAGTTGGGTTGGGAAGACGTCCATGGAAGTGAGGATGCATATGTTCCAGTTACACGACAATGAATTTTCCCCTGTTTTGGATGTGACGTTTGTAATGGTGTCTCGTGATTCTGAAAACAAAGGGCGGGCATTTGTAAATCCACTCACCCTTGAAAGCCCAGAGGAAGAAGAGCTCTTTAGACAAGGAGAATTGAACAAGGGGAGAAGGGTTGCCTTCAGCTCCATGTCATTACTGAAAATGGCTCCCACTGCTGAGGAGATGACAACCATACATGAGATGTTTCTTAACATGCTGGATCCAAAGACTATAAGTTTTTGAAGTCGAGTTTTGCCTCCTAATGCAGTGTGGATGGAGAAACCTTTAGCGAGAGTCATCAAGGAAAAAAAGAGAGAGGGCCCAAATCAATATAAATCACAAATGAAAAAGAAGTCACAACTGACACCACAGAAATACAAAGGATCATGAGACTTCCCTGGTGGTTCAGTGGGTAAGACTCCATGCTCCCAATGCAGGGGGCCTGGATTTGATCCCTGGTCTGGGAACTAGACCCCGCATGCATGCCACAACTAAGAGTCCACATGCTGCAACGAGGATGTCTGAATGCCGCAAATAAGAAGCCCTCGTGATGCAGCTATGAGCCCGCATGCCACAACTAAAAGATCCCGCATGCTACAACTAAAGATCCCACATGCAGCAACTAAGATCCCAAGTGCCACAACTAAGACTTTTCACAGCCAAAATTTTAAAAAAAAGTACAAAGGATCGTAAGAGTACTACAAGCAAGTATACGCCAATAAAATGGATAGCCTAGAAGAAATGGACAAATTCTTAGAAAGGACAACCTTTCAAGACTGAACCAGCAAGAAATAGAAAATATGAACAGACCAATGACAAGTACTGAAATTGAAACTGTGATTAAAAATCTTCCATCAAACAAAGTCCAGGACCAGATGGCTTCACAGGTGAATTCTATCAAACATTTAGAGGAAAGTTAACACCTACCCTTCTGAAATTCTTCCAAAAAGTTGCAGAGGAAGGAACACTCCCAAACTCATTCTATGAGGCCACCATCACCCTGATATCAAAACCACACAAAAAAAGAAAATTAAAGGCCAATATCACTGATGAACATAGACGCAAAAATCCTCAACAAAATAATAGCAAACCGAATCCAACAACACATTAAAAGGATCATACACCATGATCAAGTGGGATTTATCCCAGGGATGCAAGGATTCTTCAATTTATGCAAATCAGTCAATGTGATACACCATATTAATAAATTGAAGAATAAAAACCATATGATTATCTCAACAGATGAAGAAAAAGCTCTCAACAAAATTCAACATCCATTAATGATTAAAAAAAAAAAAAAACTCTCCAGAAAGTGGGCATAGAGGGAACCTTCCTCATATAATAAAGGCCATATATGACAAACCAACAGCAAACATCATTCTCAATGGTGAAAAACTGAAAGCATTTCCTCTAAGATCAGGAACAAGACAAGGATGTCCACTCTCGCCACTATTATTCAACATAGTCTTGGAAGTCCCAGCCACGGCAATCAGAGAAGAAAAAGAAATAAAAGGAATCCAAATTGGAAAAGAAGAAGTAAAACTGTCACTGTTTGCAGATGACATGATAGTATACATAGCAAATCCTAAAGATGCTACCAGAAAACTACTAGACCTCATAAATGAATTTGGTAAAGTTACAGGATACAAAATTAATACACAGAAATCTCTTAACACATTAAAAGGAACCCTCCCAAGCTCATTCTATGAGGCCACCATCACCCTGATACCAAAACCAGACAAAGATATCACAGAAAAAGAAAATTAAAGGCCAATACACTGATGAACATAGACGTAAAAATCCTCAACAAATAATAGCAAACCAAAAGATTAGAAAGAGAAATTCCAGAAACAATCCCATTTACCATTGCATCAAAAAGAATAAAATACCAAGGAATAAACCTAGCTAAGGAGGCAAACGACCTGTACTCAGAAAACTATAAGATACTGATGAAAGAAAGAAAAGATGACACAACCAGATGGAGAGATATACCATACTCTTGGATTGGAAGAATCAATACTGTGAAAATGACTATACTACCCAAAGCAATCTACAGATTCAATGTAATCCCTATAAAATTACCAATGGTATTTTTCACAGAATTAGAACAACAATATTACAATTTGTATGGAAACACAAAAGACCATGAATAGCCAAAGCAATATTGAGAAAGAAAAATGGAGCTGGAAGAATCAGGCTCCCTGACTTCAGACTATACTACAAAGCTACAGTCATCAAAACAGTTGGTACTGACACAAAAACAGAAATATGGATCAATGGAGCAGGATAGAAAGTCCAGAGATAAACCCACACACCCATGGTTACCTAATCTATGACAAAGGAGGCAAGAATGTACACTGGAGAAAAGACAGTCTCTTCAATAAGTGGTGCTGGGAAAACTGGACAGCTACATGTAAAAGAATGAAATTAGAACGCTCCCTAACACCATACACAAAAATAAACTCAAAATGGATTACAGACCTAAATGTAAGATCAGACACTATAAAACTCTTAGAGGAAAACATAGGAAGAACACTCTTTGACATAAATTGCAGCAAGATCTTTTTTGATCCACCTCCTAGAGTAATACAAATAAAAACAAAAATAAACAAATGGGACCTACATAAACTTAAAATCTTTTGAACAGCAAAGGAAACCATAAACAAAACAAAAAGACAACGTGCAGAATGGGAGAAAATATTTGCAAATGTAGCAACTGACAAGGAACTAATCTCCAAAGTATACAAACAGCTCATGCAGCTCAATATCAAAAAAAGAAACAACTGAACAATAAATGGGTGTAAGATCTAAATACACATTTCTCCAAAGAAGACATACATATGGCCTAAAAGCACACGAGAAAGATGCTGAACATCACTATTAGAGAAATGCAAATCAAAACCACAATGAGGTATCACCTCACACTGGACAGAATGGCCATCATCAAAATATCTACAAACAATAAATGGTGGAGAGGGTGTGGAGAAAAGGGAACCCTCATACACTGTTGGTAGGAATGTAAATTGGTACAGCCACTATGGAGAACAGTATGGAGGTTCCTTAAAAAACTAAAAATAAAGCTACTGTATGATCCAGCAATCCCACTCGTGGGCATATATCTGGAGAAAGCCATAATTTGAAAAGATACGTGCACCCCAATGTTCATTGCAGCACTATTTACAATAACCAGGACATGGAAGCAACCTAAATGTCCATCAACAGAGGAATGGACAAAGAAGATGTGGTACACATATACAATGGAATATTACTCAGTCATAAAAAAGAACAAAATAATGCCATTTGCAGCAGCATGGATGGACCTAGAGATTGTCATAATAAGTGAAGTAAGTCAGACAGAAAGACAAATATCATATGATATCGCTTATATGTGGAAACTAAAAAAAGGGTATAAATGAACTTATCTACAAAAAAAATAGAGTTACAGATGTAGAAAACAAACTTATGGTTACCGGGGGGTAAGGAGAGGGGCATAAATTGGGAGTTTGGGATTGACATATACACACTACTATATATAAAACAGATAACTAATAAGGACCTACTGTATGTATAGCACAGGGAACTCTACTCAATACTCTGTAATGACCTATATGGGCAAAGAAGCTTAAGAAAAGAGTCTATATATGTATATGTATAACTGATTCACTTTGCTGTACAGCAGAAACTAACACAACAATCAACTTACTTCAATACAAATTTTTTAAAATAAATAAAATAAAATAAATAGCGTTATAAAAAGAAAATCCTAAGATGCCATCAAAGAACTACTAGAACTCATCAAAGAATTTGGTAAAGTTGCAGGATACAAAATTAATATACAGAACCTACTGCATTTCTGTACACTAACAACAAACTGTCAGAAAGAGAAATTAACACAAAAACAGACACATAGATCAGTGGAACAGAATAGAGAGCCCAGAAATGAACCCACATTTACATGGTCAATTAATCTATGACAAGGGAGACAAGAATACACAATGGGGAAAAGACAGCCTCTTAGAGAAATGGTGTTGGAAGAGAGGACAGCTACATGCAAAAAAATCAGACTAGATTACTCTCTCACAACATGCACAAGAATAAATTCAAATGGATTAAAGATTTAAATGTAAGACCTGAAACCAGAAAACTTCTAGAAGAAAACATAGGCAGTATGCTCTTGGACATTGGTCTTAGTAATATTTTTTTGCATGTATCTCCTCAGGCAAGGGAAACAAAAGCAAAAATAAACAAATGGGACTACATCAATCTAAAAAGCTTTTGGATAGTGAGGCAAACTATCAACAAAACAAAAAGGCTGCCTCCTAAATGAGAGAAGATATTTGCAAATGATATATCAGATAAGGGGTTAAAATCCAAAATATATAAGTAACCCATACAACTCAACATCCAAAAAACAAAAACCCTATTAAAAAATGGGCAGAGGAGCTGAATAGAATTTTTTCCAAGGAAGACACACAGATGGCCAACAGGTACCTGAAAAAATGCTCAATATCACTAGTCATCAGAGAAATGGACATCAAAACCACAATGAGACATCACTTCACACCTGTTAGAATGGCTATTATTAAAAAAGATAAAGTGTTGGTGAGAATGTGAAGAAAAGGGAACCCTAGTACACTGTTGGTGGAAATGTAATTTGGTGCAGCCACTATGGAAAACAGTATGAAGATTCCTCAAAAAATTAAAAATAGAAGCAGCATATGATCCAGCAATTCCACTCCTGGGCATATATCCAAAGAAAACCAAAACACTAATTTGAAAAAATATATGCACCCTTATGTTCATTGCAGCATTATTTACAATAGCCAAGATATGGAAGCAACCCAAGTGCCCATCAATAGATGAATGGATAAAGAAGATGTGTGGCGTATATACACAATCGAATACTAGTCATCCATAAAAAAAAAAAAAAAGAATGAAATCTTGCCATTTGTGACAACATGGTTGGACCTAGCGGGTAGTATGCTAAGTGAAATAAGTCAGCCCATGAAAGACAAATACTATACAATTTCACTTATATGTGGAATATGAAAAACAAAACACATGAACAAACAAAACAGAAACAGAGTTATAGCTACAGAGAGCAAACAGGTAGTTGCCAGAAGGGAGAGGCATAGGCGAAGGAAAGATAGACGTGAGGGAGATTAAGAGGTACAAACTTTCAGTTGCAAAACAAATGAGTCACAGGGATGAAATATACAGTGTGGGGAATATAGTCAATAACTATATAATATCTTTGTATAGTGATATAGCATAACTAGACTTACTGTAACCATTTTGAAATGTATAGAACTATCAAATCACTCTGTTGTGTGACAGGAACTAACATATTGTTTTAAGTCAATTATACTTGAAAAACAAACAAACAAACTCATAGAAAAAGAAACCAGATTTGTAGTTACCAGAGGCGGGGGGGTGGGTGAAGGAGGAATTGGAGGAAGGTGGTCAAAAGGTACAAACTTCCAGTTATAAGATAAATAAGTACCAGGGATGAAATGTACAACATAAATATAATTAACACTGTTGTATGTCATATATGAAAGTTGTTATGAATAAATCCTAGGAGTTCTCATCACAAGGAAAACTATTTTTCTATTTCTTTAATTTTGTATTTATATTAGATGATGGATGTTCATTAAACTTACTGTGATAATTTCATGATTAAATAATTATGCTGTACATCTTATACAGTGCTGTATGTCAATTATATCTCAATAAAACTGGAAGAAAACAAAAGAAAAGGGCCGAAAAAGAACAAATAATATCATCCAAAAGAAAGCTGGAATAGTTTTTTCAATATCAGACTAGACAGACTTTAAGTGAAAAAGTATGGCTAAGTATAAAAGATTCCCCTAGCATGATAAAAGGAACAATTCACTACAAAGATATAAAATTGCACACATAGCTTCAAACTATGACAATTACTGGAAAATTGTGGCAAAATCACAGTCTTTTTTATCATATATCTTTCAGTTATTAATCTTGTTAAAGCAAACAAAAACTTATTAAGAGTATATATTCAAACAACACAATTAACGAATTATATTTAATGGACATATGGAACCCTGAACCTAATTTAAAAATTCTTTTCAAGCACACACAAAACTATGACACAAAGTGAGTATCACTCACGTACCAAGAATGGATACCATTTGGACCATATTTTCTGATAAGAATGCAATTAAGTTAGAAATTAGTAACAAAAAGATGACTAAATAAAATTATGTTTGGAATTTTTCAAATGCACCTCTAAATAACATGTTGATGGAAACTCAAAGAAAGTACAAGAAGGGAAATAAAGACCAGAAATTAATGAAATAGAACACAAAGGAATAAAGAATCAACAAAACCACAAGCTGGTTCTTTCAGATAACAAAATAGATAAACTTTGGCAAGACTGACCAAGAAAAAACAGATTAGACACAGATAATATTAAGAATAAACAAAGGGAGAACTGAGAATTCCATAGAGATATTAAAATGTCAAGAGTATACTGTGAGCAATTTTCTGCCAATAAATTTGAAAATGTAAAAAGTGGGAAGTTTTAAATATAATTTTTTAAACCATGCTAAAGTAAAACAAAGCTTTTATAAGATAGAATAGGTAAGTGTCTTCATGATCTTTGGGTAGAGCAATTTGTGGTATTTTCACGCAGTGTAATACTATAGAGCAACGAGAAGGAACAAACTACAATACATGCAACAATAGGAATGAATGTTGCATAATTTTGAGTAAAAGAAGCCAGGCACAAAAGAGTACACACAGTATGATTCCATTTCTATAAAGCACAAGAGCTGGCAAAACCTATTCTGTCAGCAGCCAGTGGTCTCCTGGACTAGAAGGGGGCACAAGGGCAGTTAGGGTGCTGGTAATATTCTACTTGGACTATTTCCTGGTTACATGGGCAGGTTACCTTTACGAAAATTTATTGATTTTTACATTCATGGCTTGCATTTTTCTATATGTATGTTTTATCTCAATAAAAAGTTTATTTTTTCAAAAATGAAGAAACAGAAACTCCTGAATAGTCTCATCCTGGCTAAAGCAAATTGAAAAAATATTTAAAAATCCACCCACCAAGAATAAAAATTTCAGGACCAGATAGTTTTTTTGTTTAATTCTACCAGCCTTTCAAAAAACAAGTTATTTTTATCTTCTGCAGACTGTGCCAAAGAATAGAAAAGAATGACCAGCTTATTTTATGAGGCTAGAAACAGGCTGATCCGCAAGACAAAAACAGAAAAGAACAGTATGAGAAAGTTACACGTTAGTTTCTCGACTGTGAAAATAGATACAAAAAATGTGAAAACATTTTTAGCAAAGAAAAAAGAAATTAAGTGTTTTATGTTAATAGATTAAAGGAGAGATTCAGGTCAGTTATCTTCAAAATGTGATCTGGGAGAACATACACACACACACGTATATATAAAGGTTCATGTGTTAGCACATGACAATGCATTATACAAAGTTGTAGGAGCAGAATGCTGGAAACAACCTAACGGTCCAGCAACAGGAGAAATGATAAATAAATAGACACAACGAATTAGTAAATGCAGGTAAATGTATGCACTAAAGCTAATATATCACTATGGATTAATATCATAAAAATAATGCTGAGGAAAAAAGTTACAGAAGGATATGTACAGTTAATGATACTAGATTTATAAAACACACAAAACACACTATATCACACATGTGTGATAAAAGTGTGAAAGTATAGTACAGACACATATGAAAGAATGCATGGGTATAATTCCCTCCAAATTCAGGACAGAGAAGGGAGAGGAGTGGGGTTGTTAAAGATACACAGGGGCTTGATGTTTTCTACAATATTCTATTCTTAACATCTGTGTGCACACTTACTGTATTCTGTTTTCTGTGCTCGAAATATTTCATAATTTAAAAAAGTTTTTCTAGAAGCCAATCATCTGAAAAGGGTTGAAGGAGGTAAACACTGTTGGTGTATGATCACTATTTTCAAATATTTGAAGAGTCATCATGTATAAGAAAGAAGAATGTGTTCTGTTTAACTAACACATATGTACAAGCATTTGTTAACCAAAAATCCACGTACATATTACTATTACTACCTCAGAGGACAGAATTAGGACAAATGGAAGGAGTTACAAGGACGAAGGTAGATTTGTGCCCCATACAGAGAGACAAGTTAACAATCAGAGGCAGCATAACATGGCAGTGAGAGCAGGACAGTTTGGAGCCAGCCTGCCTGGCTTCAGGTCCTGGCTCTGCCCTTTGTAGGCAGTAGATTGGAGCAGATTATTTAACCTCTGTTCCTGTTTCCCATTCTGTAAGATGGGGATAATAATAGTGCCTACACTTCACAGGGCTACATAAGGATTAAATGATTGATAATGCATAAAGTGCTTGGAACAGTGCTTGGTACATAGCAAGCACTATATGTTTGTAAAATAAACCAAACAAATCTGGCAGATAAAGAGCCTTCCTTATAAAGCAGGAAGCTCTTTAAGGGCTTATTCAAAAGCTGGATAAATCTCTGTTAAGGGTGGTGTGGAGGTAATCCTTCCCTTCTGGTCTAGCTGAGTACTTCTCAAACTTCCATATGCATTCGAATCACATGGGGATCTTGATAAAATGCAAGTTTCTAGTCAGTAAATGTGGGGTGGAGCCTGAGATTCCTTATTCCTAACAGGTGTCTCCTGGGGACGACACCTTGAGTAACAGAGCTATGGATGGCCTTTCCCTATGACCATACATTGCAGTTTCTAAGATGCTTAGTTCTTGTTTCTGATCAATCATCAGTTTGCAGCAAATTCTAGACATATTTCTCTTTCAAAACCAATTTTTACCCTTCAATTAACTAATAATTTAAACACTAAAAGGATTAAGAATTTATAGGAAGCTTGGGTGACTCTTTTTATGTAACTGTAGATAATTACCACATAATTTTTAATAATTCTGCTTTTGGATTTTTTTTGAAGCAGAAACACTTATAATGAGATGTTAAAACAGTAAAATATAGGGGGGGACGTATCATTTTGGAATTCATAT
The DNA here is from genome assembly GCF_965194825.1 of Balaenoptera physalus. Taxonomy (NCBI): domain Eukaryota; kingdom Metazoa; phylum Chordata; class Mammalia; order Artiodactyla; family Balaenopteridae; genus Balaenoptera; species Balaenoptera physalus. The sequence goes on along the minus strand of NC_138883.1, from coordinate 89,994,600 downwards.
TAGAGTCTATTATGATAGGGAAGAGGATGTCACTCTAGATTTCCAAATTGGCGAGTGAGAGAAGGAAAATCATGTTTAAGGGCAGGATAAATTACAAAGGAGAATGTCAAGGCTTGAAGTAAAAAGGAAAAAGTAAAGAAGGATTTTTTTTTAAGTTTGAAGTATGGTTCTGAGAGATGTTAAAGAGAAAGACTAGTGGGATCAACATTTTATATTAATTCAGTGATAAGCCAAAAAGGGAAATTAGACTTCAGTACCCTGGAGGGCTCTGGTGAATCATACTGGGCTCCAGGGGGAGCCCCGCCCATCTGACATTGGACACAACTGGACCTCCAGGTTCAACTGAAATCTGAATGTTCTGAAGCAGATCTTTAACACTGTGATCCAGAATAGAAACCCAGAAAATGGCCTGGTGCTTGGGGTGGTTGATGCTGTGGGAAGTTCTAGACGATTTGGTCTGAATTATACTCCATGCTTTCTTTCATTCAATGATGACAGTTGATTTAGAGCCAGAGGGAACCCCCAGAGTTTCCTTAGGACTGATGCACACAGGCAGTGAGTCTATGACTACCATGTACCTAGTGTTTGGGGCTTTCACTATAGAGGGGCTCATGATTATTCAACATAAAGCTATTGGAACCGACTTCTGCTGCCCCCAAAGCACAGCTCACAAATGTCCCTAGATCTGAAATAGCCTCTCTCTACTATTGTTATAGTATTATTTATTAGTATAAATACTAATAAATAAATACTCTGTAGTATTATAGAGTAGAGGGACAGTGGGGAGGCAGCATAGAGGACATTGTATTCTTTCATGTATTCTTTCATTGCTCTACTGTTCAAGGTCAAAGCAGGGAGTTTCCAGGCTCTATATTTTGTTTTAAAAAGGGCAGTATAGGAGAAGTCAGGGAGAGATAGAAGTAGTAGTCATTCAAGCAGATAATTCTACAGTTTTCTTTAAACCTGTGTTACTTTAAATAGTTTCAGTATTTTACTCACCACCACTGCACAGAGGTTATATTTAGGATGTTTCCGAAAAACTGGACAAATGTAAGGAGTAAGGTCCAAGTTAGTGAGCGGGTAATGAATATCTGTGCTCAGTTTCCTTTTCATTGTACCCAGAATGTCAAACCTGCAGAGATATAATAAATGTGTAAAATAGAAAGTAAGTTTGTGAACCACTCATGAAGTCCACATACCTTCACAAGTTCCAAGTATAGTTAAAAGTAATTTCTTGGAAAGATTATTTGGTGTAGACCTATACATAAATTATTTTTTTCTTATCTACATATATTTGAATCTCCACAGCCAAAACTGAGGCTGAAGTGGGCCAAGAGCCTGAGTCAGGGAGTGAGACAGGGTAGAGTCAATCTAGCGGGAGAAAAAGAAAGGGATAAAGCCAAGCTCAGCATCGGGGGGAGTAGAAATCACATTGATAACTTCCAGAAGTCTTCCCTCCATCTGATGCTGTTCACTCTAACCAAGCTGACTCAGCTTTTCCTTATGTTGATTTCAGCACACACTGTCTTCGCAGTGTCCTGTTTTCCAACTTGGAGGTTTTAATATATCTTTAATAAGATAAAATTTTGTGAAAACCTTGTCACATTCTCTATGTGTTATACAGATCAGCAGTTCCCAAATCTGAGTTCATATCAGAATCACCCCAGAGCTTTTTAAAGAATAAATTATGTTCATTTTGGAAAAACAGCTGGTTTAGCTCAGGGGAAGGGAAATTACTGGGTGAGGCTGAGATTTTCCTGTGCCAGAAAGCAAGAAATCTTGTTTGCAAAAACTAAGGGAATATCATATCATATGACCCAGCAATCCCATGCCTAGTTATCATCTCAGAAGAAACAAAGACTTATATCCACACAGAAACCTATATGCAAAACTTATACCAGCTGCATTCATATCTGCCCCAAACTGGAAACAACTCAAATGTTCATCAACTAGTGAATGGATCAACAATTTTGGTACATTCATAAAAGGGTATACTACACAGCAATCAAAAGGAAGGAACCATGACTACATTTCACAACATGGATTAATCTCATTGTGCTAAGTGAAAGAAGCCAAACTCAAAAGGCCACATATGGTATAACATACGACATTCTGGAAAAGGCAATAAAGATGGAAATCAGATCAGAAGTTTCTAGAGGCTGAGGGTGGGAGAAGGAATTGATTATAAAGGAACATGAGAAAACTTTTTGGGGTGATGGAAAGAATCTCTGTTGGCAGTGATGGTTACATTACATTTATCAAAATTCATAGAACTATATAAAAGAAGGATACATTTTATATATGTAAGTAAACTTAAATTAACTAATGGGGTCACAGGAGCTGGCTTGAAGGGGATCCCACTGGCCAACTTCGAATAATTTGAACATGGAGAAGAATGATAATAGTAATGGATATTAAACCAATTAAGTTTAAAAATATCCATGAGTCCAGAGTGATACTAGTTATAGAGGGGAAAACTACTATACCTTAAAATGGTGAGATCTTATAGTCACTACCTTAACTAAGTGATCAAACTTAACATTACCAATAGTGGGACAAACTTTTATGATTTGCCTCCTGATGTAATGTAATGACGAGTCCATAACATCAGCTATGGCAAATTCTTGCTAAAAAAAAAAAAGTTTAGCCTGAATCTAACTATGGGGAAACAATTAGACAAATCCAGGATGGGTGACATAATCTAAACAAACTCAAAATGAGAAAAAAATGTTTAAATATGAAAAAAGAGGGAAGGATTCTTCTAGATTAAAAGAAACTAAAGAGACAGCCAAATGCAATGTATGACCCTTGACTGGATGCTAGATTGGAAGAAAAGTTATGAAAGATATTTTGGGGATGGGGGAATTTAGATATGGACTGTATCTTGGGTGATATAAAATTATTGTTAAATTTCTTGGGCTATATGATAATGGTGTTGTGATTATGTAGGAGAATGTCCTATTCTCAGGTGATACATGCTGAAGTATGTAAGCATGAAATGCCATGGTGTTTGCATCTTACTTTAGACGGTTCAGCTAATAAAATGGAAGGGAGGGCTGGAGGGAGAAAGAGACAGACAGGAAGAACAAAAGGAAATGTGGCAAAGTGGCACCAACTAATGAAGATTCTAGGGTATATGGGTATTCATTATATACCTTTTCAAATTTTCTGTAGATTTGTAACTTTTAAAAATAAAAACTGGGACTTCCCTGGTGGCACAGTGGTTAAGAATCCGCCCGCCAATGCAGGGGACACGGGTTCGAGCCCTGGCCCGGGAAGATCCCACATGCCGCGGAGCAACTAAGCCCGTGCACCACAACTACTGAGCCTGTGCTCTAGAGCCCACGAGCCACAACTACTGAAGCCCGTGTGCCCTAGAGCCCGTGCTCCACAACAAGAGAAGCCACCACAATAAGCCTGTGCACCGCAACCCATGCTCCACAACTAGAGAACGCCTGCACAGCAACAAAGACCCAATGCAGCCAAAAATAAATTTAAAAATAAAAAATAAAAATAATAACTGAGCACGGTGTGGGGGCGGGGTGTTAAAAATTTAAATAGTGATGCTTAGATTCCACCTCAGACCTGTGCGAACAGAATCCCCAAGGGCAGAGCTAGGGAATTTATTTATTTAATAACATCTTTATAGGAAATTTATTTATTTTTTTTAATTTTTACTTATTTATTTATTTATTTATTTATGGCTGTGTTGGGTCTTCGTTTCTGTGCGAGGGCTGTCTCTAGTTGCGGCAAGTGGGGACCACTCTTCATCGTGGTGCGCGGGCCTCTCACTCTCGCGGCCTCTCTTGCTGCGGAGCACAGGCTCCAGACGCGCAGGCTCAGTAGTTGTGGCTCACGGGCCCAGCTGCTCCGCGGCATGTGGGATCTTCCCAGACCGGGGCTTGAACCCGTGTCCCCTGCACTGGCAGGCAGACTCTCAACCACCGCGCCACCAGGGAAGCCCGGAAATTTATTTTTTAAAAGCACTCAAAGTGAGTGCCAAATGTCCATCGACAGTTGAACAGACAAACAAAATATGATGTAACATACATACAATAGAGTATTATTCAGCTATAAAAAGGAATGAACTTCTGGTACACGTCACAACAAGGATGAACCTTGGAAACATGCTAAGTGAAATAAGCCAGCAAAAAGGACAGATGGTGTGTGACTACACTTATATGAAGTATCAGAACAGGCAAATTTATAGACACAGAAAGTAGACTGGAGGTTACCAGGGGCTGGGAGGGAAGAGGAATGGGGAGTTATTGCTTAATGGTTCCAGAGTTTCTGTTGAGGGTGATGAAAAAGTTTTGGAAAATCGATGCACAATACTGTGAATGTAATTAATGCCAGTGAAACTATATACTTAAAATGGTTAAGATGGCAAATTTTGTTATATATATTTTACCACAGATTTTTAAAAAATTAATGTAATATACTCAACACCATTGAATTGTACACTTAAATAGGTGAATTGCATGGTATGTGAATTATATCATGATAAAGCTGTTCAAAAAATCTGCTCACAAAATGTCAAAATCCATACCTTTTTAAGTGAAAGACAATTATTTTTGGTGCTTTAGAAATACTGGCCTTCACAGCTGTTTCTTGCTTGGTTTCGCAAAAGGAACAGTAAATTTGGTTGTTCCAGGTCAGTGTGTCTTGTTGAAAAAAACACTGGAGACAGTCCTGTTGAGGAAAAAAGCATTTGGTGACCAAACTGAATCCACTGCAACCTGGGGTCCTGTCTATATTAGAACTTTGAAAGAGCTGCGGAAATGTAATCCTCGGTGCTTTTCTCCAAGTTAAGTCCAAGAGATGCCAGCGCCGCAAGCAGCAGCTTGGATATAGTCCACCTGGCAAAGGAGGTGCTGCCTTCTCACTGAGTTACCGAAATAGATCCAAATGTCCATCTCATTTCTAATCTCTGAATCAGCATTTTAACATTTCTGGTTTGTTTCAGAATAATACCAACTATGCAATTTCCACTAACCAAGTCAGGCAGCTGCTTTAAGTTACTCATCTCATCAGAAAAGTGATCTGGGGACTGAAAAATGACCGTATCCCTGTATTTGGGGGTGGCCCATAATAAAGACAGCAGAACAGAGGGAATTAGATCTCATGCCCACAGGAGACATCCTCAACCAGCCAGGCTCCCCACTCTGCAAACCATTAACCTAAAGAGGAAGATGAGCACAGATTGCCAGCACCTCACTTAGAGGCTTTGGAATTATCTTCAGTAGTGTTTAGCAGTTTGAGCTGAGAACAAAGCCCAGTTCTGAATAAGTAGTAGGATTATTTTCTCTAACTCTGGTACTTGAAGACTTTTAGCAATTTAAGAAGAAAAATATAAATGTGTGTTTTCCTGCAAGGAAACTTATTGCTCCCTGCCTCCTCACAGTTCCCTGGCTTTTACTGCCACCTTCCACCCACTCCCACCACTCCTCCGTTTACAGATTAACTTTTGGTATTATGGTAAAGAAAACTCGAGAGGTAAACTAAGGCACTATTCCATTCTATCTTTCCCCCCAGATTCCTCAGCTTTTGTCCAAAAATTAAGAGCTCAAGAATAAGAGTCAAAGTCATTTCCTAATATGTACCTACAGACCTCTGGGATGAGAAAGGGCCATAAAATTTTTATAAATGTAAATTCCCTATATGCACCAAGCCATCTCAATAGACTGAATAAAGCCCACCCATCTTTCCAGTTTTACAGTGAGGCTCTTTCATTGAGCACATTTAGAGATACATCTGAATTCATAGTAACTTTTGGCTGTATGTCACTTTTCTACAAAATGTTTTCATCACGGGTCTCCAATTTTTTTAAGTTATAAAGTAGCTCCCCTCATACTAGAAAATGTAGGAAACAGCCTTGGGAAAACCCAGGGCTGGGGTAGAGAAAGACAAAAGAAGTCTCCAGGAGTAAGAATCCCTACCTGAAGAGAGCACTCGTATTTGGATGGAATGGGGAGGGAGAGGACGGTGAAGACTTCATTCTTGTAGGTACAGTTCTCACACTTTAAACATATGATGCTATAATTGAGCTGCCCTTCAAACAGCCGGGTGATGATGGAGGACTCGTTGGCAATCATCTTCCTGCAGAATCTCGGAATAGATCTTTTTTCATATGCTCTTCTTCGGTGGTACTGAATAAAGGAACAAATTTACCCCAAATCAACTACTGGTTATCAAAATTTTTTTAATAGAATGACCTGATTTTTCTAACAGAATGCTACCCAAAACCACTTAGTTTTGGATTCAGACAATAAACAGAATAAGATCTTCTTAAGAGCATATAATATGTGTGATTTCTGATAATTCAGTTATTTCCCTCTTTAAGTGAAGCTGAGGAATGAGGACACCCTAACCCTGGTAAAACGCATGTCCATGGTGCCATAAACTGACAGTAAATGATAATGTGATATAGGGTCCTGTAGGCAGTTTTTCCTGGGAAGAGGGTAAGCTGCAAACTAGCTTCCGGTCATGCAAGCTGATCTAGAGGTAAGATAAAGGAATTGGATCTCTCCTCCAGTCCCTTCAGGTTATGTTCCTTAGCCTCTTCTTTTATTGTTAGAAAAAAATTTTTTTAAAGAGCAAATCTTAAACTCCAAAGGCAGCCCGATTTCACTAGCTTTGTAGCCTGATTTGAATCTAGCTGGTGCTCAGGAACAGTATTTCCGGGAGCACACCCTGACCCGTGATTCTACAGCTTCAGCAGAATATACATTCTGAAGGCGCTTTAGCTCCACAGTCAGCTCTGCTTTGGAACTGTGCACCAGGCTCCGCTTTGGCTGCTTCTTTCATCACACCCACCTGCCTGTGTCTTCCACCTGACAGTAGTTTGATGCCTCTAACTCCAAGTTTAACCTTGAGAACCAGAATGCTATTTATTTCAGACTGGCTGCAGATGAGGACCTCAGTGATTTTTACTGACCATCACCCTCCCCTCTGGCTAAAAAAAGTGCTGCTGTGAATATCTCAGTAAAAATTAAAAATGGAGCTGAGGATTGCAGATGAGAGGAATTAACAGTAATAGTTTGTGGTCTTTCGTGATAAGGGTCTCCTGGCTATGAGGTAAGTTAACAGCAGCACAAAGACACTGCATAAAGTCTAGGGCATATCTTTGGAGAGTGTGGGTCTCAGATCAAGGCTGAAGGTAGTGAGTCTTATAAATAAAGGCAACCTCCTTAGTAGCTGGCAATTCCATGTTTTATTCAATGTATGTCCTAATCCAGTGAAGAACTCAGGTTAGGCACATTTAGTATAAAGATGAAACTGCAGTTTACAGATCTGTCCTTTCACCTCACACCAAGCTTAATATTCCCTCGGGTTTGTAACTACCAAGAACACTTGTTTTAAGTTGTAAATTTTATATATTATACCTCATGAGGAATATATTTTTATAAAAAAATGTAATTTTCACTCTAAAAAAATACTCAAAGCAGATGTTACCGCAAAGGGAACTAGACCAGTGGTCCCCACACCTGCTGATTACTGGAAATCCCAAGTGAGTTTTCCCAGAAGACAACCCAGACATTCTAATTCAATAACACCAGAGGGCCTAAGAAGCTGTACCATAAAATCTCCCCAGGTGATTCTGATAAACAGCTAAGTTTGGGAAATACAGGCCCATTCAAATACTAACCTGAATGCTCCCCATAGTGACCCCAGCACCTGTGCTCAGCACAGAGTAGGCAATACTGACTGAACAAATGAAAGAATGAAAAGTGAAAGTTGCTGATACAGCTAAAGGTCTATTTCAAGGCCATTAATTCTACTTACCTTTTTCAGAGTTTCATGAAGTTCATTCAGGACATAAATCAAGAATTCCTGAGCATCTTGCTGCGTCTTTTTCATAAATGCTGGGTAGAGTTTGCCAAGAGCTGACCAAAATATTTCTGGTGAGACACAGTCAGAGTCTCCAAGCCACATATCTGTCATCACATAGGCAAAAGCAGTGGCAACCTCACTGCAATCCCTTGGAAGAAGGAAGGGAAATGATTCTGGCTAAGCATGTGGCATCAGACCCCAAACAAAGCTTCATCCATTTCTTGGTTGACCTTCCCGTTTTACTCAACCTAGAAATGGGATCTGGGGCACTGCAGCCTCTCCTAACTGGTTTAGCCCTTCATAGGGACTCCAGAGGGTCCCTTCCCTAACCTCACCTTGGAGAGCAGGGGTGAGGGCCCGGCTGCAGGGATGGCAAATGGTCTTACTTTTGAAGAGCGGTAATGTACTTTCCAGAGAGAAAGTATTCCACCAGCGGTGAGATGCTGCAGAGACACTGTAAGATGGCATTCATGTAGCATGTGTTGCCCAGATTCCGCAGACCAGTCACGCCCTGGAAATGGGGCCGGTTCTCATCAGCCTCGTTAACTGGAAAGGGGTCATAGTGATCTGTGCACTCTGTGCTGTGTTGGTGCCACATGGAAAGAAAGGAAAGCATTTTGAGGAAACAAAATACGTACAAATGAAATAAGGCCGTCTCAACCTAATGACACAAAGAAGAGTCCTTCATAAGACTTCCACCCAATACATTCCCTATCAAAGACAGAAGTATTCGGACTTGGAGTCTAAAATTGCATTACTTTGTTTGGGACTCTTTGAACAGTGCCTGCGGCCAAATAAGCAGAGATAAAGTTTCTTCCTAAAACCAAAGCAAGAGGACAGAAAAGACTGGCCTTTCAGAGACCTAGAATTGCTTTGCTAAAATGCAGACTTCCTCTCTAAATACCAAAGTATTTCCTTTTTTGCTGGGCAAGTAATTTAATTATTATTAGTAGTAATAATAATAACAATAGATAGTAGTTAATAACAATAGCTATCTTGTATTGACCTGACACTATGTTAAGTACTTAACATGAACTTTCCCATTTAATTCTTTCAACAATTCTATGGGGTAGGTACAGTTATTTTTAAATCCTGTTTTACAGGTGAGATATCATGTGTAAATAAATGGTTTCGTCATTTGCCCATGGTAATATACTAAGGCATGTACAGTGGCACATAGAGAGAAGGGATATCTATCTACCTACGCATCATCTGTCTGTCAAGTTATTTGGATTTGTATATCAAATATTAGGAGTATATATGTGTTTGTATATACATATATATGCCATATATACATTTGAGAGCATAATATATACACATATTGAGAATATATACATATATTAAGAGCACATACATATGTATGTTATATATGTATATATAATACATACATATATAAACACACACACACATACATAGAGAGGGGGAGAGAGCATTTAGTTTAAATTTTGACTGTCACTTACTAGTTACATGATCTGCGACTCGTATCTGTTTCTCATCTATAAAATAGGAATAGTGTTACCTGTCTTATAGGATTGTTGGATTGTGAGGATTAAACAATGCAAGGAACGAGGCACAGATTACATAGTTAATGGTAACCTAAAAAAATTTCTTTAAAGAAATGACTGATCCAGGATGTCCTTAACAGTAGCTACGGAATTCGTGTGTCCATGTGGATCAACCAGACCTGCACAGAGGAGAGGGTCCTCTTCTTTCCACACAGAGCTTCCTTTTGTAATTTGGCTACTGTACCAGGCTGCCCAGTATCTTCATCCTTTTGGGTTTTCTTTCCATGTAGTATCTAAAATTGGGACTCCAGGAGACAGCTACCTCATGTCAGTACCTCTACTTACAATTCTGCCAGTTTGAAAAGTGCTCTCTTTTACACGGAGGGACATTTCCCCTTTAGTTTACCAATGTCACAGGAGGCCCTGGGCTGTCACTCTTTAGGAATAACTATTGGCTAGATATTAAATAACATCGTCCCATCCCTTCCCTTTGGGAGACCTCCAATGGGTCAACCCTGAGGAATCCATTCAAAATTCGGCATGTACCTCCTGACCCCTTTAAGCATGGCTTCCCCCACCCCACCCCAGCTCAGCTAAGCTTATCTAGAAAACTGTAGTAGACAGAGGCTCACAGGACATAGTAGATACTGAAGTCATCTGCAGTGAAAGGCTGTCGCGAAGCCATTTTAGTGAAATGACGTTTATCTTTCACTTCTATTCAGGAGCTCCGTCTAATCCTTTTAACTTCATTTCTCCAAGCCTGTTACTTTGGCTCTTCTTGTTTGTAATACACAACTTATATGTTCCTTCCTACTGTCAGTAGCTGCAAACTGATTTCATCCGTACTTCAGGTACCTTCCAACTTGGATTTCCCATACATCATAATCCTTTATATTACACTTCAAAATTCTAGAATGCTGCCATGAGATACTGTTACTTGGTTGCTTTAAAACTTAAAAGGTTAGATTTCAGAGAATTAACTGAACATATAACCTCTCTTCATCTTTCCAAGTTTCTCTTGTATATATATATTACAGACACACACACACAAACACAGAAGATTTGCCTCCATATCAGTGGATACTATGGCAACTCTGCCCCCTTAGGGTACTCATCCACCTTCCCAGTAACCACACCACTCCAGGGACTTTGAGGGACTGTGTCTCACACCGGGGAAAGAGGCAGATGGATTTTGCTGCTTCCCAAAATGCATAGCATTGGGATAGACTGAAGTATTTCCCTTCACGGTCATCAATTATAGTGCAAAAGAGGTATACACACACACACACACACACACACACACACACACACACCACTAATGCCACACTGGGCAAATAAAAATATTCATCAAAGAAGAAGTTATAAATTGAGAAATAGCAAAGCACACATGAGATCCTGAGCTCTCATTTTCTTCACAGAGAACCGTACTTAAGAAAGCACTTCAGCCGCATAGTACAGGGAGATCAGCTCAGTGCTTTGTGACCACCTAGAGGGGTAGGATAGGGAGGGTGGGAGGGAGATGCAAGAGGGAGGGGATGGGGGATATATGTGTACGTATAGCTGATTCACTTTGTTACACAGCAGAAACTAACACACCATTGTAAAGCAATTATACTCCAATAAAGATGTTAAAAAAAAAAAGCACTTCAATAGAGAGGGACCCCCCAACCCCTGCAAAGAACCCTTACCCAATGCTCTGTCTAGATGAAAAGGGGTCAGAGAATACATGCGACCAAAGCAGTGATAGCAACCTGGTTGAGGAAGTGGCCTTGTTAGAAAGGGGGAGCTACTGGAGTTCCGGAGCTAATACCAACATGTTCTTCCTCCGAGCTAACTTAGAATCTGTAGAGAGTAGGTAAAGAAAGAGCCATTAGGGCCAATTCAATTCATCTTTTCTCAACTCTACATCAAGTAAAATGAATGAGGTAACAAAAGGAAAAAACTCTTCAAAATTGTCAATGTCAGGAAAGAAAGAAGGCTGAGAACTATTTCAGATTAAAAAGAAACTAGAGAAACAAGACAAATACTCAATCCTGGGCGGGATCCTTGATCAGGAAAAAAAATAGTATAAAAGGACATTATTGGGACAACTGATGAAATCTGAATATGGATTATATAAGAATAGTTTTATATCTGAATTTTATAAAACTGTATTCTGTCTATTAAAGATAATGTCCTGGTTTTTAAGAAATATACATTGAAGGATTTAGGGATAAAGGGACATGATTTATGCAACCTGCTTTCAAATGGATCAGGAAAACACACACAGACACAGACACACATGAGGAAAGGAGGGAAGGGAGAGTGATAAAGCAAATATGAAGCAAATGCAGCCCAAATGTCTGCAATTGGTGAATCCGAGTGAGGGTATATTGGAGTTCTTTATCCTCTTCCTGAAATCCTTCTGTAAGTTTGAAATTATCTCAAACTAAAAAGTTTAAAAAATAAGAATGTAGTAGACATATTTGTAACTTGGATTTATCTCCAAGATACGGTACTGGTAAGTCAAAAAGCAAGGTGCTTAAGAGTTTGCCTATAGTATGTCCAAATGGTTATACATATACATTTATATTTATATATTTATACTCAGGCTACACAAAGACATTAAGAATAATCACTTTTTGACACCAGGATAAGGGATCCTGGCAACTAGAGGTGCTAACTCTTGCAGCTATTTGATCTTTGCAGCCTATTTACAGAGGAGTTTCTTGAAGTCACCACAGTGGTGGTTCTGGAGGACTTGAATCCTATCATCCTGCTCCTTTTGTCAGTGAAGTTCTCCCAAGACCTTCAGTTTCTCCTAATCAATATAGTCTTGCTAAAATTTCATTTTAATTTGATGCTGGAAGGTAAAAATACAATTCATATTCATATGTTGATCTTGTATCCAGGAACCTTTATAAACTTACTTAAGTCTAATTTTTATTTAGGTTCTTTGGATTATTTCCTTTCCAATTCTTACGACTTTTATTTTTTATCTTTTGAACTAGCTAGCACCTCTAGTAAAACAGTGAATACAAGTGGGATAGTAGGTATCCATAGCTCATTCCTGAACTGAGGAAAAGCTTTGAATAATTCACCATTAAGTGTGATGCTTACTAAAGGCATAGTTTTTTTTTTTGAGAGTTGCAATCATGAATAGATTGTGAATGTGATCAGGTTTTTCTGTATCTTTTGAGGTAATCATGAGATTCTATCTCCTTTATTCTGTTATCGTGGTTAATTATTGATGATGGTCACGTATTAAACCCATATTCTATTTCTTGGAGAAACCTATCTTATTTGTGATGCAGCATCATTTTCATGAATTGCTGGATTCTATTTGCTAATCTTTTGTTCAAGATTTTTGTATCTATGTGCATAAGTAAGATCACCCATGGATTAGTGTTCTATGCTGTGTAACAAATTACCAAAAACTTAGTGGTTTAAAACAACACCCATTTACAATATTATCTCAGTTTCTGTAGGTCGGAGTCTGGGCATGGCTTAGCTGGGATCACATATTGCATTTTGTTATCACGTCTCTTTAGGATCCTTCAACCTGAAACAGTTCTTATATATCTCCTTGACTTTCAAGAACTTGACACTTTTGAAGATTACTGGCCAGTTATTTTGAAGAATACCCCTTAATTTGGGTTTGTCTGATGTTTCCTCATGATCAGATTCACTTCATGCATTTGTAATACAAATATCACAGAAGTGATGCTGTGTTCTTACTGCATCATATTAGGTGCAACACAATTTTGATCTGTCCCAGCACTGGCAATGTTAACTCTAATCATTCAGATAAAATGGGGCCTTCCAGGTTTCTCCAATGTAGTTACTTTTCCTTTTTGTAATCAGTATTTTGTGGGGAAGACTTAGAGACAGTGTAAATGGTCCATTCTTCATCAAAGTTTCACACATTAATCAATGTTGCTTGGCTGGATTAATTATCACTATGGTGGTTGCCAAGTGGTGATTTCCTAATACTGTTATTCCAACTACATTCATTAGCTGATCCTCTACTATAAAGAGAAGTTTTCTCTTTTCCTCATTTGTTTTTTTAAAAAATTAATCATGGTGGACTCATGAATTTGTTTTATTCACTGGATTAGAATCTGTTATTATTATCATTTATTTCTGATGTATAAATCATCTCAAGATTAGCCAGCAGGAGGCCCTTCAATATGTTTTCTGTACCCGTCTGACATGTCCCCATCATTCTTTGGGCAATTCCTTACTTTTTGGTACAGCAAGGTCTTCCAGACTTACCTTGTATTGTCCCTGTCCCAGTCCTGAAGTCAGCCATTTCTCAAAGAGCCCTGGTTCCTGTTAGAGGAGAACAGTATTTAGAAGATCTGGGAGCTAGGTATACTCACACTATTACAGTGTCACAGCCCCCCATTACTCTCAATATGTTTCCTTATTTGATCAACCCCTATGCATGTAAATTATCTCCTGTTGCTGCCACCCCTGATCCCCACCCTATTACACTACACACAGACACCATCCTTACCCTGCTTCTCTGACACCCCACGTCAAGTCACTGCTGCCCTGCAACAATATGAGGCCTAACTAGATTGGTCTCAGCTATGGCTTTTAGACTAAAGTGTGAAAGAACGAAGGAAGAAAAGAAGAAAGGAATCAGGCTCTCCCTGTTATTTTCTGCTTCTGATTTTGATGGATTACTTTTTTTTTTTTTTGGTCTCTCTTCTCAGATGGCTTTAAGTTCACTAAAACTGCACCAGAAACTGAGTAATATGGCTTTTTAGCCTGAGAGTGAGTGTACAAGTGTTGGGGTGGGATGAGGCTGTCAGCAATTGTAGGCAAGTCTTAGCAGACTTTCAGTGGGAACAGCCTGCAAAGACATGTGGGAATAGAATTCTAACACCCGTGGGTAGATTGCAAGTATTCCGACAGAGGCCAGTAATGCCCACAGAGGCCACTCACACTTTGTCATGGGAAGAACCCGAAAAACATGGGTCTGTCCTGCAAATGTCTGTCCAATTTGTTGTTGTACAACTATTTGAAGTATTCTCTTATGATTGTATATCTTATCTGTGATATTGATTGTAACTTCTCTTTCATTTCTAATTTTATTTGGGCCCTCTCTCATTTTTCTTAATGATCTGGCTAAAGGTTTATCGATTTTGCTTATTTCTTGAGTTAGGCCTGTATTGCTATAAACTTCCCTCTTAGAACTGCTTTTGCTGCTTCCCATAGATTTTGGAAAGTTGTGTTTTTATTTTCATTTGTCTCAAGATATTTTCTGTTTTCCTCTTCGATTTCTTCATTGACCCACTGTGGTTTTCTTTAGTAGCAAGTTGTTTAGTCTCCATATGTTTGTTTTTCCATTCTTCTTGTAATTGATTTCTAGTTTTATCCTGTTGTGGTCAAAAAGAAGCTTAATATAATTTCAATCTTCTTAAATTTATTGATAATTGTTTTATGGCCTAGCATGTGATCTACTCTGGAGAAAGTTCCATGTGTACTTGAAAAGAATGTGTATTCTGCTTTTTTGGGGTGGAATATCTTGTACATATCTGTTAAGTTCACCTGTTCTAACATGTCATTTAAGGCCAATGTTTCCTTATTGACTTTTTGTCTGGATGATCTATCCACTGATGTAAGTCTGGTGGTAAAGTCCTCTACTATTATTGTATTACTGTCAATTTCTCTCTTTATGTCTGTTAATATTTGCTTTATATATTTAGATGCTCCTATATTAAGTGCAGATAGGCGCCCATTTACAAATTTATAGCCTCTTTTGGATTGACCCCTTTATCATTATATAATGCCCTTCTTTGTCTTTTATTATAGACTTTGTTTTAAAGTCTACCTTGTCTGATGAGTACTACTACTCCAGCTTTATTCATTTCCATTTGCATGGAACATCTTCTTCCATCTCTTCATTTTCAGTCTGTGTTTTCAGCTCTGAAGTGAGTTTCTCGTAGGCAGCATACAGATGGGTCTCGTTTGTTTTTTTTACATCCAATCAGCCACCCTATGTCTTTTGGAGCATTTAGACCACTTACATTTAAAGTGATTATTGATAGGTAGGTACATATTGCCATTTTGTTACCTGTTTTCTGGTTGTTTTTGTAGTTCTTTTCTGTTCTCTTCTCTTAGTCTCTTCTTTGTTGTTTAATGATTTTATTTAGTGTTATGTTTGGGTTCCTCTATTTAATTTCTGCATATATATTTTAGGTTTTTGATTTGTGGTTACCATGAAGTTCATATATATCGACCTATAACTATATCTACTTGTTTTAAACTGATAGTCATTTCAGTTCAATACATTTTAAAAGATCTCCATTTTTCACTCCCCCACCACGTTTTGTTTTTGATATCATATTTTACATCTTTATGTCTATCCCTTTACTGTTTATCATAGTTACAGCTGATTTTACAATTTTGTCTTTTAATCTTCATGTTAGCTTATTTCAGTGGTTGATCCACTGCCTTTACTGTTATTTGCATTTGCCACTGAGATTTTCCCTTTCATATATTTTATTTCTTGTTATAGCCTTTTCCTTTTCACTTAAAGAAGACCCTTTAACATTTCTTATAAGGCCAGTTTAGTGGTGATGAACTCTTTGTTTTTGTTGTCAGGCATTCTATCTCTCCTTCAATTCTGAATGATAACCTTGCTGGGTAGAGTATCTGAGGTTATAGGTTATTTCCTTTCACCACTTTAAATATATCATGCCACTCCCTTCTGGCCTGCAAAGTTTCTGCTGAAAAATCAGCAGATAGCTTTATGGGGGATGCCCTGGATGTACCTCTTTGTTTTCTCTTGCTGCCTTTAAAATTCTCTTTAATTTCTGCTGTTTTAATTATGGTATGTCTTGGTCTCTCTTTGGGTTCATCTTGCTTGGGACTTTCTGTGCTTACTGGACCTGGGTATCTGTTTCTCTCTTTGGGTTAGGGAAGTTTTCAGCCATAATTTCATCAAATACATTTTCTGCCCCTTTCTCTCTCACTTCTCCTTCTGGGATCCCTATAACGTGAACCTTAGTACACTTGATGTTGTCCTAGAAGTCGCTTTAACTATCATTAAAAAAAAATTTTTTTTTTTTTTTGTCTGTTCTGATTGGGTGATTTCCATTATTCTAACTTCCAGGTCACTTGTACGTTTTTCTGTATCACCTAATTTGCTATTAATTCCTTCCAGTGTACAGTTTTCATTTCAGTTATTGTATTCTTCAGCTCTGATTGGTTCTTTCTTATATGTTCTTTGTTGAAGGTCTGAGTTCCTCAATTTTTCTCCTGAGTTCAATGAGCATCTTTATGACCATTTCTTTATACTCTTTATCAGGTAAATTACTTATCTTCATTTTATTAGGGTTCTTCCCCCCTTGAGGTTTTATTTTGCTCTTTTGTTTGGAACATATTCCTGTCTTCTCATTCTGTTTGACTTTCTCTGTCTCTATGAAATTAGGTGAAAGTTACCTATCCCAGTCTTCATGGTGTATGGGAACATCCCTATGCAGTTTGTGTGTGGCCAGTGGCTTTAGTGCAAGAGCTGGACATGAAGTGAACAGGGGCCATGTCTTCTCCTGGGGTGCATTGGCAGCTGGCTTCTTGGTGGGAAGTAGGGCTGGGGTTGGAGTGGCTAGAGTCAGTTGCAAGCTAGGGCTTCTCCTGGTTCAGTGGTGGTTGCTGCCATCAGGGGGGCTAGTCCAGGGCCCAAGGGGGTGGAGCAGGAGCCCTGAGGGAGCTGGGCTTCTTCTAGGAGCAATGGCAATCTCTGCCATGGTTGAGGGCATGGCCGGGGTCTGAGGGGAAAAATATGGAACACTTCACAAATTTGTGTGTAATCCTTGTGCAGGGGCCATGCTAATCTCTGTATCATTCCAATTCTAGTATATGTGCTGCTGAAGCAAGAATTAGATTTTATTTTTCTTTTTGCTTGAGTTTATCCTTAATACTTTCCAAGAAAATTGTAAACTTTCTGAGAAAGCCATTAAATAGCTGGGTTCAAGCTCCCCCTTTTCGCTTAACAATATTGCTTTGTTATCTCCTAGATACTATAGGACAGGAGAAAATTCTTATGTCAATCTGACTTTTCTCCCCTTTGTATACTTACCTTTTTTAAAAAAATTTATTTATTTTTGGCTGTGTTGGGTCTTCATTGCTGCACACAGGCTTTCTCTAGTTGTGGCGAGCAGGGGCTGCTCTTTGTTGTGGTGCGTAGGCTTCTTATTGTGGTGGCTTCTCTTGCTGCAGAGCATGGGCTCTAGGCACGTGGGATTCAGTAGTTGCAGCTCGCGGGCTCAGTAATTGTGGCTCACGGGCTCTAGAGCACAAGCTTGGTAGTTGTGGCGCACAGGCTTAGTTGCTCCGCGGCATGTGGGATCTTCCCAGACCAGGGATCGAACCTGTGTCCCCTTCATTGGCAGGTGGATTCTCAACCACTGTGCCATCAGGGAAGCCCTGTATACTTACTTTTTTGCTCATTTGCAGAGTGACCAAAATGTGGCATTAAGTAGGTCTTTTCACTTATTTCCTCTCTTCTAGGCCTTTTAATCTGGAACGCCTATTAAATAGTTATTATATCTCATTTACTAATCTAGAAGATATTTATTGTGACTCTACTTTGTGCCAGTCTCTGTGCTGGTTGTTTAGCAGTGAATAAAATACAAGTCTCTACCTTCATATAACTCACAGTCTATTGACCACTTAGATTTATTCTCTGTGCTTCCAACTCTTCCCACAGATTTTCCATTATTTTGACTTTCGTACACTTGCGCTTGTATGGTTACTTGACTTGAATTCTCTTGATGTTTTAGTTTTACCTTTGTGCTTATGGCAACCTTTTACATCTTTTTTTTTTTTCTAATCTCACTCTTAAAGTCTTAAAGGATAACTTAAAAGTGCCTTCAAATGTTGAGATGAAGATGGAAAAGACATACACTTTGAGCACATTATACACATATACATGTCTCTTAAGCAGGTGCTGATATTTTAACTATACTAACAAAAGAAGCTACAAGATAATAAGTCCCTTTATAAAGAGAAAAATCACTCTCAGAATGTTCTCTATTCTTCATCATACCCTCCTCTCTCTATTGGAACTTCCAAGAGAAAAAAAGGTAGCATGAAGAGACCTATTATTTGAGTACTTTTATTTGCTGAGTACTTAACTCACTGCACCTTCACAACAATATGAGACAAATATTGTCAAATAGGCTTGCTCAATAAGTTGGTCAGTCATGGAATAAGTGGCAGAGCAAGAATAAGAATCCGAGTCTATCCAGCTTCATTTTGCACTGTGGTGTATACACAGTTACTACAGAATTGAAAGGCCCATGGGATGTTGTAGGATACATCAGTACTTCCTTTTATAGCCAGACAATATTCTACTTTTGGATATATCATATTTTATTAATCCATTCATCCAATGGACATTTGTGTTGTTTCCACTTTTTGGCTGTTATCAATAATGCTGCTATCAACATCTGCATACAAGGTTTTGTGTAGACATTTTCATTTCTCTTGAGTATAAACATACACCAAAGATTAAAACTGCTTTGTCATGAGCTGTCTTTTTATTGTTGTGTTGTAAGTTCTTTACACAAGTCCTTTATCAGATATATTACTTACAAAATTTTTCTCCCATGCTGAGAGTTGTCATTTCACTGCTGATGGTGTACTTCGAAGCACAAAACTTAAAAATTTTGACGAAGTTCAATTTGTCTATTTTTTCTTTTGTTGCCTTTGCTGTTGGCGCCATATCTAAGAAACTATCACCTAATCCAATGTCACAAAAATTTACACCTACATTTTCTTCTAAGAGTTTCATGATTTAGGCTCTGACATTTAGGTTTTCAATCTTTTTTTTTTTGGCTGCGTTGGGTCTTAGTTGAGGCCCACAGGGTCTTTGTTGAGGCATGCGGGATCTTTCCGTTACAGTGAGCTGTCTGCTCGGGCTCCTCTCTACTTGCGGCGTGCAGGTTTTCTCTCTAGTTGTGGTGCATGGGCTTCAGAGCACATGGGCTCTGTAGTTTGCAGCAAGCAGGCTCTCTTGCGGCACGCGAGCTCAACAGTTGTGGCACGCAGGCTTAGTTGCCCCGTGGCATATGGGATATTAGCTCCCTGAACAGGGATCAAACCCACATCCCCTGCATTTTTCTAATTTCTGCAGATTCTTTACCACTGGACCACCAGGTAAGTCCCTTCAATCCATTTTGAGTTGACTTTTGCATATGGTGTGAGGTAAGGGTTCAACTTCATTCTTTTGCAAGTGGGTATCTAGTTGTCGCAAAACAATTTAATGAAAAGTCCATTCTTTCCCCATTGAGCTGTTTTGGCACCCTTGTAGGGTGCCAAAATCAACCACAAATTTCTGGACTCTTAATTCTATTTTATTAATCTATAAGGCATAACACACTGTCTTTGATTTGTCTAGCTTTGTTTGGGAAGGAGTATTTTAACAGGCTTTTTAGATAGTTGTGGATATTCTTATTTGAGACAATACCAAAATTTGACAAATGGTGGTTTCTTAAAGGTCAGCTGCAGTGTAGAATCTGAAACCCCTGTAAACTTCTTCTACCCTGCTAGAGTTTCATTCACGTCTTCATTCACGGACCATTTTGTAATCCATGCACAGAGCATCTGGAGAACACTGGTTGTTTTGCAGATCGTCCAAATGTTGACACATTTCATTATAAACTATCAAAAATAACTGTTGTTAAATCAGCACTGATTATATTGGAAAAGTATTGGGAAGCTGTCATGCTACGGTGTTAAGAGGCAAGTTTTCTAAAATTCCAACTTTCTCTTGAAAGTTCAAATTTTAGCAGTAACAAGTACTGTTAGTTTTCTGCCAAACACTCAAGTCAGAAGAACCCTGGTTTGTCTGCCAGTCATTCTTCCAAGTAGACATGTTCAATGAAAAAAGTGACTAGTTCAGTTTGTAACTCACACAATTGCATAATTGCCTTTCCTTTGAAACAATCATCACACTTCATTATGTAGCAAAAGTGCTTTATGCATATTTTTCATTTTGTTCCACAGACTATTAAAGACATGTTTTCAAGGTCAAGATTAATTAAAAATTGAAATGAACTTTAAAAAAAAACTGTGGCATGAAGGTGAAGACTATAATGAACAACAGTACAGTTTGGTGCTACTGCCTTGATTCATGCTAAGGTACCAGCAGTTTTACCCATCAATAATTTTGCTACATCAATAAAACTTTCAACACATTGAAAAAGGTGAATAATAACTTAAGAGTTATGAGACGTTTTGACCTTGTAGGCCCCGTGAAAGTGTCCTGGGGACTCTCAGGGTCTATGGTCCACTTTGAGAACCACTGACCTAATTAATACATCTAAGCAATGACCACCAAAAAGACAAGACCTGTGTTTCCTAGTGGAAGTATACACCACCACCAATGAAGCATTCTCAAAAAACCAATCTTGAATTTGACCAAGCCTCTAAACCTAACAACTAGCTTATGGCATATACAGGAAACATAAACATAAAATGACAACTAATGAAATAATCAGCAAAACCTTTTATGTGGGAAACTTTTTAGAATGAATGAGCTGGTTCTTCAAAAAATAAACTGGAAAAAAAAAAAAGGTGGGAGGAGAAACCTATATATTAAAAGAGAATTTAAAGACAAATCAAGCAACTGCAAAACATGAATCTTATCTGGGTCCTGATTCAAGCAAATTATAAAAATAATGTTTTTTGAGAATGACTATATTATCTGATATTAAGTAACTTAAGTTTTTTAGATGTGAAGATACTACAGTTCTTGTATTTTAGAAACATATACTAAAACATTTATAATTGAAAGTCAAGTTCCATAATGCAGGACTCCACAGAAATTCCAATGAAAAAACAAGGGCGAGAGCTAAATGTGGGTGGGACAGTGCATAAAAGTAAGTACCCTGATGAAAGGTACTGTTTACTGTAAACTGGCGCATGTAGCTTTTCTGAAGAATAACCATACCCTTTCCCACCCCTCTCATGCCCACTGAGGTAGAATCAAGAACCCCAGGAAGAAACTCTGCTTTGAGGAATTTCCAAAAGGCCTAGAAGGAGGAAAACATATTCCAGAGAGGATCAGAACCTTACCTTGGGATTTCTCCTAAGAAAAAGCTCGCAGATCATCTAATGTTGGAAATATTCTGTGGTACTTCTTCAATACGTACTTATTGAGTACCTATATTGTATGCTACAAAATCCAGCAAGGCTCCAAGGGAAATACAAAAATAAGACAACTCTTAGTTGGTAACACAGACGATCTAGTTTTGAGAGACACACACAGTGGTTGAGTAGTTTTATTCCAATATATAATTACTGAGTATTTAACTAGGTGGTTAACTGTGACAGATCGGAGGATACAGGTTCCTCAAATACAGATGCCTTGTGTGAAATCTAGCTAGGAAACAATCAGAACAGATGTGGTAAAACAAGGAGATCTCAAAAATCCCTCCCTGCCTATAGATGCACCGCTTCCTGCAAATAATTATTTCATCTGTCTTGTAAGTGATAAACAGCTATTTACTGGGTGCTTTTGCCTTGATTGTCTACTTAAATACACAAGATGGTATCATTTTGATCTGTCTTCCTCAAGAGAAAGTTTGATATTGTGGAAAAACATTTAAAAACTCAATTATTTTTACGAAATGTCTGTCACAAGGCATGTGGTATACAAGGTGGTGGGTGCTACAGGAGCGAAAAATCTTAAGGGTCCTTTCCTCTGTGAACTGTACAGTCTAACAGGGTATAAAGACAGATGGTAACTATGAAAGCAACACAGTCCAACTTAAAGGTCGAAAAGGAGGGTAATTTTATATTTTTCTTTACATTTAAAATTGTTTCCATATGTTCCAATACAATCAACATGCATTACTTTAAAAATAATAGTGGCTCACATATACCACCAGACTGAGGAAGGCATATTATTAGAGAACATCTACAGAAGATATTTTATGAAGTAATATTTGGTAAAGAGGTGGAGTTCTGTTCTAAGTAGGATGAGACTGAGAAGCAATGTTAAAGAAATTAAAGTAAATGACACTTTCAGACCACAGAGTAATAATGATGAACTTGAGTAATCTAAATGTGGTTTTCAGGTAAACTGTTACTTTCTAGAATTAACTAAAAAAGTTAATGGAGTAAATTTGTTTCAGAAAAGTGACTAGGAACTGGTACAGAAATCATCAATGGTCATTGCTTCAAAGTTAATATAGCATGGGGCTTAAAAGCATAGATAAAAGCCTATCTGCCACTCATCCACCAGAGGGTAGAGAGCAGAAGCAAGAACTATAATCCTGCAGCCTGTGGAACAAAAACCACATTCACAGAAAGATAGACAAGATGAAAAGGCAGAGGGCTATGTACCAGATGAAGGAACAAGATAAAACCCCAGAAAAACAACTAAATGAAGTGGAGATAGGCAACCTTCCAGAAAAAGAATTCAGAATAATGATAGTGAAGATGATCCAGGACCTCGGAAAAACAATGGAGGCAAAGATCGAGAAATTGCAAGAAATGTTTAACAAAGGCCTAGAAGAATTAAAGAACAAACAAACAGAGATGAACAATACACTAACTGAAATGAAAACTACACTAGAAGGAATCAATAGCAGAATAACTGAGGCAGAAGAACGGATAAGTGACCTGGAAGACAGAATGGTGGAATTCACTGCTGCGGAACAGAATAAAGAAAAAAGAATGAGAAGAAATGAAGACAGCCTAAGAGACCTCTGGGACAACATTAAATGCAACAACATTGGCATTATAGGGGTCGCAGAAGGAGAAGAGAGAAAGGACCCGAGAAAATATTTGAAGAGATTATAGTTGAAAATTTCCCTAACATGGGAAAGGAAATAGCCACCCAAGTCCAGGAAGCACAGCGAGTCCCACACAGGATAGACCCAAGGAGAAACACGCCGAGACACATAGTAATCAAATTGGGAAAAATTAAGACAAAGAAAAATTATTGAAAGCAGCAAGGGAAAAACGAAAAATAATATACAAGGGAACTCCCATAAGGTTAACAGCTGATTTCTCAGCAAAAACTCTACAAGCCAGAAGGGAGTGGCATGATATACTTAAAGTGATGAAAGGGAAGAACCGACAACCAAGATTACTCTACCCAGCAAGGATCTCATTCAGATTCCATGGAGAAATCAAAAGCTTTACAGACAAGCAAAAGCTAAGAGAATTCAGCACCACCAAACCAGCTCTACAACAAATGCTAAAGGAACTTCTCTAAGTGGGAAACACAAGAGAAGAAAAGGATCTACAAAAACAAACCCAAAACAATTAAGAAAATGGTCATAGGAACATACATATCGATAATTACCTTAAACATGAATGGATTAAATGCTCCAACCAAAAGACACAGGCTTGCTGAATGGATACAAAAACAAAACCCATCTATATGCTGTCTACAAGAGACCCACTTCAGATTTAGGGACACATACAGACTGAAAGTGAGGGGATGGAAAAAGGTATTGCATGCAAATGGAAAGCAAAAGAAAGCTGGAGTAGCTATACCCATATCAGATAAAATAGACTTTAAAATAAAGAGTGTTACAAGAGACAAGGAAGGACACTACATAATGATCAAGGGATCAATCCAAGAAGAAGATATAAGAATTATAAATATATATGCACCCAACATAGGAGCACCTCAATACATAAGGCAACTGCTAACAGCTATAAAAGAGGAAATCGACAGTAACACAATGATAGTAGGGGACTTTAACACCTCACTTACACCAATGGACAGATCATCCAAAATGAAAATAAATAAGGAAACAGAAGCTTTAAATGACACAATACACCAGATAGATTTAATTGATATTTATAAGACATTCCATCCAAAAACAGCAGATTACACTTTCTTCTCAAGTGCGCATGGAACATTCTCCAGGATAGATCACATCTTGGGTCACAAATCAAGCCTCAGTAAATTTAAGAAAATTGAAATCGTATCAAGCATCTTTTCTGACCACAACGCTATGAGATTAGAAATGAATTACAGGAAAAAATACGTAAAAAACACAAACACATGGAGGCTAAACAATACGTTACTAAATAACCAAGCTATCACTGAAGAAATCAAAGAGGAAATCAAAAAATACCTAGAGACAAATGACAATGAAAACACGACGATCCAAAACCTATGGGATGAAGCAAAAGCAGTTCTAAGAGGGAAGTTTATAGCTATACAAGCCTACCTCAAGAAACAAGAAAAATCTCAAGTAAACAATCTAACCTTACACCTAAAGGAACTAGAGAAAGAAGAACAAACAAAACCCAAAGTTAGCAGAAGGAAAGAAATCATAAAGATCAGAGCAGAAAAAAATGAAATAGAAACAAAGAAAACATTAGCAAAGATCAATAAAACTAAAAGCTGGTTCTTTGAGAAGATACCAAAATTGATAAAGCATTAGCCAAACTCATCAAGAAAAAGAGGGAGAGGACTCAAATCAATAAAATCAGAAATGAAAAAGGAGAAGTTACAACAGACACCGCAGAAATACAAAGCATCCTAAGAGACTACTACAAGCAACTCTATGCCAATAAAATGGACAACCTGGAAGAAATGGACAAATTCTTAGAAAGGTATAACCTTCCAAGACTGAATGAGGAAGAAACAGAAAATATGAACAGACCAATCACAAGTAATGAAATTGAAACTGTGAATAAAAATCTCCCAAGAAAAGTCCAGGACCAGACGGCTTCACAGGTGAATTCTATCAAACATTTAGAGAAGAGCTGACACCCATCCTTCTCAAACTCTTCCAAAAAATTGCAGAGGAAGGAACACTCCCAAACTCATTCTATGAGGCCACCATCACCCTGATACCAAAACCAGACAAAGATACTACAAAGAAAGAAAATTACAGACCTATATCACTGATGAATATAGATGCAAAAATCCTCAACAAAATACTAGCAAACAGAATCCAACGACACATTAAAAGGATCATACACCATGATCAAGTGGGATTTATCCCAGGGATGCAAGGATTCTTCAATATACGCAAATCAATCAATGTGATACACCATATTAACAAAATGAAGAATAAAAACCATATGATCATCTCAATAGATGCAGAAAAAGCTTTTGACAAAATTCAACACCCATTTATGATAAAAACTCTCCTGAAAGTGGGCATAGAGGGAACCTACCTCAACACAATGAAGGCCATATACGACAAACCCACAGCAAACATCATTCTTAATGGTGAAAAACTGAAAGCATTTCCTCTCAGATCAGGAACGAGGCAAGGATGTCCACTCTCACCACTATTATTCAACACAGTTTTGGAAGTCCTAGCCATGGCAATCAGGGAAGGAAAAGAAATAAAAGGAACAGAAATTGGAAAAGAGAAGTAAAACTGTCACTGTTTGCAGATGACATCATACTATACATAGAAAATCCTAAAAATGCCACCAGAAAACTACTAATCAATGAATTTGGTAAAGTTGCAGGACACAAAATTAATGCACAGAAATCTCTTGCATTCCTATACACTAAGGATGAAAAATCTGAAAGAGAAATTATGGAAACACTCCCATTTACCACTGCAACAAAAAGAATAAAATACCTAGGAATAAACCTACCTAGGGAGACAAAAGAACTGTATGCAGAAAACTATAAGACACTGATGAAAGAAATTAAAGATGATACCAAGAGATGGAGAGATATACCACATTCTTGGATTGGAAGAATCATATTGTGAAAATGGCTACACTACCCAAAGCAATCTACAGATTCAATGCAATCCCTATCAAATTACCAATGGCATTTTTTACAGAACTAGAACAAATCATCTTAAAATTTGTATGGAGACAGAAAAGACCCCAAATAGCCAAAGCAGTCTTGAGGGAAAAAAACGGAGCTGGAGGAATCAGACTTCCCGACTTCACACTATACTACAAAGCTACAGTAATCAAGACAATATGGTACTGGCACAAAAACAGAAACATAGATCAATGGAACACGATAGAAAGCCCAGAGATAAACCCATGCACTATGGTCAACTAATCTATGACAAAGGAGGCAAAGATATACAATGGAGAAAAGACAGTCTCTTCAATAAGTGGCACTGGGAAAACTGGACAGCTACATGTAAAAGAATGAAATTAGAACACTCCCTAACACCATACACAAAAACAAACTCAAAATGGATTCCAGACCTAAATGTAAGACCGGACATTATAAAACTCTTAGAGGAAAACATAGGAAGAACACTCTTGGACATAAATCACAGCAAGATGTTTTTTGATCCACCTCCTAGAGTAATGGAAATAAAAACAAAAATAAACAAATGGGACCTAATGAAACTTCAAAGCTTTTGCACAGCAACGGAAACCAGAAACAAGACAAAAAGACAACCCTCAGAATGGGAGAAAATATGCACAAACGAATCAACGGACAAAGGATTAATCTCCAAAATATATAAACAGCTCATGCAGCTCAATATTAAAGAAACAACCAACCCAATCCAAAAATGGGCAGAAGACCTAAATAGACATTTCTCCAAAGAAGACATACAGATGGCCAAGAAGCACATGAAAAGCTGCTCAACATCACTAATTATTAGAGAAATGCAGATCAAACTACAATGAGGTATCACCTCACACCAGTTAGAATGGGCATCATCAGAAAATGTACAAACAACAAATGCTGGAGCGGGTGTGGAGAAAAGGGAACCCCCTTGCACTGTTGGTGGGAATTTAAATTGATACAACTACTATGGAGAACAGTATGGAGGTTCCTTAAAAAACTAAAAATAGAATTACCATATGCTCCAGCAATCCCACTACTGGGCATATACCCACAGAAAACCATAATTCAAAAAGACACATGCACCCCAATGTTCATTGCCGCACTATTTACAATAGCCAGGTCATGGAAGCAACCTAAATGCCCATCGACAGACAAATGGATAAAGAAGACGTGGTACATAATACAATGGAATATTACTCAGCCATAAAAAAGAACGAAATTGAGTCATTTGTTGAGATGTGGATGGATCTAGAGACTGTCATATAGAGTGAAGTAAGTCAGAAAGAGAAAAACAAATATCGTATATTAACGCATGTATGTGGAACCTAGAAAAATGGTACAGATGAACCGGTTTGCAGGGCAGAAGTTGAGACAGAGATGTAGAGAACAAACGTATGGACACCAAGGGGGGAAAACCGCGGTGGGGTGGGGATGGTGGTGTGCTGAATAGGGCGATTGGGATTGACATGTATACACTGATGTGTATAAAACTGATGACTAATAAGAACCGGCAGTATAAAAAAACAAACAAACAAACAAGTCTACCTGCCTGTGTTCAAATTCTAGTGCTGCTACTTACTGAGTATAAGAAACTGAGAAAAGTTACTTTACCTAATGCCGTCATCTTCTAATCAGCATCATCGGATAATAATAACACCTATTTCATAAGATTGTTGTAAGGATTAAATGGGTTAATGTATGTAAAGTACTTAGAATAGTACCTGACACATATTAAGTACTAAATACATGTTCAAGTACTATTATTATTATGTGAAAATAATCAACAAAAAATTAAATATCAGTAGACAATTTATATCCCTCTTTTCTGACATAACAAGAAACAGATCCAGAAATAAATAAATAAAGACAGTAGGAAATCAAGATCACTTTAAACATTGTACAGGACAGGAGATCAAAATGCACAGGTGTACAAATGGTTCATTTAAAAAAAACTTGATATTCTGAAAAAAAATTAACACTGAAAATATTAATTTTTCAGAATGATTAAACTCAGTAAAACATCTGTAAACAAGAATAAATTTATTTAATTTCTTTTAAAGATTTAATGATATACAAAATGTATATAGTATAATATCTTTAATACATTTTTCTTTCTCCCCCCCCATCAATATTAAACACTATTTGAACAGCTTATCTCTTTTTCCCTTGTCTGTATCTATGAGATACACTACTGAATACAAATAAGATTTACACTGCTCCCTCCCAAATAAAAATTAAAATTAGTACCTAGGGAAAAAAAAAAAAGAAAAAAAGTCAAAGCACAGAACTTCAGACAGATGCAAAGCTTTTCTTGTTGCTGAGTATTCAACAACATCTGGGGCAGTTAAATTACATTTTATTGGCATGAAGTTGCATTGCAATCTCCCAACATCACATAATGATAATCCAATTCAATTTCTTAAGTACCACAAACAATATTCATGTTCCGATGTTCCTACACAATTTTAAATATATGCAAAAATTCATGTTTACATTCTGATTTGATATACTGGTCAATAAAATCTTTTGAGAAGTATGTAACTTCCAAGTTGTAACTATAGTAGATATAGATAAGAAAAAAGCACTTTAACTTTTCTCACAAGGTAACTTCTCTTGAACAGTGAGTTAAGTTTCTCCTTTGATACATTTAGGTTATACCAGTCTACCATGGCTTTCTTCTACTTAACAATGTTTAAAAAAAAAAAAAAGCACTAATACTTTTGCACAATTTGGGCTCTATTTAACGAAAAATCTGGCTCTATCTTTTAAACAGGAGCCTAACCCTGATTCATAAGGTCCCTCTTAGAAAATGGTTTTCGGCTTGGGCTTTCTATATCCCTGTAGATCTAGAATTATAACAAGCCATCTCCTTTCCCGTGAGATGGGAAACAACAAGCATCTAGCTGGGCACTAGTGACATCATCACTGAACACACTAAAACACACTGAGGAAGACACCTGACTGCCATTTAACCAAAAGACTGGGTGATTTCTTCATTTCGCTAGCTGAATGGCAGTAAACCAGCTGCCAATAAAATCTGCACGGACACCTAACTTTGGTTAATGGTATTGCACCACATGAAGAGAGGGTATTACCCTCAACAGAACAAAGTCAAATAAGTCCTCTGTTAAAAAGAGCCCTTTAAAAAGTTATAAATACTAATTTTTCTTTACCTTTAAAATTTAACAGCTGCCAGCTGTATTGTATAGGGAGTTCCTGACTAATTTAATCAGGTCAAAAGAATACTGACCTTTTAAATGTGCCAGTTCAGCATATTCAATTAGCACATGCTTTTCTTTATTACCAAACAATTCCCTCCTAAATGAAAAGTGACAGTAACATTTTTGTGAGGTGTAGGCAAAACCAATGATTCAGTAATATTATAACATCAGACGAATAGAATTAGTTGATTCTGATTCTTTGGTGGAATTTCCAGGCTGAAGAGTCAAATCAGAAGGCTCATCCTGAGGAAATATAATTTTGTCAGGTGTATAGTCATTCCTCTTCAGATCTATATTCATGACCCCCAACAAAAAAAAGAAAAAAAGAGTCAGTATTGCTTAGAAACAGAAAATTAAGAACATTTTCTAAATTAATTTCCCTCTAAACATGCCAGATCTATTTTCTACAAGGCTGTTATAAATTCAAAAGTCACAAAATTTATACACATAAAAATGAAATCATTCAACAAATAATTATTACACTCTGACCATGAGTCAGTAACTCATGTAAGTGTAGAAACGCAGCAGTGAACAAGGCAGGTAAGGTCCCTGTTCTCATGGAGCTTATATTCTTGTAGGTGAAGAAAAACAAAGAGAAAAATGACAATTTTAAGTAGTAGCAAGTGCTTTGAAGAAAATAGTGTGATGAGGGTCAGGTGGGAGACGGTATAAGGTGATTCATTTAGATAGGGCTGGGCAGAAAAGCCACAGGAGGTAACATATAAGACCTGAATATTAAGAAATGACCGATCAAAGTCCCAGGAAGAGTACTCTATGCAGAGAAAGTTAACTGCGGACTGCAAAAAGGAAATGGACTTGGTGTGTTGCAAGAATGGCAAGAAGCAGCATGGCTTGCATGTAGTGAATGAGGGAAAGACTAGGAGAAAATGAGGTCAAACAATCGTTAACGGTCAGCAGTTGTCAAACTACAGCCTGTGCGCCAAATCTGGCCTGCTACTTGTTTTTGTAAATAGTTTTATTGGAATGCAACCATAGAAATTTGTTTACAGATTGTCTCTGGCTGTTTTTGTACTACAATGGGAGAGTTGGATAGCTGTGACACAGGCCATATGGCCCACAAAGCCTAAAATGTATACTTCCTTTGTTTGCCTTTTACAGAAAAGTTTGCTGACCTCTGATTCATGGTTTGCAAGCTAAGTACAGAATACGGTGAAAATCCAGTGGAAGGTATTAAGAAGTCTTAAGAGAGGAATGTAATCAAATTTGTTTAAAATGACCATTCCAATCGTCACATGAAGTCTTGTTAGAGGACAACTGGTAAGAATCCAGGAAACAAAATGGTGGCAATGACGATGAAGAGAAATTGATAAATTCTAGGGAGATTTCAGAATTTGAGCAGACAGAATTTGACAGATTGGTTATGAAAAGTAAGAGAACAAAGGAACTGGCTAGCTTTTAGGTTTTCAGCCTGAGCAACTGGGTAACCACTAATGAGACAGGGAAGCAGAGTTTCGTGGGTAGGGGTGGAAAATGAAAGTCAAGAGTTCTGGAGCGAAAGTGTTACTTAAAAGTAATTCAAGGGCTTCTCCGGTGGCACAGTGGTTGAGAATCTGCCTGCCAATGCAGGGGACACAGGTTCGAGCCTTGGTCTGGGAAGATCCCACATGCCGCGGAGCAACTAGGCCCGTGAGCCACAACTACTGAGCCTGCGCGTCTGGAGCCTGTGCCCCGCAACAAGAGAGGCCGTGATAGTGAAAGGCCCGCGCACCGCAATGAAGAGTGGCCCCCGCTTGCTGCAACTAGAGAAAGCCCTCGCACGAAATGAAGACCCAACACAGCCAAAAATAAATTAAAAAAAAAAAAGTAATTCAAGTAGCAATGTAGGAAACTCAATATAGAAACAAGAGCTCAGGAAAGAAGTTAGTCTTCAGTTAAATTTGGTACTATCAGTATGTAGACTGCCTTTATAGCTATGGGATAGGATGAACTCAGGGAGTAATAGACATATATGACAATGGTTGCAGAATTGGAAAACAATACAGTAGTATCAAATTTATACTTTATAAACAAACCAGTCGTGCATATACCCTTATACTTTTATCTCCATGTAAAACAGAACCAACACTCAGAATATGAACTGTTAATTTTAATTTCAGTAATAGTCTATATTCAATGGTCCAAATACATATTTGCTACAGTATGAACAATTTTTGATAAACTTTAAATTCAAGACTTTGCCAGTAAGGCCTTAGGGAATGCAAATTAATTTGTAGCTGAAGTGTACACAAAGAACAATGGATAGAAACACAATTATAATTCAATTCACAATTATAATGCTGTTAACTAATGGTGTAACCATGGGCAAATCATGTAAACTCTTATTTTATGTTCTGTAAAACGATGGACTTGGACTGGGTTGTTTTTAAGGTCCCTTCCAAGTTGTAAAATCCTTTAAATGACAATTTAAAAAACAGATATGCTATTAAATATTGCATTGTATCAAAACCAAATAAAAATTGTATCTGGGCTGCCTGTTAAATTCATCATTGTGTGTTCTACTGCTGGCTTAAATGGACTAAGCATATTCCATCCTCTCTGTTTCTCACTGATTACAAGTAAAAACATGATACATAAAGCAACTATCTCAGATTTCTGAAAAGTAACAGCAGACATATAGGAGAAGGAAATCAGAACTTGGAGAACGATTTATATGGTGGTGAGCTTCCTGTTTTTTTCCCATCTCTTATTTCTGGGCTTAGACTTGAAGATAGCTCAATCACAGAAACATACAGTGAGCGTGGACACAAAAAGCTCCAAGACCTTCTGGCCACAGGATAAGGAAGGAGGACCCTGTGGGATGGAAAATGTTGAGGGGAATTCCCTCTTTTTAATTATTCTTTTTGCTCTTCTGCCCTTTACCTAAGCCCTGGTCATGAAGAGGAATTCCTACAGTGGTGGCAGTTGGGCAAGAACCTACGACTCCAGGAGAAAACCCTTCTCTCTGACCAGAAGAACTGAGAATAGGTACCTCTATGATCCCAAAAGTATTATTTTCAGCACCAGAAACAGACCTAATTGCAGAATGTGTGTGACAGCGCAGGGATGCCAAAATCCTGGCTTTCTAGGCAGTGTACCAAAAAAAAAAAAAAAAAAAAAAAAAAGGAAAGAAGAGGCTCCTGGGAGTCACAAAGTATGGAAGAAATCATGGAGAGGAGGAAAAAGGAGAGAGAGACACCCTAAATTTATGTATGAAATCCCAGACTCATGCTTGAGTGGCACATATGTGGAAAGATGGCATAGCATAGGCTTTGAGAACTAAACTATGGTGCAGACCTTCACTCATGTCCCAGACTTGCCCTTGTTTGACACACATGTGAGAGAGACCTGATTAATAATGCAAAGGCTTTAAAAACTAAACTGACATTAGAGGCACAGCCACACAGAAGATAGACTGGGACTTGTGAACTGAATTTAACTGAGTTGATTGCCTACTAACACCAAAAATCTCAAGGATTCAAAATTCAAAAATTCAAAATTCTCTATAGAGGATTTTTAATAAGACCTCAAATCTCATAACATAATATTCAAAATATCCAGGACACATTCTAAAATTACTAGAGATACAAAAAACAGGAATATTTCAAAGATTCTCAAAGAAACAGACAACCAAGAGAAGCCAATCCCAACGTTACCCAGATGGTAGAATAATTAAAGACTTTAAACTAGCTACTAGAACCATACTCCATGACGTAGGACAAACAGACTTGAAATGAAAGGAAAAATAAGTTTTCAGCAGAGAAATAATCAGTATAAAAAGACCAACAGGAAATTATAGTACTGAAAAATATAACTGAAATAAAAAATTCAGTGCATGAGCTTAATAGCAGAATGAAGAAATAAAGAATGAGTCAGTGGATGTGTGTGTAGATCAATAGAAATTATCCAATCTGAACAAAAGAAAAAAATTAATTTTTAAGGAAGTAATCAGAGCCACAGGTTCCTGGGTGACAATATCAAAAGGTCTAACATTCTTTTTATGAGAGTCCAGAAAGAGAAGAGATTGATGCAGACAAATATTTGATGAAATAATAGCTAAAAACTCCCCAAATTTGATAAAAGTCATAAATTGGCAAATTCAAGAAGCTTAGTAAAGCTGAAACAGGATAAACTCAGAGAAAGCTACAATTAGACATACTGCTAACTGCAGTTAACATAACCACAGAATCAAACCGTTCAAAACCAAAAATAAAGAATAAATCTTGAAAGAAGATAGATTATAATGATACATCATGGAAAGAACAATTCAAATGACTGTAGAGTTTTCATCATAAATAACAGAGGCTAGAAGACAGCAGAACATTTTTTAAGTGCTGAAAGAAAGAAATGTCAACCTAAAATTCTAGATCCAGTGAAAATACCCTTCAGGAATGAAAGTGAAATACATTCTTAGGTAAGGGGAACTAAGAGCAACCACTAAAAAACCTAAACATAAAGATAAAATAGAATACTAAAACAGAGCCAGGGGTGTGGGGTGTGGGGTGTGGGATGTGGGGTGGAGAAAACAACAAAAAAACCAAACCAGAGACATCAATCAGAAAACAATAAAACAGCAGATCAAAATCTAACCATATCAATAATTACATTAAATGTAAAGGGTCTAAATCAGCTATTATAAGATGGAAATGGTTAGATTTTAAAAAACAAATTAAACCTAGGAACTAACTATATGCTGTCTACAAGAAAACCACTTTAAATAGAATTAATATATACAGGTAAAAAGAATGGGAAAAGATACCTGATGAAACCACTAATCATAAGCTATGTTAATATCAGACAAAGCAGACTTTAGAACAAGGAGAATTACCATGGCATTAATTTAATAAAAATTAAATCACCAAGAAGTCATAACAACTGTAAATCTGTATGTATCTAAGAGCAAAGCTTCAAAAATACATGCAGGAAAAATTGATAGAACTGAAAGCAAAGCAGATAAATCAACAATTATACTTAGAGACCTTTTTTCTAAGTAATAAACAGAATAAATAGACAGAAAATCAGCAAGGATATTAAAAACCAGAACAACACTATCAAAAAACTTTCCTTCATTGGGACTTCCCTGGTGGCACAGTGGTTAAGAATCCTCCTGACAATGCAAGGGACATGGGTTTGAGCCCTGGTCTGAGAAGATCCCACAGGCTGCAGAGCAACTAAGCCCGTGTGCCACCACTGCTGAACCTACACTCTAGAGCCTGTGAGCTACAACTACTGAGCCTGCATGCTGCAACTACTGAAGCCCGCGCACCTAGAGCCCCTGCTCCACAACAAGAGAGGCCACCACAATGAGAAGCCCGCGCACCGCAACGAAGAGTAGCCCCTGCTCGCCACAACTAGAGAAAGCCCATGCATAGCAATGAAGACCCAATGAAGCCAAAAATAAATTTAAAAAAGAGCAACAAAAACTTTCCTTCATTAACATTTATAGAATACTCCATCCAACAAGAGAATATTCTCTTCAAGTGTATGTGCAACATTCACTAGGGACAGTATCTTTTTAAGGTTAAAAAAATTTTTGATATTGAAATCATATAAAGTATGTTCTCTTATCAGAATGGAATTAAGCAAGAAATCAGTAACAGAAAGATACCAGGAAAATTTACAAATATTTGAGAACTAAAAAAGACACCTGTAGGGGCTTCCTGGTGGTGCAGTGGTTAAGAATCCGCCTGCCGATGCAGGGGACATGGGTTCGAGCCCTGGTCCGGGAAGATCCCACATGCCACGGAGCAACTAAGTCCGTGCACCACAACTACTGAGCCTGCTCTCTACAGTCCGCGAGCCACAACTACTGAGCCCACGCGCCTAGAGCCCGTGCTCCGTGACAAGAGAAGCCACCGCGATGAGAAGCCCGTGCACCACAGTGAAGAGTAGCCCCCACTCGGCACAACTAGAGAAAGCCTGCGTGCAGCATCGAAGACCCAATGCAGCCAAAAATAAATAAACAAACAAACAAAAAAGACACCTGTAATTAATCCATAGGTCAAAGAAGAAATCTCAAGGGAAATAAGAAATATTTAAAAAATAAAAACAAAACTAAAACATACCAAAAAAAATTTTTTTTAAATACCAAAATTTGTGGGATGCAGCTAACACAATGCTTAGACGATTTACAGCACTAAATTTACAACACTAAAATGTTTTGTTAGAAAAAAAGTCTCAAATGAATATTTTAAATTTTTACCCTAACAAACTACAGAAAAAACAAACTAAAACCAAAGCAAGCAGAAACATGGAAATAATAGAGAGTAAGTCAATGAAACTGACAACAGAAAGTAGAGTAAAACAATGAAAACAAAAAGTGGTTCTTTGAAAGTATCAATAAAACTGATACACCTCAGCCACACTGACCAAAAAATAAAAAGCACAAATTACCCTAATGAAAGAGAGGATTCACCACAGACATTTAAAAAAATAAGATAGTAGTATCATTGACTCTATGCCCATAAGTTTGACAATTTAAATAAAATGCAGACAAATATTGTATGATCTCACTCATACATGGAACCTAAAAAAACAAACAAACTCACAGAAACAGATGACTTGTGGTTACCAGAGGTAGAGGGGTGAGGGGAGGGAGAACTGGAGGAAGGTGGTCAAAAGGTACAAACTTCCAGTTATAAGATAAATAAGTACTATGGATGTAACGTACAACATGGTGACTACAGCTAACACTGCTGTATGATATATAGGAAAGCTGTTAAGAGAGTAAATACTAAGAGTTATCGTGAGGAAAAACATTTTTTTTCTTTCTTTTTATTCTATCTATACAAGAAGATGGATGTTAGCTTAATGTAGTGTGGTAATCATTTCACAATATATGTAAATCAAACCATCACGCTATCCACTCTAAACTTATAGATATGTATATCAATTATTTCTCAATGAAACTGGAAAAAAAATAAACAAATAAAATGGACCAATTCCCTGAAAGACACAAACTACTAAAACTCACTCAAGAAATTGACATCTATTTTAAAAAATTAAACTTAATTAAAAAGCATCTGACAAAGAAAACTTCAGACTGAGATGGTTTTGCTAGACAATTCTATCAAACATTTGAAGTGGGGATAATATCAATTCTATACAATCTATTCCCCAAAACAAAAGAGGTGTAAACACTTACAACTTATTTTTAAGGTCAGTATTATCCTGACACCAAACAAGACAAAGAGAGTACAAGGGAAAAAACCCCATAGACGAATATTCTTCATGAACATAGATATAAAAATCATCAACAAATTAGAAAATTGAACCCAACAACACATAAAAAAGATAATATACCATGACAGGGACTTCCCTGGTGGTGCAGTGGTGAAGACTCTGCACTCCCTATGCAGGGGACCTGGGTTCAATCCCTGGTCAGGGAACTAGATCCCACATGCATGCTGCAACTAAGAGTTCACATGCCGAAACTAAGGAGCCTGTGAGCTGCAACTAAGAAGCCTGCCTGGCACAACAAAGACCCAGCACAACCAAAATATATATATATATAAAATATATACCACGACAAAGTGGAGTTTGTCCTTGGAATACAAGACTGGCTCAACATTTAAAAAGTCAATCAATGTAATTCAATGTAATACTAACCAATTGAAGAAAAACCAAATGATCATATAAATAGATGCAGAAAAGACATCTGACAAATTCAGTGAACATTTAGGATAAGCATCTTCAAGAAATGAGGCATGGAAGATGTCTACTCTCACTACTCCTATTCAACATTGTACTTGAATTCCTTGCCATTACAAAAAGTCAAGAAAAAGAAATAAAAGGCATACAGATTGGAAAGGAAGTAAAGAACTGTCTCTATTGTCTACCCAGAAAATTCCAAGGAATTTACAAACAATAAACAAGAACCAAACAAACAAAAACCTCCTAGAACTAAGTGAGTTTAGCAAGAATGCAGAATACAACGTCAATATACGAAAATAAATAATTTCTGTATCTATTAACAATGAACAATTTTTAAAAATTTACAGATAGTAGTATTAACATGCTTACTATGTGCCTGTCACTGTTCTAAGTACTTCACAAATACCAACTCATTTACTCCTCAAACAAACAAAAAACAACAAACCTCTATGACATAGGTATCTCTGAGGCCCTGGAGTCTGGCTCCCAGGTCCAAGCTCTTAACTACTACTATATTATTGGTCATAATGCGAGGGACTTTTAAAAATACAGCTCAAGGGTGAGTGCCAGGCACCTGTAATTTTGAAAAAGTTCCACAGGGGATTCTGACACACACCAAAGGGTGAGAACAACTGGTTTGTGATATAACTTATGATTCAATAATAACTTGTAATTCTTCGAATATAAAGATGAAGTTACTATCATGAGAGACTGTATCTGCAGTTCCTCTTCCTGTTTCACAGAATACTCTTTTCCAGGCTAACTTGAAAGTCTATTCATCCTTCAGTTTTAGGCAAATCTGTTAGTTCCCCAGGTAGCATTCCCTGACTTCTAAGTTTGTGTTAAGTGATCTGGTTACCTGTTTTATTTTTTCTGCTTGGCATTTATGATAGTCCTATAATTCTCCGTTAATCTTGTCAGTATCCAAGACCTGGCTAAACTCCACCAAGTGCAGGGACCATGTTTGTCTTGTTCACTATGTATTGTTAATATCTAACACAATTCCTGGCATCCAGCAGACACATAATAAATATATATTAAGTGAATGGACTTTGTGGTTTTATAAGTAATGAATGAAAGCATAGATCCATTTATAACCAAAAATATGTATTTATGCTTCTGGCCTTATGAAGTTCTGTAGTAATTAACTTTGCTAACAATTTACATATTATACTGATTAAGAAAATGCTTACCTGGAAGTTTAAGCTTTCTACAGCAAGAATTACAGTGATGTTTTGCTCTGAAGTTTTTTATTGCATCTTCTCCTAGGTTTGCTGGGCCAAAAACCATATCACAGGATCTGTGAAATTGGAAGTTAAAAGAAAAAGTCAGTTAATGCAAATAGAAATGTAGAATTTGAAATTACAAAAATGTCTTAATGAAATTATTAAAACTTATTACCTCTTTTCTTCTGCCTTTATCACAGATGGGTCAGTCAAATTTTCACCCACACCTTTATATGTATATATTAAAAAGACAATTTATATTATGTAACTGATATAAATACATAAGTATAATAAAAAGTCACAAGAGATTCTATAGCATCATCAACCATTACACGATGTTAAATTATTCAAAAGAGGATAGTTTTTCTCTCTTGATATTTCATAACTTGACTTATGACTTCAACATTGCACTAGGAACAAACACAGTTCCTACGACATGAACAACAGTTAAATGTCAGAATAGGTAGGTAGGCATGTAAGCTCCTGGTGACACCAGTTTCTGATGCAACAAGGCCAAGCTGGAAGTAAATATCTCCTCATTTACAATCTGCCCTTGTTTCACCTTAGTTAGCAAAGAACAATTAGGTACATGAAGGCATGATCTACAGGTCATTTTAAAAGTCTTGGAGTTTTTAAAATCACAGGCTAACATATAAATACATTTTCTTGCAAAAGATTCAGATTACATAAAGAGTAAGATTGTGAACATCTTCCTTCACCTCCAGCCCTCTCCAGAGGTGTTAAAAGTGTGGTTAAATCTTTTCAGTCTCATCTATTCATTCATATAAAGAACAACTACTGATATTTGAATAATCATAAAATATTTAACCCATTAGAATGAAACCTAATAAAATGGGTAGAATTTCACAATAGGAAAAGCTAGAATTAAAACATGAGTCTAATTTCTACTCAGACTGGCAAAGACTAAGTAAATATTCAGTAATGAAGAGATGGTGAAGAAATGGGCACAGTGATGGGTGCTCACAGTGCTGAGTATGAATTCATATAACCTTCTGGAAAAGTAACCTGGCCGTCGCTATTGAAATTGTACTCATCTCTAAAACTAAAAATAGGGCGACTGTCTCATAACAGAGGATGCAAATCATGCTATGCCTCCATACTACAGCTGTTAAAAGGAATGACTCAGATTTATCAATAATGATCCAGAAGATGGCCATCATGTATTATTAGGTAGGAAAAAAAAAAAAAAAAAAACAAGTGAAATACACACACACACACACACATACGTATATATATAGCATGATCCCAGCTGGAGGAAAATCACAACACAAAATGATTAAAAATAAGTTTAAAAATTTGTAATTTGTCTTCACAAAGGTAGAGGAACAGTAAAGATGGGAACATTTTGTTCTTTATATATTTCTATATTGTTTAACTTGTTTGTAGTAACTGTCTAAAATATTTCTATGAAAAAAACGGCTCCATGAACACATTAATTTTGTAGAGAACATCACTATTACTCTGCTTATTAAAAATAACTGCCATCTTTTAATTAACAGTTTGGCCTCACTTCCTAGGCATATTTGAAGATGGACTGGCCCATCTAATAATACACATCAGAGATTTCACTATATATATCACTTAATCATTTATGTAAAATGATGAATTTACTGAAAAAAGGATAGCTATTTTTACACAGATTTTCTTTCTTGAGTTGGTATTGAAAATCAATACCAACTGTTTGTTTTTCAACAAACTGTTTATATTTGGGAGTATCTATATAATGAAAGAAGTCATCAAGTGATAAATATTCTAAACAACTGTTTTTATGTGATTTGAAATCTGGTCTATGTTGACATTTGAAATTAAAGCTGCTCTTTAGGGGAAAAAAAAAATGGAACCTATAATGTGAAAGTATCATCCAGGCAGAGGTGGCAATTTGCTCAATTTCATTTTTCTTTGACCCTGCTGTGAAGCTGCATAAACATTACTCTAACCAAATCACTGCTCTCTCATAGCCATAATTTCTTTTTTTTCCCCTTTTACATGTATGAAGGAATCTGTCTACAAAGATGGCTATGCTCAGTTTTTCCCTCCTTGTATACATGTTGCTCTACCTACCAAGTGCTTGAATCTATTCCCTACCTCTTGAATCTGAGCTGTCCTTATAACTTGCTTTGACCAGTAAAATGTGCCAGAAGGGATCTGGGCCCATTCTGGTCCCAACCTAAGAGTTTCTGCTTTCTCTCTGGAGGAAGCCAGCTGTCATGTAAGAAGTCTAATTACCTGAAACTACCATGCTACAAGAAGTCCAAGCTACCCAGCCATGTGGAAAAATCACTTGGTGGAGAACTGAGGAATTCAGCTGTCTTGAACAGAGACCTAAAACATTTGGCTCCAGTCAAGCTGTCCAAACTAGTCTCCAGCCATTCAAACCCTCCAAGGGGACAATAGAGATGAGCCATCCCCAAATTCCTAAACCAAAGAAGTGTAAGCAAGCAAAATGGTTGTTTTAATCCACTATTAGGTAGTTTAGTTCACAGTAACAGATAACATAAACACCAGGAACAATACAGATAGTTGTTATTGTTTTAAAGAAATGGTCTTTATACTTTTAAAGAAATTAAGGCAACAGATCTACGAGTAGAATAGGGGACTTCACATGTTTTTGCTTATTAAAACATCTGTATTACCTAAATAACAATTAAGATAGCATCCCACTCTTCAGGGCCCTAATAGCTATATACTATGGCTGTTATTGACTTGCTTTTTTAACAGCTTCTGCTGACCTAAGATTTTACCTATCCATAAATTAGATTTCTGTATATTGCTCATATCACATGAATAGATGAGAACCTAATGCATAATTCCCTTTTAGCAATATTTTAATAAATTTACCTTGTAAATCAAGTACCAGTAACTCCCCTCTCGTATATTCGTAAGTCCAATGGCTAAAGGCTAGCATGATCTCTTCCAGTGTATTTGTTGGAATAATCTCATCACCATTATTGTTGTTGTATTTTCTAAATTCTCCAGTCATACATTCTTCCACAGCAAACCACTGTCCTGCTGAATGGCAATACAGCAGGAAAACTTCAAGGAACCTTATGAAAAACAGTTATAGATATTACTAGTAGTTTTCTTTTTCTTTTTTTATGATAAACCGAATGACAATTTTTATTGATTTAATCTTAACCAATACACAATCTATGCCATATATAATTTTAGCTCTGCAACCACCTACACTTATTCACATTTTTTAACTCAAGTTCAGTGCCCTCAGAAAGGTTCCTGCTCATAGTCATTTTATCCTATACTAATAGTTTTCTTAATAAAATTCTAATCCATCTTTAAAATGGGTAAATAATGAAATATTCAGCATCAATAATGAAGATCAAAAGAGAATGCTATCCACATAACACTAAAAGATCTCAAAAATTTTAAAAGATTTACCTTGGAGAATATGGTATGGATTTGGGTTTCATTTGGTTGAAGGCAAATGTGAGCTTTTGTGCTGCTCTCTGTTGCTGAATTTCCTACAGAACAGAAAAAAGAAACCCTCGTTCAACACTGAAATTAAGACTATTTGATTTATCATACTTTAGAAGTGAAAACATGAAGCTCAAATAATGCTTCACTGTATGCATTCACTAGCACTTACTCTAAGACAAAGATGCAGAACTGTATCTTCTTTATAAATACTTGACCATGTATTAACCACCTCAGGAAGAAAAGATTTGATAATATAAAGATGTCCTGATTTGAGGATATCATGTTCTGACCAAGTACACTGTACTTTGACAGCTCTTCGTAAACCTCCTCCCATCTCCTCTTTACTTAAAAACTCTATTTTGGCACAGAGGCCTAGCTGTGACCACGAAGACATGCTGTTATTCAATATGTTGGGAGAACTCTCTTCCAAGCGATACACTGTGACAGGCTCACCTGCAACATGAATAGACATATTTTAAGGTCAAAGTATGACTCTGAAAATCACAAGGTAGAAATTGGCAGGTATCTTTGGTTAAGATTAAGTGAGGAATAGAAAACGAGATGGACCAAGTTGTAGTTTTATAAAAGAAGTTTAAGGGCAAGAAATACTCAGAAACTAAGGATCTAATATCTCTAAATTCACCTGTATTTGGTAA
Source organism: Balaenoptera physalus (assembly GCF_965194825.1). Lineage (NCBI taxonomy): Eukaryota > Metazoa > Chordata > Mammalia > Artiodactyla > Balaenopteridae > Balaenoptera > Balaenoptera physalus. The sequence continues at coordinate 89,952,303 of NC_138883.1, read as the reverse complement.
TGATAAGCATTTTTGAAATCGTGAACATTTTCGACAAAAACTTTTAGAAAGCAATTAGACTTCTAAACACTTCTAAGCTAAACTTTTTAACAGGAGGTTAGATCTGTTCCACAAACCCTGTGATATCAATTTATCAACGCTTTCATTGCTAAACTACAGATCAAGAGCTTTTCTGAATTAAAATACACCACTGCTTCCAATATGCCAGAAATAGAGAAATCAATACTTCTGATGCTTCCTTCGGTTTAAACATACCTGAATCTTGTAGTAATCAGGCTGATTAAAATTTATATAAAATTAACAATTCTTAATGTGATCCTTCCTCTTTCTGTCACCACCCGTGTTCTATATTACAGTTAAAACCACATGTTAATTAAGGGTTTATTTTCCCTCTTATTTCTTTACTTTTTGGATTTACCTCTTGGAGGCACAGGTGTAAATGGAATGCTCTGGGATAATCTCATCAAGTTATTTCTTTCCACAGCTGCATAAAAATGAGAGAGAAATAATGAAATCCCCAAAAGCTCAAAGAACTACTAAATTTTGTTTTTAATATTTACTATTACTAACCTGAGTAATAGTAATTTGTATCCATAACTGGTTTAAATGGAGAAGCAAGACCTAAAATGGTAAATAAACAAATGAGACTCTTTTAAAAGTACTAATGCAGCATAAATTTTTGTTCAAGCAGTCTCATTTAATCATCCCAAGTTTCCTTCATGTAAGCTCTGTTCACAAAAACAGAAAAAAACAAGTAATAAATTATGTCCATCATGTGCTTTATCACCCTATTTCATTATGCCAGATTAGTGGTAACTGTGTAGTCTGACACCTGGAAGGGAAAAAGCACATGATGGTTCACACTCTCCTGTTATAAACTGCATTCTTCCCTTATTCCCTACTCAAAAAGAAAAGTATCAGACCTTTGGGGTGTGGGGCTGTAGCCCTGTAACCATTTTAATGGGTTGACCATGAGAAGATATAAAATAACAAAAAAGCCCCTTTTCCATCTCTAAGTATATCTGAGAACTTACAATGTTGTGTTAGTTTCTGTGAGGACTTCACTTTTTTTTTTTTTTTTTTTTTTTGGCCACGCCATGCGGCTTGCAAGATCTCTCAGTTCCCCAAACAGGGATTGAACCTGGGGCCACAGCAGTGAAAGCCCAGAGTCCTAACCACTAGGCCACCAGGGAACTCCCGAGGACTTCACTTTTTAACTGTAGTGAGAAAGATGGATAATAAATTGAACCTGCTATGTGTTAAGTTTCTAGAATATAAATGAAAAAGAACCTATCGTCTTGCAGAAGAAGAAAGCTAGTTAACAGTTATATCATTGTGTGAGCGGTATAAAATACAGTGTGTGTGTGTGTGTGTGTGTGTATATGTGTGTGCGTGTGTGTGTTTTCACACATGCACACAATACAGGACTGTAGAGGAGGGGTACCAAATGTCTCCTGGTTGAAGAAAGGTTGAAGGATATCTCAGAGGAAGAGGGCTTTGTGAGTGCAAGGTCAAGGGAGTCAAGAATACCTCCTGCTCAGGTTTCACCTAGCTGACTGAAAGAGTACCATTCACTAACACAGGGAATATAAGGGAAGAAGCAGCCTGGGTAGCAAGCATGAAGGGGAGTGGGGAGACTTTTGTAAAACGATCATCATTCAAACGGTGAGTTCTTGTATTTGTGAAACACTTATAATGAAGAGAAACAAGCTGAGGGGAGAACTTTCTACTACCTTGGCTTTTTCAAATATGAAGTCTAAAATTTCTTACTTAGGACAATGTAGTATTTGCTAAAGTAGATCATATACAATCCTCAGTTTTTCACATTAAATCTACCACACAGACTCACCATTTAACGTTCCTTCTTCAGATGGCCTAAAGAAACAACAAAAAATATACGTTATAATTTTAGTAACTTAAAATTAGTTCTGGCTACCACAAAATTTTTTATTTTATGAAGTTACTGTTATTTAATATAACATTATTAAAGGAATTCTGATATGCAGATTCACTTTTGTTTGAATATTTGCCACTTCCCTTAAGCTTGTACCAAATTCATACACGGATATGTATAAATCCATATGCATATACTTTATCAACAACTTTTACCTCCAATTTATGCCTACATAAATATTATTAGTAGTTTGATGCCAAACTGAAGGTTCAGTACTAATACAGTAAAATATTCCATGACTCCTCTATTTGTGGAGATTCATTCCAGTACTTTAATAATGCCTTGAAATGACTTTGCAGGATTCTAAAAATACTTCAACAGAATTGATGGGCAAAGAATAGAGAGAACAGCAATTATATATCATTTTGCAAAATTCAACTGCTAATGTTGAAAAAGTTTTTTTCCAATGTTGAATATATTTATTTATAACAACATATACTGGTACCAAGTGTAGGTTCTATTAATCCCAAAGATTCCAGTGCAAATTAGAGACAAGTGTAGTGGAAAGGAAAGGGGAATGGGAATCAAGAAAAATAGATTAGAAGCTTAGCTCTCCCATTATACAGTTATGTGGCCTTGCTCAGGACTAAAAGGACTAGATCCAGAAAGGACCACTTGAGTAGGAGACCTTGGTAATCTCTTTCTAGCTCTTACATTCTATCTGATCCTGATATTTCCTGTTGGCTTTCACCTTAGTAACATAAATATTTCCTATAGGAAATACTTTGACCCTAGCATCAGCCCTTTGTCTACTGCTGATAAACCACTCTTAGCACCCAAAGAGTACTGACCAACTCCACCTTTCTGGATACTTCCATGGGTCAGCATTCTGTAACTCAATGTTCTCTTTTTAGCTGAATTAACATCAACTTTAAGTACTGATTCTGCATTTACATCCCACAGTTCTACTTATAAAAGACATTATTCTCTGAAGAGGTCTGATTATAAACAGGTCTTCCAAGTGCCATTCAGGGCCAGGATACCTCCACAATTTGAACAACTGCATACCCACATATAGCACCTGGTTTATTTTCTTCTCTATATATTCACATCTATTTCTGATACAGAGAAGGAAATAGGGAAAACACTGTATAATATATAATAATTACCCTCAAATTGGCTTCCCTTCTCAAGCAGTTCACATTGGAGAGTAACTTTACCATGCTTCTAGTATCAACTGGGTGTCAAAACAAGATTACTCTTTTTTAATGTCCTTTGGAATCCTAAAATACTAATTTCCAGGCTGGAAAACAGAGAGATTATCTTTGATTCTTCTTTATCTTTATGTTTAATCTGTACTGAAAATCTTCACTTTCTGGGGATGACTACTTGTAAGATTGCCTTTTGTTTCTACTTTTGGTTCTGGATTACCACATCAGCTTTCTCGTGGATCTTCCTGTATGCAGGCTTTCTAATGTACACTGTGTATTACTGCTCTAATTATCAAAGTCCTTTCCAAAAGCAGAAGAAAGGCTTGTTGATTAGAACGACGGGCAGAGAAGTTATTAACTAAAGTGTCAAACTAAGTTGTTGAACAAGTTTATTCAAAAGCAAGTTGGAAACAGGACTAAATAATAAAATCATAATTGTATCATTATAATGAAAATTTTAATTGAGTTGTGGTTATAATATGACTAGTATAACTATATAAAATCATAAATTTAAATATATACATTAACTTATAATAAATGATTCCCCAATCTCTTCTATGTAAAGACAGGAGATCACAAAATAAATAATCAGCAATAATTTCAAGAAGTGTTAAAAAGATGATGCAAAGAGCAGGAAAAAAACAACATTCAATAACTATGATACTTTTCACACTAACGATGAGAAAAGGCTTACTTACATTTCTCTATTTGATGGTCTATCTTGTAGCCAATCCTTCAGTCAGAAACAAACACAAACAAAAAGTTAAAGAAAAAAGACTCTAGATAAAGCATAACTGTTTATCTCTGTTTTGTATCCTACATGTTTCATGAATGAAGGGTTGAAAAGTTAATATGAATTTGTTTTATACAACTGAACTAATAAAATAAAAAACTGGTATAAAAGCTACCATAAGGCCATTCCACAAGGTAGAATAAAGAATTTCATGAGTGTTATTTCCTACAACGTAATTGTAATTGTCTGTTGACAATTTTAGTTTCTTAAAATACATATTTGTTTCTATGACTCTAAAAAAAATGTATGTGCCTGTTGCCAAAACACATCAAAATATAAAGAGAAAAATTAAAATCATGCAAACTGTGACAAAGAAATCACTAATAACAGGCATATTTCATTGAAGCCCTTTTGTGTGTGTATGTGGTGGGCTTTACTCTGCAGTTTTATATATCTAGGTGTGGATCTATTTTTACCTCCCCACTTTGGGACTTATGCTTCCTGAATTTGAATCTTCATATATTTCATCAATTTGGAAAATTCTAAGTCATTTATAATCTCTTCAAATTGTCTACTCTCTCAAGGCCAATTTAGAGGTATTTTTCCATCTCTTTATGTTTAACACATTTTCCACCTTATTATAATTCTATGTTACATTGTGGTCCAATTTAGCAAAATTCTCCATTCAGCTGTGCCCAATCTGTTATTTTAACCCCCACCAAGATTTTTTTTTAAATTAATTAATTTTATTTTTGGCTGCATTGGGTCTTCGTTGCTGCGCGCGGGCTTTTATCTAGTTGTGGCGAGCAGGGGCTACTCTTCGTTGTGGTGCACGGGCTTCTCATTGCAGTGGCTTCTCTTGTTGAGGAGCACGGGCTCTAGGCACGCAGGCTCAGTAGTTGTGGCTTGTGTGCTCTAGAGCGCAGGCTCAGTAGTTGTGGCACACGGGCTTAGCTGCTCCGCGGCATGTGGGATCTTCCTGGACCAGGGCTCAAACCCATGTCCCCTGCACTGGTAGGCAAATTCTTAACCACTGTGCCATCAGGGAAGCCCCCAACTGAGATTTTTAATTTTTTCCCAAATTTTCCAGTATTTTTGAGTAGTATCTTTTCTCTTTTAGAAATATTTATAATACTTTTTAATGGCTTTAATCAGACTTATTTTATAATCTGTAACCAATAATTCTACTATCTCAAGTTATCAGAGATCTAATACTGTTTGTATAAGCTGGCTCCCACAAGTTTTGTAATTTGGCATTGTGATGTCATTTTCAATGGAACCTTATCTGTAGCAAAACTGTGCAGCTTAGGTTCAGGATGAGTCCTTCCAGAAAGGAGGATTTGTTACTGTGAAACTCTGCGCTCACTAAACCCCCTTCCCATTGAAATAATTTTTTTAATAAAATGATTTTTAATAATACAATCTATCTCCTTACAGCACAATGTAAGTTAATATGGTTAATATGGTTTTTTTCTTTTCTTCAGGCTTCTACAATGTTTTAATAAGGATGGGCATCTGGGGGACTTCCTTGGTGGTCCAGAGGTTAAGAATGTGCCTTCCAATGCAGGGGATGCAGATTTGATCCCTGGTCGGGGAACTAAGATCCCACATGCCACAGGGCAACTAAGCCCGAGTGCCGCAACTACTGAGCCCACACGCTGCAATGAAAGATCCCGCACGCTGCAATGAAAGATCCCGCATGCTGCAATGAAGATTCCGCGTGCCGCAACTAAGACCCAACGCAGTCAAATAAATACATAAATATTAAAAAAAAAAAAAAAAGAAGAAAAAAAGAATGGGCATCTGGGACAACCGGCAGGCGAGTGAGCAGGGCAAATTGGGATCACTGGGTGGCCGGGACTCCTTGCTGGACCTGATCCTCCTGGTGAGCATTTCTCCGCTCAGGGTCACAGACTGCAGACTGGGCAACACTTTTCTCAAATGTTCCTGGGCAAGGTACGACTGCCAGGGAGGGGATGGATTCCTCACTCCCCATGCTGGGCCGGTTCTGGGCACCGGAATTCACTTCCAAGGTTCACTGCTGGCTGGCCTCAGCTGGTGTGAGCACGTCGAAAAATTTTTCCCATCATCTTCAGTAAACATCACAACCTTTGTGCATGCATGAAGAAAGTTTCCTCTCCCCAACCCCCTTGCTGTGGCCACAACAAAGGAACATGCATAAATGAGATGAATAAAAATACAGTAATATTTAAAAAAAAAAGAATGGGCATCTGATGGACTTAGAAGATCCTCTTGTTTCCTTTCTGCATGAGATGATGGAAATGAGTGAAACAATAGCAGCAGCAGGTCAAAGGCTTCTAACAGGATAAGATAAAAAAAAAACAAAAACTGGTGTACAAATACACTGACTGGAATATCCAAGGGGTTTCCCTTTCAGTTTATCACGGAGATGAATCCACATCCCATTTGCACACTGAACCACTTATACTGCCCAGTTCTATGCACAACCTGGGATTTCTCCCTTGCCTGCTCTGGCAGCTTCCTGGAATCTTCTCCATCACCTTTGCTTGCCCCACCTGGGGCTGATAACACCTGGGTGAATGACCTCTTTGTCTTCTGAAGAACCTCCAGGCTCTCATGGTTGCCTTGCTTGCCAGGGTGGGAGCAAGCAAGAGGGTGTGAGTACATGTGTAGCGTTCAGTCCAGGGGGATGGGGCCAAATTAATATGTTCTTGATGATCCAGGATCATAATTATGAGCACTAATTTCTATACTTGACTAGAAAGGAGCAATTGTTTTTGCTTTCTCCCAAGCTACTTGTCTTGGTTGCCAAAGTCTGCTTTTAAAGAGTGCTTGTAAAATCAAATATTACCCCAGTTGGCTGGGAGTAATTTCATATCATTAGCTTCAATTCAAACAGAGATTCCTACCTTTCTTTCTTCTGCATACATTTTTCTTTAATAATTCCTGACTATTCACTACAGGAAGAAACTCTTTTCCATAACTGCTACTATGCACTGAGGTCAGTTTTCTAACGTTAAAAAATTTTTGAAAGCTAGATATAATCTCAGATAAAATATCACCATCTTTCAGCTCTTCTCTAACAAATAAGTATTTTTAAATATGCATATGTTTAATTGAAATGTACAAACCGGTAGTAAAGCTGCTTTGGAATCTACTTCATGAGTATCTTCTATAGATGGCCTTCTACTGTTACTTTCCACTAAAAGAAAATTTTAAAAATAAAAAAGTTATACAACTAAAAAAATTTTTTTTAATACCAACTAACCAAACAAAGTGTTTCGAGGCATAATATAACTTTCCTAAGATAACTTATCCTCTCCCCAACACTGCTGAACGTAAGAGTTATATGAGTCCCACGGGTCTCTTGACAGGATATCAAAATTATTCAATTTATTTTTGTGAAAAGGCAATATGAAATAAAAGAATATGGAAAAAAAAGCCTTGCTCTTCCTCTGTTCCCAAATTTCTTGTGTATCCTTCCAAAGATATTTTGTGTTTCTACATATACCCCTGAATCTTCTTTTTTTAACATAAATGCTAGTATAATATATATATCTTCAGGTTTTTTTGTTGTTGGTTTTTTAACTTTAAGCTTGGAGATCTTTCAATATCAGTACACAGAGGATTTCTCTATTCTACTTCGATATTATGCTGAACTTCATACAATGGATATACAATAATTTATTTAACCAAACTCCTATTGATGGACATTTGGCCTGATTTCAATCTCTTGCTGTAACAATGTTGCAATTAATAATCTTATATAAACATCATTTTACAGTAATGGAAAAAAAAACCAGTTCATCTTTCCCCCCATTTAAGATGCCACTTTTGTCACATTTTGCTTGTTTATGCTAAACAAACTTTAGAATTAAGCCTATTTTCCAAAAAAAGTGAGGATGTTAAATTTTCAATTAATTTAGAATTTACAACCTCATGATACAATAAAGGAAAACCTCAGAATGAACAGTGAAGAGAAATCTTAGAACAAAAGAATGAACGGTGAAAGGAAATCTTAGAACATTCCAAGTATAGAGGGCAAAAAGAGCAGATTGAGATATATTAGGAGACTCTGGGCACAACTTTTTCAAGATGATGAAACTGAATATTTTGAAGAAATTTATTCAAAGAGCAGAGAATCCAGTGTTGATCTAACCAAAATCATGATGTAACTACACTGGTGGGAAAGGGTAAAGACATCTGTGCACGCATGTGGGCTAGGGAACAGAGAGGGGTGGGGACGGTGGTGGGGAAGAGCTCAATCCTTGTCTTCTTTAGTGGGAAGTCAACAGATACTGCCTAAAACTGAAATATGAGGATATAAAATTACAGGCATCCTAACTTTAGAAATAATATCCACGTTATCCAAAAATAGTGAGTTTTATTTCTTCCCTCCTAACCCTTCTACCATTTATTTTTCTTCCTTTTTTTCTTTGGCTAAAATGTTAAATAGAATCCTTGTCTTGTTCTCCTTCTAGGGTGTTCAATATTTCACTATGAAGTATGGTATCTGTGGTAAGTTTTTGTTAGATACCCTTTATTCATAGTAAGGACACTCCATTCTATACTTTGCTAGGAGTTTTAATCATGAATGGATGTTGAATTTCATCAAATTCAGCCTTTTCTGCAGCTATTAAGATAATCATATGATTTTTTTCTTTAATTTGTTACTATCATGCCTTATATTTTTGAATGTTAAACTAATTTGCACTCCTGGAATAAACCCAACTTGAAGAGAATAAAAGGAGAAATGATGGTGAGGGGAATAAGGAAGTGCTGCTTTTCTTAAGGAACCTTACAAAGATTCCATGTACATAACTGAAAAGTTAGATAACAATAAATTTATATGCATATAACTATGACCCCAAAAAAGCATGATATGGAAACATCTCCAGATCATTAAACTTTTTAAATGAAAAATTAAAGGTGCAGGACAACATGTATGGTATGCTACCTTTTGTGTAAAAGATGAAGAGGTAAAAAAGACTATTGTCATATATGACTACATAAGCATGAAACTCTAGAGAAAAAACAAAAATAACAGTGGTTACACATGGGGTTGGAGTGAGACTGAGACTGATCTTCAAAGTGCTTGTGTGTGTGTGTGTGTGTGTGTGTGTGTATTTTAATTTTGAACCAAATAAATGTATTAGTTATTTTTAAAGGTTAAAGCTGAAAAATAAGTTGACTAAATGACTATACAGATTAAAATACAACCGATTCATTTGTAAAAGTTAAAGTCAGCAGATTTGTAAAAAGCGAGTCTTTGCCTTTCATCTTTTAAGTCTAAACAATTTGTTGAAGAATATTAGAATGTTCAGATTATGTATTATTCAAGGTTAAGAACAACAATGATGGACCAGAATCTGCATTTTCTGACTTCTGAAACATTCACTGCTCAAGTGTGTGACATACATAAAATACATTTAAAGTTTAATGATGTCCATAAAATACCTGTAAAGCTTAAATGGGTATGTTTGTTAGCATAATTCATGAAGTCAAAACACTCACCTCGTTCTGAATGAAGAGGAATAGAAGTTCTGTGACACTCAGTAAATCCAGCATGAGAACTCACATGTTTCAGAGTGTTTTCAGAAGGAATATCATTCTGCATATTGTACATATAGACAATTTTAAAACAATTGAACTAAATTTCAAATCATTGCTCTAAGTAGTATAAGAGCCTCTGGATCTCTTTAGTTCAATATGCTTTAATCTACCTGGACTCCAAAGGGTATATTACAAATTACAGTTATTTTCTTCAATGTCAATTTCAAAACTGCCATCAAAACACCCTACTTGCTTATTATTCATAAATCCATCTGAATGAATCCTTTTTCATAGCAATACAAGTTCATTTAAAAAATTGGAGGAAAATAGGAAACTATAGGGAAAATAATAAAACATTTATCAATTCACCTTAAAAAGAAAAAAACTACTATTTTACACTAAAATTGAAACAGCAATACTTTCTTCTTTGGAGAGTAAAGAAGTGGAGGGGAAATTTATTTGGGGGAGTTTTGGTAGCTTTCTTATGGCTTTGTATAAGCTATTTGTATAACAAAGATCTTTCTGATCATTGTTTGTCAAATTTCAATTTTTTTCAGATTTGTTTTATCTATGCTTTATATTTTTAGGTACTCATCTCTTTACATCCTTCCCTTAATATTTGTTTAAAAAGCCCTGCTGGCTTTACTGACTTAATATTTCTATTTTCTTAAGTTTTTTTATACTTTGAATTTTTATATTTAAATCCAGAATTCATCTGAGCTTATGAAGTGATATGAAACAGACGTTTCCAAATTTCTACCCAGTTGTCCAATTTGTGTGTTTACTGACAAAGCATTCCTTTTCTCATCAATTTCTAATCCAACCCTTATTAAATTTGTATTTGTAGAAGGGTTATTTTGGAGTCACCAAAATGTTTCACTAAATATTCATGTTTCAATTGTACCACCTGTATAGATATTTTAGTATCTAACAACTAATTCTCCCCCATTTTCTTCTTTTTACCTATTCGTTTTCCCAGATGAACTAATGAAATTCATTAAAGTAATGCGGAAGATCTGATACCTTCACCCTGTTTCTTCTTTTCAGCTATACACAGGTCATACTACCATGTAACTTTAAAATATTTCCAAACCTCTACCACTCCTCAGAAACAATGAGTTTTAAAATGTTACTACCCCAATAAGCTATTACTTTCATTAAATAAATTTAACTTAAACATCTCAAGAAAATTAAGTTTTTCTACCTTTGATGTTTCACATTCTTCACATTACAGCTGATTTATTGATATATAACCAAGCAAAAAGTGCTAACCTTTTTCCTATTGTCACAAGGCAACTCTGATTTCCTTTCTGATTTTAGTTGTTCCTTTTGGAACCAGTTCTAGCTATTTCTTGATTGTTTTACTTAAGTACTTTCCTTGATATATACTCTTTGATGCAATGACACATCAATTTCATAGAACCATCTTTGATAGAAATTCTAGTGTGGGACTGATGAGTGGGCTTCGAGGTATCTGTAAAACTCTGTATTTTAAAAGAAAAAAATTTGTATATGTGCATTTGCCTGGGAAGGTGGTCTGTAGTTTTCATTACATTTTCAAAGGGATGTATAACCCACAAATGTTCAAGAACTCAAAACCTCTAACCGTCACAAGCTAGAGCTCATTATTCTATTATTATAGTTCTTTTCCTCTAAGTGAAGTACTCACAGTTGTTAAATTTAAAACATAGCCACCATTTTTCTTCCCACTCACAGAAACTTGTTATTTCTTCTTGTTTTTACCAGGAAGTTATTTGCTCACTTAAAAATTTTCAGCATACTCCTGTTTTAAGTTCATTTAATAGGTTCATTGTTAAAAGGTGCAATCTGTGGGGAAACCCTAACATCTACCATTTACCATTAGGAAATGTCCATTTATTATAAATGATTTCCCACCATATATCAAGTGCTTCACAACAGCAAAATGCCATCAGAGTGTCGTGACAAATTCCTTCAACTGCTGTTGTGACACCTTGTTAAAGATACCTTAAAAGTTCAATGAAATATAAATTAGATAACTAACAGCCTAAGTCAGGGTAACTATAACTAAGGATTGAGAAAAGTAGAGACACTAAAAAAGTATTTAGGAAGCAAAACCAAGTAGACTTGGCCATTGACTGGAAGGGAGAAGTAAGAGTGCAAGTTTGTCCTGGTAAACTAGGATGCTGATGCTATTAACAGAGATAGGAAATACAGGAGGAAAAGAAATATGTCTGCTGAGCGGGTAGATGATGGTGAATTTGAGGTTTTGACATGATGAGTTTGACAACTCTAAGACTGCTAGTTAGCAGTTCTAACCTTTTACTGTGGTGTCATGTCAATTCTCTAAGTCAGAATCACTCCAAAGATTTACTTTCTCCATATCCATTCCCAGCCCTCAGAACTTTCCTGGCTAAAATTCAAGTGTACAGGTTTAGAGTCAAACTTGGGGTCAAATGCCACTTAGGCACTAATGCCCCTATTACTAAGTTGTTTTTTTTTTTTTTTAAAGACAATCAGATGTATGTATGTATGTATTTATTTATTTATTTATTTATTTATTTATGGCTGTGTTGGGTCTTCGTTTCTGTGCGAGGGCTTTCTCTAGTTGTGGCAAGCGGGGGCCACTCTTCATCGCGGTGCGTGGGCCTCTCACTATCGCGGCCTCTCCCGCTGCGGAGCACAGGCTCCAGACGCGCAGGCTCAGTAATTCTGGCTCACGGGCCCAGTTGCTCCGTGGCATGTGGGATCTTCCCAGACCAGGGCTCAAACCCGTGTCCCCTGCATTGGCAGGCAGATTCTCAACCACTGCGCCACCAGGGAAGCCCTATTACTAAGTTTTATTACTAACTGCTAAAAGGTATCAATAACTATCTCTAAAATTCTAGGATACCAAGTACCCAACTATAAAATTTAAACATTTAAAAAATTACTTTCACTAATAAAAAGTGAACAAATATACTACCCAAATTATCATGTACATCTCTCTTGAACAACTAATTATACTATAAGGAAGGACTAAATTGAGAGGCACTGGGCTCTCTTACACTGACACAAATGGACTCTACAATTGAGCAACATAACATACTGGGTCCATATTTTTAATTAAAGGGTATTTGCATATAGGAGAAAGAGAGTGTGATAAGAAATTTTATTAAACTTAAATAATTCCAAATTACAAAAAAACTCTTAAAAGTTAAGAAGGTCCATAAAACACTTCATTTACTGTAAAATACACTTCAGTTAAAAACTTTTCAAGAAAAACCCCATATGGAATGTAGACATATCATGTCTACATTTTAAGAATTATAAAACCAACTCTGGTAGAGCTTTGTCAGTTCTTCTTTCTACTTATTACTTTTTCTCATTCGTTTCTTCTTCCCTTGTTTTTCATCATCATGTGTCAGCTAATGCTACCTAAATGCATTCAACCTATTTATTTAGTTTTCTCCTTCTCTGTAAGGCATCATATATAATGGAAAATTCAGACCTTTAGAAGTATGTCACAGAATTAAAATGGTTAGAATACATCATACAAATTATAGTCTTATGTTAAGTTTATCTTACCTACTTCCTCTATCTAAATGTATATGTATATTTTAAGTTAACTTTTTTTTTTTAAATAAATTTATTTATTTATTTATTTATTTTTGGCTGTGTTGGGTCTTCGTTTCTGTGCGAGGGCTTTCTCTAGTTGTGGCAAGCAGGGGCCACTCTTCATCGCAGTGCGCGGGCCTCTCACTGTTGCGGCCTCTCCCGTTGCGGAGCACAGGCTCCAGACGCGCAGGCTCAGTAGTTGTGGCTTACGGGCCTAGCCGCTCCGCGGCACGTGGGATCTTCCCGGACCAGGGCATGAACCCGTGTCCCCTGCATTGGCAGGCGGATTCTTAACCACTGTGCCACCAGGGAAGCCCTAAGTTAAGTTTTTGACTCCCACAAGTAAGAGACTTTACCTGATATTTAGGCATCTTTGAATACTCCATAATCGTATTTCTTACATCATTCTGATGGTCTTATTTGAGGTAAGAGATACAAACTTAAAGGCAAATATGGAAAGAAAGGGACCTCCTGGAATCACTACATCTCAATTTCCATATAGTCACCAATTCAATCCAAAGTTAACAAAATCTAGTTAATAGACATTAAATTAAATTATTCACTTTAGTACAATAGTTCAATCAAAATGTATGCTATTAAAAATACAAATGTTGGGGAATTACTGGCGGTCCAGTGGTTAGGACTCTGTGCTTTTACTACCAAGCACGCAGGTTCAATCCCTGGTCAGGGAACTGAGATCTTGCAAGCTGAGTGGCACGGCCCAAAAAAAAAAAAAGTTGGTATTTATATTACAAAAAATGCACTTGAGTCTACCTTTTAGATGTAGGGTAATAAGTAACATGTCCTGACAGCAATTTCACAATTAACTATAGATCATATGAGAAATAATCATTTATAAAAGCTTATATCATTATCATTTCCTTGGCTTTAGTTTTAGGAAAAACTTTATTTCCGTTGTGTTTATCACTTGATCATTTCCACAACTTAAGTTCTTAAGGGATGGAGAAGCTTAATTAGCACTTTTCCAGGTCTTCTTAATTATCTTGATGTAGCTGTTATTACCCTTAAAGCTCAAATTAGTTATTGGTAATTTATGAAAGCAACAGTTAAGAAATAAAAATTTTCAGCCAGGAAACACACCTTTCTGCTAGTTGTTCTGTACACTTTAAAACTCATTTAACCAACATTTATTGAACATCTTACACTTGCACGCGATACTGTAGTTACTGGCATATTCAGCTTTTCATTGCTAGACCACAGGGTCCTTGAGAAGCAGGGTTATATTCTAATGAATTTTGGGGCCTGGGAAAGAGTTGAGCTCAATGAGTAGTCCGTGGAAATCATACAGGGAGAAGCATTTTTTAAGAGAAATGTTAAATAGGTGATTTTTTAACTTCAGTTAAAAAATGCAAGCTATTTGTACATTTTTTCATATTCCTCAACTGTTTTTTCTTTTTTTCAAATTGTGTATAAGCTTCAAATATTTGGAACTCTCATGTTGATGATGGTTTCTGCTAACACTGTATTTTTCCTGAAAAATATGTTTAATTTTATTTTGAACTAAACTCCAAAATAGCAAAATAATCGCACTGCTATAAGGATTTACTTACGGATAATATTTCTTTTATCTTGTTTGACGTTTCTTTAAACCTCTGTAAATCCATGCTATCTCTGTGTCCTTAAAAAAGAAAAAAAAAAAACGATTACAACAAAAAATACTTGTTTTTTTTTAATTCTATCAAAATAATGTCATTGCCTAGTCTATTCAAACAAGTGACGTATGTTGTCTTGTAAGTAGTTTTGATGGCTCTGAAGTTTCCTGTAGCTTTCCTGATAAATACTGAAAATAGGTGTCAAAAAGCTGGAGAAGATGAGTAGTTCAAGTTTACAGTAACAGGATCCTAAAAGAATCCAACATGTGATATGAAGTGAACTGCTTGAAATTTAGAAGAGGGGGAGCAATCATTTTTACTCTCAATAAAAAAAAGCATTATATATATTTATTATACATATATACACATTACATATAAATATAGACATCAAACATATAGATATCTATATCTACATATCCATACCACTGGCAATATATTAACAAACAGACTAAAATATGTTCTTTAAAAATAAACTGGGATAGATTTTATGTAGGAAAAGTTGTCTCTATAAACCCACAGTGAACTCACATAGCCTAGCAGTAGAGATCAGCATGCTCAGTACCTAGATAATCCATGGGGTTGGCCCTAATTGTGGAGATATTTACATAGACATAACATTCTGTGAACCATCTCTATACATGTTCCGTGACTAGGTAAATTCCTAGGCTGGGAAGGCTCATATAAGTGTTAAAGACAAGGTTAGGAAGCCACCTGAAGGAAAAATTCAAACTTGAAGAGACAGAGGGCCTTCTTCAAACCTTGGAACATTCTGGTTATGTCCACGAACAACCCAAGTTGTTTTCTAAGAATTCTTTGTTAAATACTTTTATCTTTAATAATCTAAGAGGAAGGCTGTTAGAACACTATATTCTACAAATATTTGGGGCTTAGCTAGCTCTACAAAGCATTCCCTCTTCACCTTTTCCTTCCACGTGGCATAATGTCAACATTTAAATAACAAAACATCATCATTAAAAACAAAACAAATAAAACCTTAAACATACAAACCACAATATTAGTTCTTTCTTTTTGCCTTCACTGCCAAGCTTTTAAGAGTCGCCCCCCCAGTCACTCTCTACATTCACTCCTCCCATTTGTACTTTATTTCACTATAATCAGGCTTCTTCCTCTATCACATCCTTCACTGAAACAGTTTTCACCAATGTTATTAACATGTTATCATTGCCAAAATAAATATATTTTCAGTCCTTATTTTACTTGAGGTGAGGTATAAGAATGAATCACTCCTGGGCTTCCCTGGTGGCGCAGTGGTTGAGAATCTGCCTGCCAATGCAGGCGACACGGGTTCGAGCCCTGGTCTGGGAAGATCCCACATGCCGCAGAGCAACTAGGCCCGTGAGCCACAACTACTGAGCCTGCGCGTCTGGAGCCTGTGCTCTGCAGCGGGAGAGGCCGCGATAGTGAGAGGCCCACGCACCGCGATGAAGAGCGGCCCCCGCTTGCCACAACTAGAGAAAGCCCTCGCACAGAAACGAAGACCCAACACAGCCAAAAATAAATAAATAAATACAAATTAAAAAAAAAAAAAGAATGAATCATTCCTTTCTGAAGTGATCTCTGGGTATATACTCTCTGGGTATATAAATGGGTTGACCACAAATACTCATTTTCCAAGTAGAGTCTTGGCTTTCCCTATTATCCTAATGTAAATATTAGTAACACACCCTTTCACTCTCAAAAGTGTACTGGTTTGGATGAAAAACTGTATGGTCAGCCTATTTATAAAACACTGCTCTTTTCCAGTTACTTCTAGCCTCCTCTATACCTTTGTCTTGCAACACTTACAAATCACTCAAGTTCTTTCAACAAAAGTTGATCAAATTCAAGAGACTATGCTTAAATTCAAAAGACGGAGTCCAAATAAGTTTTCCATACAATTGTTATTATAGTAAGTTGCACCAAAGAGGTATGTGCTAATATAACTAGTATAGCCCAATTCAACCTACTTCCCTGACTTCTGACTCCTTAAAAAATTTTTAGAACTATACTCTATGAAAAGGTAGTCCACTTGTCACACAAGTACATGATTTCAATAATTAGCAATTTATTTTTATTTCTAAGGTGATAATTATAATTAAAAAATAAATAATGCTGATGTACAAGTATCAGTTTGCCAAACTTACCTACAAATGCTCCAAATTCTACATTATCTCCTTCTGCAGCTTTAGAACAAACAGTTTCTTGATCTTTGGTTATAGTTTCCAAGTGGCTTTTGCAACTTGGCTGGGATGGTGTACTAACAAAAAATTTGGTTGGTGGGGATGATACATGTGGTATGCTATTAGATGAACTGCCTGATTTTTGATTTTTACTAAACATTTTTAAGGTTTCTACTCCATGTTGTCTCTGTCGCAGTTCTGGAGGAGAGACAGCACTTGGGAATAAGGCACCACAAGAGGAACCAGCCTCTGGAAAATTGAATTCTTTTCTCTGGGGTATTACAGGTAAATCCTGACCAGATATGTTAGATTGGGAATCTTTTTCATCTTTCATAAAAATATTACAAAGAAAAGGATTATTACTTTCAAGACCACCTTGAGGAAGAGAGGAGCTAAGTGTATTTACAACACTGTGCTTTTTCCACACAGAAGGTCTTACAGGACCATCATCAATAAGGTTTTGAGCTAAATGTTTGGAAATGCTCAATTCTCGTGTGATTTCATTGTGAACTTTGCTAGCTTCTGAAGCTTTCTGGGCAGTGAGTGTTTTTAATGTATCTACAGTCAGGGCTGAAAGATCTTGCAAATGGCCAATTTGAGAATCTAATGATTGTAATGATCTTTTGATATAGTTGACGCGATCTCCAACTTCTTTAATCTGAATGGACATCTGTTCCACTCTGTAAGGGAAACACAGGAGTTTTACAAATGTTAAAAATTAATGGTTTTGAAATATCCGCCTGCCAATGCAGGGGACACGGGTTCGATCCCTGGTCAGGTAACTAAGATCCCACGTGCTGTGGGGCAACTAAGCCCGCGTGCTGCAACTACTGAGCCCACAAGCTCTGGAGCCCACGCGCCACGACTAGAGAGCCCACGCACCACAACAACTGAGCCCGCACACTCTGGAGCCTGCACGCCCCGGAGCCCACACGCCCCAACTAGAAAGAAGCCCACATGCCACAACTAGGCAGAAGCCTGCACACTGCAAAGAAGAGTCCCCGTGCCGCAACTAAGACCCAACACGGCCAAAAATAAATAAATAAATAAATAATTTAAAAAAGAAGGATCAAGTGCTAATCCTATTATAATAAAAATATAAGATTTTAAAACACACTTTTGTACCATAGCTATTTATTCCCCCATCAGAGTAACACAAAACTGTGTATTCAGCTACATACACATAAACTACTATTACCATTATTGTACCTACACAAATACCATATACTTTTAGAACGTAGCAAAACTAACGGAAAGAAACATGTTTTAAAACAATTAAGACAGTTTAACTTTTCTCCACCAACTCTTTTCTGCTCTCTGTAACAAGGGTCAAAAAACAATTAAGAGACTGACTTACTGACTTACATGAAGTCTTAGAAGTAAAGAACTGAACTGTCTCCCAATATATTATGTAAAACCATTACTAAACTTACTTGTTTGACAAACATAAATTGAACAATGACCATGTGTGAGAGACATAACTAACAGAACCCACTCTGACATAAAATCAGTTAAAATTAAAGGGTTTCTGAACCTTTCAAAAGTGACACGAATTCTCTCTTCACTCCCAGAATGGAATTTGTCATCTTTTTCATTAAAATACATCTCAACACACTGCTCTTCAAAATCATGAAGTTTCTTTTGATCTTCTTCTGTTAAAAAAAGTTCTAAGGAGGGAAAAGAAAAAAAAAATCAACAGAGACATCGAGAAAAACTTTAGCTCATGAGTTTTATGTTATTTAGAGTTCATAAGGCTATGTAAATCATCTGCAATTTTTTTTCTCTTTTTACTGGTGTGTTTCTAAAGCCCTAAACAAGTATTTCTACTTCTTTCTTCACTCACAGTGTGATGCTGGAAGAATAGTTTCCAGTACTTCCTCCTTTTCCTATAAAATACCCTTCCCCATCTCTCTCTCACACCTCTCCTTCGCATACCTAGGTAGAAGAATATAAGAAATGATTTGGTAGAATAAAAAGCCACTGTAAAAGTTTAGGCAGAGTTTATTACGTCTCACGTAGTATACAGAATGTACTAAAAGTGTTATTGTTTACACAGCAGTCAAAATGGTTTGTAGAACAGCAAGTGTTATTATGGTTTACACTAGCATTTTAACAAAACCGAACTGAGATGCCATACCAAAAAGGAAGTTTAATACTAAATTTACTTTTATAGATAACCATATTGCACTTTAAATTCTTTTACTTTTAGGCAAATTCAACAAAAGCCTTTACAATAACATTAACCAGTTAAGTCTTCTGAACAAAATTAATACTTAGCTTTCAGGGACTTCCCTGGTGGCTCAATGGTTAAGAATCTGTCTGCCAATGCAGGGGACACAGGTTCAAGCCCTGGTCCGGGAAGATCCCACATGCCGCGGAGCAACTAAGCCCGTGCGCCACAACTACTGAGCCTGCACTCTAGAGCCCGCGTGCCGAGAGCCTGTGCTCCACAACAAGAGAAGCCACCACAATGAGAAGCCCGCGCACCGCAACAAAGAGTAGCCCCACTTCACCGCAACTAGAGAAAGCCCATGTGCAGCAACGAAGACCCAATGCAGCCAAAGATAAATAAATAAATAAATTTATTTATTTAAAAAAAATACTTAGCTTTCAGTGTAATACTGATAAGTGATAAAATAAAAACATTTGCCTTAATATATTTTACACTTACTTGGTCCAGCCGAAGTCTTGTCTTTTTTTCTTCTTTTACATATGCAGCAAAACAGAGAAACTATATGGCTGAGAATGATAAGTGGTGGAGGCAGAACTGGTTTCTCATGATAAGCCATAATAAAATGATAACGTTGGTACTTCCATACAATATTGGAAATTGCCTTCACTTGTAAATACACATTGCTTGAATAACAAAGAATAAAAATAAACAAACTTAGCTAATCACATTTTAAAGTTTTAAATACTAAAATTTTATTGTAATTCTGCTCTAAACAAGGATTCTAAGAAGTACCCCACCATAAACAAGACTAAAAGGCAAATGCGAAACTGGAAAAAAATACATGCAATAGTATAAGGCAAAGTTTGATATTGTTGAGGGTCTTAATTATAAACTCCCAGAAAAATCGGCAGAAAATATGATTTTAAGCTTTTAAAATTATATATAAATGACAAAAACAGAAGAAAATATTCAACCTGAGTAGTAACAAAATAAGTGCAAATAAAAACAAGACTCTTATGTACTGTCAAATTAGCAACCATTAAAAAGATAATACCTACTGTTAGCAGAGATTTGGAGACACAGGCCTATTTTGACTTAAATAGAAGAAGTCCAAAATATACATATATTGAATAGTTCTACTTTTAGGAAAACACTCTAAGGAAATACATAAGGATTAATAAAAAATTTAACCACAATGTGGTTTTGGGGAACAAAAAATTATAAACAATCGAATGGAGCAATATAACATATTGGCTTAAAAATTACAGTCTATATCATGGAATACGAGGTAGTCATTAAAAAACTGGAGAGGGATATTTATTAATGTAGGATAATATTCATGTTTTGCTTAGTTAAAAACAGTATACAGAATATAAGAACATTATTTTTGAAAAGAAAAAGTGGTTCATATATATAAAAGATAAAAAGGATGTATACCAAAATACTAAGAATGGGATTACTGAAGAATTTTCTATTTGCCTTTCTGTTTTGTATACTGCATGTGTATTCCCTGGCCACCTTGTAATAAATACCAAATAAAGATAAAATTTATAAAAAAACTGCATGTTGAAAGACAGGGTCTCAAATTTAGAATTAATTTGATTTTGAAAATGCATGCTTTCTTATTTGTAATTTTCAAAAATAATTTTTAGTAGTTTAAGCCTCAATAAAATCTTTATATTTTAAATTTTGTATAGTTCCTTCAAAAAGAGAACTATATATTAAATGATCTCATTACAATAAGCAACCAAATAAAATTCTTACTTGAAAAATGCAATAAGAAGATTGACCATAATGATATACTGTACAAAGAGGTAGACTGCTTGAAGAAATGGAGTCAACCATGTCCCAGGACCACAGATTTCAGTGATACTGGAATCCTTTGCACAAACTTGAGAAAGAAAAAAAAAAAAATTAAAACAGTAATTTACCAGTTACTGCTTCTAGTCAATATTTGTGTAGGTTTGTTTGAAGGAAGTTTTGATTATGTACATATCTGTTTCACAGATTCTAGCAAAAGCTTCTGGGCAGGCAGCCATACAAACACCAACTTAACAGTATTCCAAAAGAGAAGAATTTTGTGAAGGATGTGGGTACTATTCTACGACTCTACTCCATACAAGGAAGTGTATTTCTGTATTATGTCTACCCTCCAAGGTAGGGTTTAGCCAGAGGAGCATTAAGAAGAATAAAACTCCCAGATTCAGCCACACATTTCTATAAGAAAAATAACTGAACCAGAAAAGAGTATGATAAACTCATAGTAAATTTACAAACATAATGATTACTGACTTTAGCTTATTAGGCCACAAAGGAGGGTTGAAGGAATGGTTAAAGTGCCTCTTAAATATACAATGATTAGATCTGAATTCCTTGCATTTCATTGCCTCCATCTGGAATGTTTCTGAAGCCATAACACAGCTGAATTAAGGAAGGGAAGAGCTTTAATACCCACCACAGAGTTATGAGGAATAAAGTAAAATAAATTCAAGTAGGGCCAGGATTTGAATTAAATAATCTCGAACTAGTGACAAGTTTTATACAAATCTTTATAATACACTTAGCACCTGGTGTTTTGTAAGCATTTAAAAAATATACATCATTGAAATTCTCATCATGGCTGTATCACTCCTTTCACATAAAATGGTTTTACGAGCAAACTGATGCATAAGGTCCTTTCACTCCTAAAAAATTTTATGAATCTATTTCCACTCTATTCAGATTAGTATGATGAAGCAAATACCCAAGAAAGAGAATGCAGGAGAGTGAAAAACTATATCCAATGCGTTATAACTAAACTAGAGCCACATAAGAAAAAGCAGACGATAAAAACCTGGAAATGACACTAAACAGGAAGCCATTAAACACAAAATTTTACCAGGCTGGTAAAACCTCACTGTTTTAACCAACATCTCATAACAACTGATGACTACTATGTGACCATCCCCTGATCTAATCACCTATAAATAGGTGGGTAAGGACAAACACAGAATGGGGGTGATGGAGGAGTAAAGTTAAGATGCGAGAGAGAGAGCAAGAGAGAACATGAGCAAACTAACAAAATAAAGATTCTATAACTCAATGTGAAGGTCAGAAGAACATCCTTTAAAGTTGGCAGTATCAACTATGTTCACAAGTTATCTAGCCTTTCTAACTAAAACAATAGAATAGCTTTATGCAGAGAATGTATTCAGGGTTGAATTTTACAATTCAAGAGTATATACAATCCAACTAATCAATGTAATTCCATTACCCCTGCCCTGTTTAGAGACAGGCAGACTGAAGCCAATTAGAGCTAATGAGATTAAAAAACCGGTTCAAGAGAAGGCATCTGGGAAAGGGACTTTTTCCCCTGAAGAGAACCAATGGAAAACAGTGTCTCCTTCCTCCTGTTGCTTGTGACAGAGTCTTACAATTGTAAAGGAAAACCTGTATGAATCAGACACTTATTACAGAGGACTGGGATGAAAAAGAATGTGTCCTTAGCATGAATTAACCAATCCCAAAGACCACTCTACCTCTGAACTTTGTTATGTGAGCTAATATATGTCCTTACTGTGTAAGCCAGTTTAGGCCAGATTCCATTAATTACAGCTAAAAAAAATTCTGAAATACTTTTTTTCAATTAATTTTTGTTATGTTTCTTCTGGGATTAACTAATGTATCGTGGGAGGACTTAGGTTGGTAACAGTTTGATTTGTGAAAATTTGTAATATTACTATAATGCAATTTTGACTTTGAAATATGAAATAACCAAAAGATATATTTGTACACATAAATCCTTACCATCAATTTCATATGCATAAACTTCACCAAAAATCATCCAGTATGGATGAAAAACTATGTCTTTAGCAAGAGTCCAAGATGGTGCTTCGCGAGGATAAAGTATTGCCTTTCTGGGAACACCAAAACTAAGTAATACAAGAGCCATAATCACTACAATGTAGAACATATTGGCCACCTGTTAAAAAATGAACACTGTTAAAATACATGGGAATTTAAACACAAAGACAATTCTTCATCTTAAAAAACAGTTTCTAATGTTCCAATAGATAACTTGAATCTTTGAGTTTCTTTTTATTCCTAGCATTAGCATTCAGGAAACCTCATCACTACATAAACCTTAACATCAAGGAAATTATGTAAAAACTGATCTGTAACATCAGATAAGTCATAGGCATCTTCTACATAATGAACCATATCACAGGCTCAAACTGGAGTCTGCCTATCTCATGTCCATGAAGATTTTAAAGAAGTATAGACATAAGGGGCAGATTCAGGGAACCAATTTCCATGAGAGTTCTTTCCTAAAACTGTTCTGTTCTTATACAGGAGGTGCAAACTATCTTTTCTACCTTCCTTTGATAGTACCTTTTGCCCACTTCACAAAAGAAAGGCATTCTTCTCACCCATCCTGAACCCTACCATGGTGCCTTGTCTCCTGGGCTGTGAAAACCTCCTAGGAGGTAAATAAAACAACAAACTGAATTATCAGTATGGGTGTTGAAAAAATAAGTGATACCCGTATCTGGTTAACAAATTCTTTTGCAAGTCACGTAGTTTGCAATTCTTTAATTTCAGCAAAATTGAAAAAGAGCCTAGCTGAGCTATCACATAATGAATCATTAAAAAACAATTTTTATTGCTAAATCACAATGTGAATTTTGACATCATTACTCAGGAATTCAAAGAATTAAGTGAAATGCTATAATGAAACTTTAATTTCTATCCACTTATTTATGTGTACAAGTGTTCAGCACTTACATCTAAGAAAGTGAATGTAGTGTCACTCTAGCAATATGTAATAATATTCATCCACAAATAATAATCTAAGGGGAAAATCCCATGGAGATCAAGAGACTACATTTACAATAAATCTGTACTTTAATCTACTATGAACTAACAATAATTGCAGTACTAAATCAATCTAAAAGAAGTTACTAAGACATTTTCATATGTTTTGAACAAGTATATAGTGAGAGTAGAAATGGAAGGCAGGACTGTGAGAAGTAAAGAGGACAGTAAGTCTAGACTAGATGGAGAAATTATAAAATATTTATTTATATATAATCATTTAGTCTTGATCCTTTACCTTTAAAATTGTTAGATCTGCCAAAACATTTTTTTTTTAGTTAAGTTAGAGTTGAGTCCCTGTGACTTACAATAAAAAAATCCCATAACCCCCCAAGATTCAGTTTTTTTCTTTGTAAAATGGTTAAATAACGCCTTATTTGACCACTTAAGAGAACTACTAAGAGAATATATGTTTTCAATAAACAAAATCTTGGGATAAAAGATTTTTAAAAGGCAAATAATTCATCAAAACATTATTCATGGCATTTGCTGTAATTTGGAATCCAAATTAAGTAAAGAAAAAGCCCAACTCAAAAATTCAAATCAAAACCCAAACCTGAAATATTCTAAAATTATTCAAGGTCTGTTGGCTGATGATTCAGAGGTCTCTGGATTTCATACCTTTCGCATAAAGCCTATTTGACAATCTTCCTTATATTTGATCTAAATTTTAACTAATTAAAATATCTGAATATTCCATTTCTTATATCTAAAATGAGGGTTCCTAGCTTGAATGTATAGGTATATGGAGTGAGTAGGACGAGTTCAGCATTTACCATGTAATTTTCATTAGTCTGATCTCTATTAAAGATGTCAAATGTGAAGATTTCTTCTACTTTAATCTTTCATATCTTTATGAAAGATATGAAGCTGTTTTCTCTGATTAGAAATTCCCTGCTCAAGAAAAATTCCTACCTATTTTCTAAACTTTTTTCAAATACCATATTCCTTGTGAAAGCTTTCAGTCTTCACAAAACAGTTTACCATATCTTTCTCTATCTGCTCACATGCTTGTCTTATATACTAGACTGTGAATTCCATGAGGATCTGGACCATGTCTTATTCATCTTTGTAGTCTCAGCGTAGTATAATGCATAGCATATAACAGATACCCAATGATTAAAAAATGTTAAGTTACTCTAGGAATCTACTACATACTATAAAATTCACCTTCTTTATTCATTAAAGGTATACGTTAATGAAGGATTTCTTATACTCTGCAGCATCTACTTTAAGCAGATAATTAGAACAGTAACCATCTGAGAGCACTGAAGGAGGTAGAAAGGGAAGATGGCACTAGGAGAAAAAAGATAATGATATGATAAATAAATGGCTGACAAAGGGAAAGACATAATCCTGGTGGAGGGTGGTTCTAAAGAAGATCAAAGGTAAAGAAGAAAATGAAATATATATTTCAGCTCCCTATAATTGGGATGGGAGAACCAGTGGGAGTGTTGGGAGTACATTAGAGGTAAGATTCAGATGGAAATCCAGACAGCTCCACTTTCTCTTGGCTTCCTTACTTTTCCCATCTCCATCTGTTATTAAGATTGTTCACTTTTATACTTCCTGCACCTCCCATTTACTGTATATCACCATTAAATTAACCCAATAACACTAAGTCACTAAATAATCTGGTAGACAATGAGAGCTAGAGCGGTTTTTTGCCCTAAAACGTTAGGCTAAAACCAGTTCCTCCCCCAAAACCTTAACTCCCCTAACTTTTCCTGGAAATACCATTACTTCATGAAAGAATGCAAAATGGATGAATAATAAGTACTTCTTTGATGTGACAAATAATAAACCAGTAATTCTTAACTGGGGAGAGTAGGATACACTCTCCTAGAGGGAAAATGTGTAGTGTGGAAAATCAAATATAATAATGAAATTTTGTATTCAAAAAATGTAAAAACTTTGTCTTCATGATGCAAAGCAATGCTGATAATCCTGTGAGCTAGTGGGGCTACTTAAAAGATAAATTTAATCTAGAAGACCAATTTTAAAAAGAACTGAGAAACAGCATACACATAATGAGCCCATTTCGATAAAACTATTATATACATTTATTCGTGTGAAGTTTGACACAAATAAACACATGTATTCATATATATGTCTTGAAGGATGGAAAGGTATACATCAAACTGTTAATACTGGATGTCTCTGGAGGGTAGTTTGTCTGCACTTGCTAAAATTTTTTACAATGAATAGTAATTTTAGAATAAGGAAAGAGAAGTTACTTTCACAAAAGCAACAGAAGCATAATAGAGTTTGCCTTTTTCAACTGAAAACTGAAAGTAATTTATGGCAGGAATAGGCCCAAATTTATGGCAGGAGTAGGCCCAGTACATTTTAGATTTTTTTCAGCTCAGTGCATAAAAAATTGCACATTAAACCTGACATGTATTTAAAAAACAAAACCTGCCAGTTGGTTAAGCCTATGGGAGAGAGCAAAATATTGGGCATATTATATCAGGAAAAGATTAGATGTTCTGGATATAAATTTTAAAAACAGTCGGGATCAGTAAAGATAGAAGGAAAGAGGTACCTAAAGACATAAACCACTGACAGTATTTGTTTAGTTAGCATTATCTTGCAAAGTGCATTAATAAGGGACAAGATTAGTGTGGTGGGTTGGAATTGAGCATGAGGAACCCTTGTGAGACTTTTTCAGACTGCCCCACTGGTTGAAAATCATCATAATGAACAATCTGACTAGCTGCTTTCAATATCCATACACTGAAAAGTCACTCCAAGATGATAAGGAAAGACAGAGAAATGTCAACCTACTTCTTTTATGGTAAAGAAAAATAAAAATTTGGGGGAAAAACTCTTCAATGGTTTCCCCTATATTTTTCTTCTCTAAAGTCCTAGTTTTCAATGTTCTATATACTCCAAGCTACTACGCCCTGTCTATCCAATTTGCTAACAAACTATACCTTATCACAAAAAAATTTCCAGTCAGGCTGTTCCCTTTTACTCCCATCTCTCTCAAGCTTTCGAAGAATGGCTCAGATTCCATTGCTTTAACAAAAACCTCCACAAACTTCTCTCTTTCCATGAATCCCTATATCCCCTACTCATTAACTTAATCAATAAACCACACTGATAGTTTACTAATATCTCATATAATTTCCTAAAATACTTTATGTAGGATAGGCTCCTCAAGCTAGATTATGCAACTGTTAAAAATAACTACAGGACTGATAAAGTCAAAAAAGAGAAACGTGGTTTCACAAAGTTCAGGGACAATATCCTAATAACCAATCTGCATTGTCTTGCATAGCAGTGAGAATATAATAAACATTAAAAACTACTTGGTGAACAATTACAGTTTTTTAAATTTATAATCTGCTGCTAAGGATATAAAAATAAGAGAAAAAAATCTTAACTACCAACCTATGAAAATACAACTAATGTTCAGTGTTTTTATGTTGTTTTTTTCCTACTTGAAATGGCTTTATCCACCCAACCAACAAATATTTAGTAAGGAGAAATCTCCTATGTGACAGGGACTGTGATAAGTATTGAGATACTACAGATATAAAGGTGACCAACACCAGACAAGGTTCCTACTCCAAGGAATTTAAAGTCTAGAGGAGAATATAAATAATCCAATAAGAATGTAGTTTAAAATACAGTTAGACACAGATAAATATTCTGAAGGGAAAAACATGGGTCCCATAAAATTATACAGCAAATAAACTTGATCTAGTTGAAAAAGATCAAAAAAGCTTCCTTGAAAAAAAAACATGTTGAAGCCAAGATCTGGAGGACAAAACTAAGTTAATTAATGAAAAAAGCTAAGGATATGAGTGTAGATGAGGGTGATCATTTTACGCAGAAAGAACATGAGCTATTCTTGGTTCTCTGATAGGGGCTGTGTTAAATGAAAAAGACAAAGGTTTGTGTGACTAGAACACAAATAAGAGGTCAAAAATGGTAAGAGGTGAGACTCAAGAAAGCAAGGAAGATGTTACTACTGGAGGAAACTAGGTAAAGAGTACACAGAATCGCTCTGTGTTATTTCTTACAACTGCATGTTACTCTGTAACTATCTCAAAATTTAAAGGGAGGGAGGGAGAGAAGAAGGGAAGGAGGGAGGAAGAAAGGAAGGAAAGCAACAGTCAAACTGGGCAAGGCTTATGGGTTTCATTAAGTACACTGATTTCTAGCAGTAATGCAAAATCATTAAAAGATTTTTTTAAGAAGGAGAACTGACATACTCAGATTTGCATTTTGAAATATTACTCTAGCTATAATATAGATTGAAGACAGGCCAGAGTGCTTGTGAGTAAACAGATTACTATACTACTGCCAGTGCCAGATGATGACAGATTGGGTTTAGGGTAGTGGTAGTAAAGATGAAAAGAAACTCATAGATTGGAGCTAGCAAGTTCATATTTTTCAAATAGCCCTAGCAAGTAACATTTAAAAATTAAAGTATTTCAAGAGAAAACAAATAAAATAAGCTTTCCTAACTTTATCCCATCAAATATTTTCTTCAAAAGTTAATATCCTGGGCTTTCCTGGTAGCACAGTGGTTAAGAATCCGCCTGCCAATGCAGGGGACACAGGTTAGAGCCCTGGTCCAGGAAGATCCCACATGCCACGGAGCAATGAAGCCTGTGAGCCACAACTACTAAGCCTGCACTCTAGAGCCCGCGAGCCACAACCACTGAGCCCACGTGCCACAACTACTGAAGCCCGCGCCTAGAGCCCGTGCTCTGCAACAAGAGAAGCCACCGCAATGAGAAGCCCACGCACTGTAACAAAGAGTAGCCCCCGCTCACAGCAACTAGAGAAAGATGACGCACAGCAACAAAGACCCAACTCAGCCATAAATAAATAAATAAATAAATAAATAAATAAATAAATTTATTTTTTAAAAAGCTAATATCCTTAGGAATGGGTCTATTTGCAATATGAGGCAAATAAACATGAACTATCATTCTCTGGTTCAAGTAAAACTACATTAATAACATATTTTTATGATTTTAAGAAAAAATATCAATAAACCCATGAGTATTATCAGACACCTCTCAACTTACCATTTTTCCAATCATCATTACATAAGGTCCTGCCTGTTGATTTACAGCTAGAAAATCTAGCAAACGCACATACCAAAATATTATGTTAAGACAGTAAATTAATCTTCCAGCCACAAAAACATGATTATCATATGCATTCTCAAAGTTCCATTTTGCTCCAAATCTTAGTCCAAATCCAATGAAGAAAGAAATTATGGCAATTGTATCACTGATATTGAAGTAATCACTAAACCACACTTTAATCTTCTGGCTTATTTTTCCAGCTTCAGACATAAAGATCTACAGGTTTAAACAAAAAAAAAAAAGTTTCATCACTTTCTTCCCATTAAAACATATACCAGAATTCAATTATACTGTCATAGCAGAATTTTATATATCATTTAATATTTCAAAGTATTTTGACTGTCTTGGCATTTGATCACCAAAACAATTCAATAAAATATCAAAGACAGATACTTCTTATCCTCATTCTCTATATATAGGGGAAAAAAAAGAAAAAAAAAGACCCACAAATAAATGACCTGCTCAACCAAGGTCATCCAACTAAGACACTGAAAATTCTGGATTAGAACACAATTCTCTAGACTTGGAATGTGAGATACTTGTCAAAAGTTGTTTTATTTTTCACTGAAACAACACTAGGATATCCAGGTAGGATCTTCCAAAGGTGCCTTATTTGCAGAAAGTAAACAACTCAATGGTTTAAGTAGCTATACTTAGCTCTTTAATATAAAAAATATTTTAAATTTTTTGTGGGGAATGGTAATACATTTACAGCTTCAAAATCATAGTGTATCAAAAGCAAATAGTGAAAAGTCTCCCTTCCACTCTTCACCCCTAGCCAACTAATTCTCCTTCCCACTACAGGCAATCACTTTTATTACTATCTAATAAATCCTTGCAGAACAGTTTTATGAATAAAAAAATTATTTGCAACTTGCTTTCACAATTTAACAACTTAATTTCTTCAAACATGTTAGTAAAACAACAGATTTCATAAACATATGGGCCGTGGCACTCAAAGGCATTTAAAATGCATAAGCTATTAAATTCCTATTATACCTAAGTGGGAGGGAAGTACAATGCCTTCTATCTATTTTTGCAATTTCATGTATTCTCTAAATGTAAAGTAGAGACATGAAATAATTCATATGTATTTAAATAACTGTGTTATAAAACAACATTTATATAGGTACTAGATTAAACAGAAAGTATAAAAAATTTTTAAAAACCTTTTTTTCCAAAATCAGGATATTAGAAAATTTAGTTTTAATCTGAAAACTCTGATAGACACAGGGACAGAGGGATCTAAATCTAAACGATAATTCAATGGGCAATACAGTACACTTTAGAGCAGTATAACCTAAGAGCAAAGTAAGAATATACTTATAATTTATCTACCTGATTGGCTATATGTATATTTAATACTTTTTGAGAATGGCAAAGAACATAAACATGAATGTTGAGAAAATAAAACAAAAACAAATCTATTATTTGAGACAAATCATTATCTTTGTAATTGTGACAAAGTTAACAACACAATCTCTATTCTATGGCCATCACTTTTAGAACAGCAAAACCAAACAATCTATACTTCAGTAACATCATCACCTACTGGGTGATGTAGGTGGGTATATGAATATACCCACCTACATCATGGTTATGTGTGTGGGTATGAATAACACATACCCACACACATAACCAAAATAAAACATAACATCCTCCATATATACACCAAGTTACTGGTAGGAAAAACTAAAGACATACCTCACGGACTTTCTCAATAGCATAGGTAAAAATATAAGCAATAACAATCCATTCTTGAACTGAAGGTAACTGTTCCATTTGTACAAGAACCACAAATGTATAAAGCATCAGAAATCCTAAGTATGCCAACTAATAAAAAAAGAAAATACAAGATATGAATAAAATTTATTATAAAATACAATTTCTTTACTATGAAAATTTCCAAGCATACACAAAAAAAGAGACGAAATGAGACCCTGTGAAGTATCTCCCTTCAATCATTAAAAAAGTTTCAGAAGTAACTCTTCTTCCATGCAGACATTGCATTTATCAATCAACCATTTATAAATGGTCCCCAAGGTAAAAATGTGTTATTCTAGACTTTAGTTGACTTTTTAGTACTTCTCATAGGAAGAATTTTATAATACCAGGTTTATGTTCTCAGTATAGTCCACATAATTTCACTTATATTATACCTCAGGTATCATACTATAGAACTTCATCACCATCATCAAGAAACACATACTACGTGGCTCCTCCTTCCCCCGACCACGTAGTATTCCTAAGAAAGACAACTGGTATTGGATTAGCCAAAAAGTTCCTTCGGTTTTTAAGTAAAAATAAAAGACACATTTTTCATTTTCACCAAGAACTTTATTGAACAACATATTCACCCTTTTGTTCTACTACCTTCTGACATTTTTCAGGCCACTTCATAATTCCATCTTCCCAAAATTTTTATATTTTTGAGCAAAGAACTGTTCCAGATGCCTTTTACAGTCTTCCAGGGAATGGAATTTTTTTCCATTAGGAGAAGTTTGCAAAGACCAAAATAAATGGAAATCCGAATGTGCAATGTCTGGTGAATACAGCAGATGCATGAGAACTACTCAGCCAAGCCATAACAGTTCTTGCCTGGTCGTCAAAGAAACATGAGGTCTTGGGGTATCCTGATGGAAGATTATGCATTTTCTGTTGAGTAATTCCAGAAGCTTTTCATTGAGTGCTGCTTTCAGTTGGTCTAACTGGGAGCAGTACTTGTTGGAATTAATTGTTTGGTTTTCTGGAAGGAGTTCATAATAGAGGACTCCCTTCCAATCCCACCATATACACAACATCACCTTCTTCGGATGAAGATCGGCCTTTGGTGTGGTAGGTGGTGGTTCATTTCACTTGCCCCATGATCTTTTCCATTCCACATTATTGTACAGTATCCACTTTTCATTACCCATCACAATTTGTTTTAAAAACAGAATGTTTTCGTTACATTTAAGTAGGGAATCGCATGCAGAAATACGGTCAAGAAGATTTTTTTCACTTAACTTATGTGAAACCCAAACATCAAAGTGATTAACATAACCAAGCTGGTGCAAATGATTTTCAACGCTTGATTCGGATATTTTGAATATGTCGGCTATCTCCCATGTGGTATAACGTTGATTGTTCTCGATGTCTTGATTTGATCGCTATCAACTTCAACTGGTCTACCCGACCACAGAGCATCATCCAGTGAGAAATCTCCAGCATGAAACTTCGCAAACCACTTTTGACATGTTCAATCAGTCACAGCATCTTCTCCATACACTGCACAAATCTTTTTTGCATTTCAGTTGTTTTTACCTTTCTTGAAACAATAAAACATAATATGCTGAAAATGTTGCTTTTTTTTCTTCCGTCTTCAATATCAAAATGGCTACACAAAAATTCACCAATTTTGATAAGCTTTTTTTAAATGCACGCTGATATGACAGCTGTCACAATACAGTCTAACAAAACTGTTTGGAATGAAGTTAAAGACAACTAAGCGCTACTAGAGCCATCTTACAGAAAAGACCCAACAAATTTTTTGGCCAACCCAATATTTTCTTAGCTCCCAATCACTGAGGTTGAATCCCAAGAAATGTAAACAAATATGAAAAACATTCTCCCTAGGTAAGAGAACATCCCACCTTTGAGACTCTTAACAAGAAAGGTTATAAGGAGATGATAAGGAACAACATATAATAACATCTGAAGAGTCATTTCATTTCAGAGGAAAACCCAGACTCTCTGACCCTTGAACAATTGTGGCTGAGAATTCTCTCACCGTTTTCCTTGCCTCTACCAGTTTTAAAATAAGCCATATCTTTGATTTGAGCTATAGCAGGGTAGGGAAGTAAACTGCAATAAGCAAAGAAAGAAAAAAGAAATTCCCTCAGTCACTTGGGGGAGGGAGCAGAATGCACGGCCCCACCCCTAGGGGCGTCCTGGAGGGGGTGCCCCAAACCGGGGGTGGGGGGCGGGTACCCACTGCGGCCTCAGCCCCAGCCAAATAATACCTAAATGTTGGAGTTTGGAGCAGAGAAAGGTTTAGTGCAGGGCAATGCAAGGAGACCGGTGGCTCATGCCCCCAAAAACCCAAACTTCTGAAAGGGTTTCAGCAAAGCATTTTTAAAGGCCAGGAGCTGGTTATTCCTGTATTTCTCCTGAGACAAAGGATGAGAGAGATAGGCCTTTTCAGCATTTCAAAGTCAACTTTGAAAGTTCGGCTTGTGGGTAGGAGCTGGTGAGGGAGATGTGTTGACACCGTTGAAGGTATATTCTCAAGATGCTGATGTGTTTCTTCAACATAATATTGATGAAAAAACAACCCAGAGCAGGAGGAAAAACAGGAGGAAATGGCAGCTTCTCAGGGACTGCTGACATTGCAAGATGTGGCCATAGATTTCTCTCAAGAGGAGTGGGAATGACTGGACTTTGATCAATGGGAATTGTACAAGGACAGATGTTAGAGAACTATAGGGACCTGGTCACCTTTTTGAAGCAAAAGAAGGATCTCTAGGATGTGAAGGGAATGGAGACAGTAGCCACACACCCAGCTATGTCTTCTTACGACACCCAGATTTTGATGACCACAAAGCAGGCACGGAAGATTTATTCCAAAAAATGCTGCTGGGAAAACATGAAAGTTGTCGACTTGGAAATTTAAACTGCAATAAACTGTGTAAGGTCTTAACCAAGAGCTCTATTTTTCAATAACTACAACAGCATTTATAATGGAGCAACAAGCTATCCCTGCATTGAATCAGACAATAACTTTGACCGAGACCCAAGTCTTATGAAACATCAGGGCACTGAATTTTCAGAAAACCATTCTAAAAGTAATAAATACAGGAATGTCTTTTATCAAAGCTCATATATTACTACATATAAGAGGATTCATATTGGAGAGAAGACTTACAAATGTAGTGAATGTGATAAAGGTTTTAATCAGTCTTCAACATCAACTTACTCAACATCAGAGTATTCATACTAGAGAGGAACATTAAAAGTGTAATAAATGTAGGAAAGCCTTTAATCAATCATTAAATCTAAGTAGACAAAGGAAAATTCATACTGGAGGGAAACTTTACAAATGTAAAGACTGTGGTAAAGCCTTCAAATGGTGCTCAAAACTTACTCAACATCAGAGAATTCATACTGGGGAGAAACTATACAAATGTAAAGAATGTGGCAAAGCCTTTACCCAGGGCTCAAATCTTAAGCAGCATCTGATAATTCACACTGCAGAGAAGCCTTACAAAAGTACAGAATGTGGCAGTACCTTTAATCAGCATTCATATCTTATACAGCAGAGATCTCATACTGGAAAGAAACCTTACAAATGTAGCAAATGTGGCAAAGCCTTTAACTGGTTCTCAAAAACATCAGAAAATAACAGTAGAAAAAGTAGAAAAAAACCATAATAGCAAAAAACGTACAAATGTAGAGAATGTGACAAAGCCTTCAACCAGAGCTGTTACCTCGCTCAACATCAGAGAATCCATAGTGGAGAGAAACCCTACAAATGTAATAAGTGATGAAAGACATCAGTCCTAAATATATACTTCAGAAAACACCTGAAGAGTTCACAGTGGAAAGAAACTTGAATGATGAAAAAAATGTAAAAGTACTTAATCACAAATCAAATCTAAATAAATATCAGAATACATAGTAGAAAGCATTAAAGTCAGTAACTTTTCTGGCATTACTCTAATTGAGACTGTTACAGAAAATAATCTAAAGTTAAAACACTTATAAAATTTGTTTGTTGGTATTGATCACAGGATCACAGGGAATGATGTTTGGACAGGTGTAATTATTATCAGCATCTTTTTTATATTGGCATTATTTGAGATTATTTGAAAATAATATTAGGTAGCAATCATTTATTTTTACTACTCCATGGATGTTTAAAGACCCTGTAATGTAAAATGTACAATGAAAATCTAAATGGAAATGACATCTGTCATTGATTTAAATCATTCCTATAGATCACCATTAGTTAAGTGTTCAGGGAATCATTCTTTGTATTAAAGACAGAGGATCACTGTAAATCTTAAATAGTTGTGACCATTTGCTTTTAAGGATAAAAGGATGTTAGTTCATTAAAATCTTGATAAACATTCATTAAATCAACAGATAGAAGTCATGAATATTAGTTGGCATATCTGAAACAAATACATCTTCATCAATAACTAAGAAAAATATAGGGAACCCTTCCATAAGAAGTTATAAAATTACTGTACATCCATGTTTACTAAATAACTAGGCTTCTTTGTGTAAATCATAAAAATCACAATTCTCAGATCATTCTATCCAAAGAACAAGAATTCTTCTGAATTACTATAATTTGTATTTTGATAGAGAATCATAGATGGATTGTTAAAGGTTTATTTAGACCATGTGTGAACTTAATATGTTAATTAATAAAACTGAATGGTTTTTAATGTGGTAAAAAAAAATTTTTGCTCAATTTTAAAATATACCATGTTACTAATTCAAAAAGATACATGCACCCCAATGTTCATAGCAGCATTATTTACAATTGCTAAGATATGGAAGCAACCTAAGTGTCCATCAACAGATGAATGGACAAAGAAGATGTGGTAAATATATACAATGGAATGCTACTCAGCCATAAAAAAGAATGAAATTTTGCCATTTGCAGCAACATGGATGGACTTGGAGGGTATTATCTTAAGTGAAGTAAGTCAGACAGAGAAAGACAAGTATTGTATGATATCACTTATACGTGGAATCTTAAAAATACAACAAACTAGTGAATATAACAAAAAAGAAGCAGACTCACAGATACAGAGAACAAACTAGTGGTTACCAGTGGTGAGAGGGAAAGTGGGGAGGGGCAATATAAAGGTAGGGGATTAAGAAGTACAAACTATTAGGCATAAAATAAGCTACAAGGATATATTGTACAACATGGGGACTATAGCCAATATTTTATAATTTTATAAATGGAGTATAATCTTTAAAATTGTGAATCACTATATTATACACCTGTAACATATAGTATCAATTATACTTCAATAAAAAAAAATCATACCGTGTTAAACCAGAATTTTACAATTGGTGCATGATAAAAGGCATAAAACTTTCGTGTGATTGGAAGCTTTTTTGATTTTATTTGTATCTCCATTTCATTCTTCCCTTCATTCCTGTCCAATATTCTTACTTCTTTAAATACTTCCTAAAATAAAAAGAACATTTATTGTACATTTATTCACAACAAATTTATATTTACTTTAAATTTTTTTTCCTTACCATGGGAATCTCTTCTGTTATGTTTTGAAAGTTGTTCTCACTATCTTCCATTGTCATTTGATGAGCATCTTGAGATTGTGGAATATGAGACATTTCAGCCTTAGTTTTATATTCTAACATTAATATGGCAGGTGGAACTAAAATGCTTAGTATGACCTAAAAATTTTAGAAACACAGAAGTTTACATTTTAAAATTAATGGCCTTCAAGAATATAATAAAAGCAATAAAAAGGTATAAAATCTCCTAATTATTAGTTAGCCATTTTGTCCCTGGTGGTGCAGGGAAAAAACAAAAACTTCACATTTTACTTATATAGAAAGAGGCCAGGTTGAATTGTTTTAAAGAGTAACAAAACATTTGAGTATTACGATATAAGGGTATAGAAAAGATTTAATAATTATTATAGACTTGTCCTGTTAAAAAATCAGGTTACAATTTGTTCAGAAAATACATTTTTGTTTAAATAAAATGTAAGCCTTATGAAGTTAATATGTGCTTAATTTTATCCTAAATCTCTCTGCAAGTGTTCCGTGTCACAATGTGATTACTCAGCTTGTGCCTCTATAAACAAAAAGGTTTATTTCTGAAATTTTATGTATTACCTGCAAAACCCTCAAGCACAAAGAAATTATAATTGTGTGTCAGGGTTTCTATTATAATTGTATATCAGGGTTAATCCTTCACCATTATTTTTAGTATATGATCAGTATTTATTATCCACTTACAATGATCAGTGATTAAACTACTTGCCTGATTTCTGCCTTCTATATTCTATACCTTTTTTCAGACATAAAATAACAAAAAGGAAAGTTTAAAGTAAAATCTCTCACTGTAATGAAACTGAAAGTACCAGACAACATTTTATCCCAATTTTTAACCATAAAAACTGAGCAGATCCAATATACTTCAAGCAAATTAAAAGTAACAGATTATTAAGTTAGTAGATAGGTCCTGAATTTTAGAATTTGGGAATCATCTTTTCATAAAGCAACAACTTTTTTTCATGGCTGCTATAAATGCCAATACTCCCATTTGTTGCTCTCATGCTTCTGGCTCAGACTGGGGAAACAATCACTATACACCACACCTGAAAAGGATTCAGAGTGAAGACTAAGAGGGATAAAATGCCAACACCACAACCCCTACCCTCACAAATCAAGGCATTTTACTATACAGCTGAGCTAATTCCTCTGTTCTTTTTTATCTAATCACACACTTTATATTATTTCTAAGGTATACCTTGTACCAGGAATTTTTCCTCATATTCAGCCTTCCCATCCACATATCAGATAACAACATTTGTGTACAGGTGTGGGCTACAAAAGGTCTAAGTCTTGAAGAAACTGCTAACTTAAGACAGGTGGAATTACTCCAATTTTTCAGTTCATAAGTGAGCAATTTCATAGCCATGGTTTCATCTTGTCTGAAGGATTGTTCTAATAATTCAACTGCCAGTTGACCAAAATCACTATCAAAAGATAAAAGCCAAAACATATTCAGATTACCAAATTGCAGTTTTAAACCATTATCCTTAAAGTCATTCATAACATGTTCCAGTTTTCAATATTTTCACACACACACTTAGGGAATTGTGAGGCCCTATGTTTTCAGATATCCACTACTATGTGAAAATCACAAAATATTAAAATATGCCACATTAGGAACAAGACTGAAAATGTGACTCCAGAGCACTTTCCCCTGGTCCTAGAAATAAACCTACAGACTCACAGGAAACCCAAACTGACAATATTCAGATACTCTGTTCAGAAAGTCTCTAGACAATATTTCAAACATAGAAGAGGGTTGGTACCCAGTAGAGACGAAGAATAATGTGAATAGGGACTAACCTAATATGAAAAACATCTTAATCTTAAATCCCTGGTAACATGATCACAGGATCTCTATTTGAGTTATTTCCAGTAACAACTCTTACTCTCTTCCAAAGACAGACCATTTTGGGGGAGGGTGGTTCTATTCTCTATTATAAAGCTTCCTACAAACTACCTTTCTAGCTTAATATTCTACTACTCCCCTAAGTAGACTGTAAAACTTGTGAACTATTTTATTCTTCTACATATGTAGTTCCACCATCTGAAATGCCCTTCCAGCTGAACTAAATTTATTTCCTTAGAACACAGCTCAAACCTCACTTTCTTCCTTTCCCTACCACTTCAAATGGAACTTTTCCTAATCTAATTGCTATTATGTACAACTAATTATTAAACTTATTTCTGGCATTTCTTCTTTCTTGTTGAGATATTTAACTCTTGAATTGCAAACAATATACATGCCTAGGCAGCAAAGTTTCTTTCTGAGTTTTTTTTTTAAAACTTAAAACATTTAGAAAGTGGGTTTCTCTTAATTTTTCCAATAAAATTATAATACGTAACCTAATTAGTGCGTGGCACTATAATCTCCACTTAAACCTCATCTATTTTGTATTTTTAAAATGTTTCAAATGATAAAATGTAACTTACTTGGAATATTGTTTCAATTCCTCTGAAGTATCATCTACGAGGTCACTCTGCTTTGCTTCATATGCCATTGAACGATAGATCTTACAGGCAACTAATGCTTTAGCCATTGATTCTTCACCATGCTGCCACAAAAAACGGGCCATGACCTGCCTCTTCATAAGGCACGCCCAAATTAGCAGTTCATTAAGTGGATAAGGAAAGCGCTTGGTTTCTGGATCATCAATATCTACAATTTCATCTTTGGTTCTTTTCTTCTTTCCTTCTTCCACAGCTGTATCAATCTTTAAGAGAAAATAAATGTTATAAGGCTCATCAAAATAAGGCCATATGACATTCATGTGAGAATTTTAATAAAATATCCTTTATTCTTCAACTTCATACAGCTGCACAAATCAAAATAGTATAAATTTTACATACTTGATTTTTATTATAGCTCATATTCATTTTATAGAAATGTCATTTCCAAAAAAATGTCTTTGCAACAAAGTTTTCCAAGATTAAAGAAAGGGCCTAAATATTTCAACTAATATCCAATAAAACACAGTTTTAATGAAAAGAAAGTTTGGATAACACCTCTGGTCTTGCATGTTGTTAATCAAGTAAATATAGAATAAAAGGAGGCAGTTAAGCAATAATCAAAACATCTAAAAATTTTGGTCATTATCATAGTTAAATACTAAAAAATAACAGAATCATTAACCAACAATGAATATCTTTTGGCATATAGGAAAATGAAGAATCAAGGATATAATACCATATCTAAAAACAAAAGATAATTCTTACTAAAACAAGGAGTTTTTTGTTTCGTAATACTAAGTAATTTAGAAAGAACAAAATGCGAAAGCCAGAAAGGGTAATATTTAAACAAATATACCTTTGGTCGGTAGGGCTGTGCTGTTTTAATGAAATGATTATGCCTCATTTTTTCCTTTTTATCTGCTCTATTGCCGAAAGATTCCTGACTCTTTCGCAACTGAGGAGTGCTGCTGGAGGTATTTCTGCCAGACCTCTGAAAATAAAAGCTTATTAGATTTTATAGATTTAAATACGCTGATATGCTATAAAAAATCAGTTTTTACATATGTATGTATATATAAATATATGTGTGTACGCACACCAAAAAAAATATAGTTTCTTCAGGATTTCAATTACAAAATATTTCTAAGTACTCTTAGTTTAAAATCTCATGTTTTTAAGGCAATCCTACTTTTACCATTCTAAGTAATTTTTAACTTTTAAAGTGTGTAAGTTCATTTTAAAGCACATCTATAGACTTCCCCCCAAATATTACGTACCCGATTATTTCCACCAAGACTATTATATATTAATCGAAAACGTTTCCGAGTGTAGGTGCATCTATAGGTTCCTCCCATAAGATATTCAATAACAAGTCCTACATCAATTAGAGTGATCTTATATCCTGGAGGAAGATTTCCCTGAAAACAAAGCATTAGTTTTAAAAGACAAAATAGTATTTCTCAATATTTCCATGCCATGCCTAGAAATGTGCCTACTACTCTCCAAAATAACAAATGTTTACTTGTTACAGGAAGCTGGAGTTGCCAGCAGCTACCTTTACAGAAGACGGGAGTGACTTGTTTCTGTTTCCTTTTGTAAGAAGAGAGATTCTGAGGTTTTGAAGTCCCAACGGTGTGGCTCAGGAAAGGAGTATGGCTTACAACAGGAAGATAATTTGATCTCTCCACTGTACTAATACTTCACACACACAGGCAAAGAAACCTCTAAGTGCCAAGTATTCTGTTTCACCGTGGCACATAAGTTGCATTTTCCTGCATAAATAATGCTATAAATGTTTCCTGAGGGGCCCATTAATACTTATAAATATTTTTAACCAAAATTATATTGGCCATATTGTAGATTACACATTTTTATAGCCTTGACTAGAATTCAACTACCACCTATAACATTGTTCAGAGATAAAACTTCATTTTCCCAGGGCATCAATTTACAAATGAACTTTTGGAACATAAGCCATTTGTGAGTTTGGAAAGACTGTTTCAGAATGAATTATTGGTTAAAGGGTTTAATCATCAGATGAGTTATATATATTAACCAATTCTGCCCTCTTACACCATCACCATTCTTTTCATTTCCCTAATTATAATTTCATGAACTTAGTACTTTTTAAAATGCTTATACTTTTTATATTTTGGCTTCATCTGTGAAGTTTCTAATTTCTAGATATCTATATTCTTTAGATCGCTAATTTAAAGATATCTATATTCTTTAGATCGCTAATTTAAAAACTAATCATAGAGTCTGTCATACAGAGTGAAGTAAGTCAGAAGGAGAAAAACAAATACAGTATGCTAACACATATATATGGAATCTAAGGGGGAAAAAAAAGGTCATGAAGAACCTAGTGGCAAGACAGGAATAAAGACACAGACCTACTAGAGAATGGACTTGAGGATATGGGGAGGGGGAAGGGTAAGATGTGACAAAGTCAGAGAGTGGCATGGACATATATACACTACCAAACGTAAAATAGATAGCTAGTGGGAAGCAACCGCATAGCACAGGGAGATCAGCTCTGTGCTTTGTGACCACCTAGAGGGGTGGGATAGGGAGGGTGGGAGGGAGGGAGATGCAAGAGGGAAGAGATATGGGAACATATGTATATGTATAACCGATTCACTTTGTTATAAAGCAGAAACTAACACACCATTGTAAAGCAATTATACTCCAATAAAGATGTTAAAAAAAAAACTAATCAAAAAACATACTTTCATCTTAAATACAAGATTTTTGTTTTTATTTCATCTTAAGCAACCTCAAAATATGCTCTATGATTAAGGATGTCATGTATGATAGATATTTTAGTTCTATTTTTTTTTAAATCTGAC
This sequence comes from Balaenoptera physalus, assembly GCF_965194825.1. Taxonomy (NCBI): domain Eukaryota; kingdom Metazoa; phylum Chordata; class Mammalia; order Artiodactyla; family Balaenopteridae; genus Balaenoptera; species Balaenoptera physalus. The sequence continues at coordinate 89,910,815 of NC_138883.1, read as the reverse complement.
AAATTCCCTTATGTTACGAATTCACTTGAATGGGGAATACTTAATTTAAGGAAAATAATGTGAGTTATCTAAAAAAATGATAAGCAATTTCTCAAGCTATACAACTAACTCTTAGAAAACTCATTAATTTGAATTAGAAAATATTCAATTACTGTTTTTACTTCAGGATTTTTCACTTATGCAAGTAGAAAAACTGGGCTTATTATTATAGCCATCAATGTAAAAGAAGTTAACATATAACAAATCTCCTATGTGAGGTTCCCAGAATTAACAACTATAGTTCTGCTAAACCACATAAGTAAATCATAATGCAAATGTGTTTAAGAAATCCCCGGACTGAAGGTCTCCCTCATTATTCAAGCTTTCTGGGAAGGAAAAAAAAAAAAAAAGAAAGCTTTAGTTATTTAAACAAAACAAACAAAAATTAATGTGAACTGTCCAGAATAGGAAAATCCACAGAGACAGAAAAGAATTAACAGTTGCTTAGGGCGGGCTCAGAGGCAAGGAGTAGAGAAGCAGCAGGAATGGGGAGAGACTGCTAATGGGTACAAAGTTACTTTGGGGGGTATTGTAAATACTCTAAAATTGTGGTGACGGTGGCACTACCCTGAATATAGAAAGTCACTGAACTATACACTTTACATGGATGAATGTTATGGTATGTGAAATACATTTCAATAAAGCTACAAAGAAAAGCACATGGAAAAAAATAAAGAAAAAAATTTTAAGTATGACAAAGTCTAAGTTCTTTCTATGAAATGTTAGTTTAGTATTAAACATATTACAAAACACAGAAAATGACATTTCTATCAAGTTTTCCATTTTTTAATAGTACACTCACACTTAATGGCAAGTAAAACATTTGAATGAAGAATTCTAGAAGGAAAGCATTTTAGTTCAGAAACTTTAAAAATAATTCAATTAACTAAATATGAGTACTTTTTCATCAAGGGAAATAAAACTATTGGATATCAATAGTTTAAATTGTTATAATTTTTAAATAAGTGTTTAAAACTATTAATTCACAGAGAATCCAGTAGAAAAGAAGAGGAATATCAGTGTGTCAAATTTAGTCACCACAGAATGGCTTCAGACCATATGAGAGCATTATATAGGAAATCACTACCAATACTGAATATAAAAGAAGGGGGAAGAGGGAGAGAGAAGGAGAGAGACAGAGATGGGGGGTGCAGAAAAAGACATAAACAGAGAGAAAGACAGAACATTTTCAGCCTTTTTATTGGCAAAATCTGCCATTGACGATCACCAATCTGTGTTTCTCTCAATGTCCTTTACATGCCCAGGGAACAAATTTCTTCTTAACACAGAGAAAGAAGATCTTCCTTTATGAACAAATAAGCATTATGAACTTCATCATACTGTATCCTGGATGACTAGAAGCTCAGGTCTTAATTCCATAAACTTTCCTTTCTCTTGATTTCTGATATATTATGCTCTTTACTCCTGTATTACTACAAATTTATCCCTTAATTTAATCTCGATCTAAAAAAAGTCACTTTATTGCTAATTTTAAGATGCACTGAAATGCTTTCTAGAAACAGATGAAGTATAAATGAATTTTTTAAAATAACATTTTTCGAAAACAAAAATAATCTCTTACCTGTTTGACATCTCGAACAAGATGAAATAGCATTGGATTAGTTGGGCCTTGTTTCTTTAAGGAGAAAATAATTAGAGGAAACTATTATTTTTCTTCTAAAATAACTTAAACAATTTCCTTTTTGTTACAGGACTTTTGTTCTTACACAAATTATATTGTTTTTGAGTTATACAAGTTCTGTTCATAAAATGGAACAAAGAAAAAGATGTAACTATTACATGTTGTCATATTTACCTTTAACAAGATATATAATTTCTTATGCTCTTACATTTTTACTTATGCAAAACACAAAAGCTTTTCTTTTCTAAAAGTCATGCAAACATTGCAAGCTTCACAATTATATGTTAAATTTAATTTATATTTCATTGATAATGGAGGCATTCTCTTTCCTCTTGTTAAAATGTCTGTACCTCTGTTTCTGCCACTAATCATCAAGCTGTAGCAATACATTAAATATTTTGGGTAACAAACTTTTAACATTTATATATGCCATCTTTTCCCTATTATCTTAATTCTATTTAAATATTACAGTAGACTAATGACAAGTTTCATTTTTACATTAATCTTATTTTGATGGTATCCTGTATTTTGAAAAAATACCCAGGAGTATATCTCCCCCCATCAAAACTGAGATAAATGGGCCAAAAAGATATTCTTCTAAACTTTTTAGACAGTGCTCTGACCTATATGAAATTTACTGCAATTGATTCTAAGCAGCACAAATCAAGAGAATTATTGTCAATACTTTAAATCTATTGTTTAAAAGAAATATCAAATGAGATTTTTCTCCCACCATTGTGTTACTGTTAATTTTTATGAGGTTATTGTAGTAATCAGTTCAATGTACTTCTCCATTTTGATTACATATACTTGGTAATACATTCTCAAATCTAAGTGGGTAAACTTATTATTCCTTTGAAAACAGTATTATTTTCTTTGATATTAGTGGCTTTCAAATTCTATATAATATCTAAAGATGGCTATAACTGATACTGCATTCTTTTTACAGTATTTAGTCTATAGACTTAAGAGCTGAGTTCCCTCAGCTCATTCTCCTCGTAAGTTAATTTTTTTTAATTTAAAATGTCAATTATTTTTAACATAAAGAAACAAACTTAGTAGAAATATTTGCAAAAAATTGGTAATATTTTAGTGCACTTAGATAGACTTACAAAATATTTACAGCTCAAACATTTCTGAAATGCAAAGTATTATAAAAAATAAAGACAGAGGCCTGTAAGTTAATTTTTAAAAAATAAATGTGTCTTCCAAGTGAATGTGAATTATTTCATGCTTTTTAAGTATTAGGAAGCTTCATTGTATTTTCTCTAATAGTATATAATCAGAGAGAAACACAATTTTTGTAATTCTATTTTATCTTAATCCATTAATGTTTATTCATTAAATATGACTTCTTAGTAAAAAATAAGTACACTTTAACACAGCAGTTCTCAAAAGTGCAATCTGGGGACTCCTGAAGGCCCCCAAGACCCTTTTAGGAGGCCCATGAGATCAAAAGTGTTTTCAGAATCATGTTAAAATGTTATTTGCATTTATTCATTCCCATTCTCTCAGTGTTCAGTGGAGTTTTCCAGAGGCTTCATGATGTGTGATATTGTGAGATTAAATTCAAAAGCAAACATGAGAATCCAGCTGCCTTCTATGAAACCAGACATTAAAGAGATCTGTAAGCCATAAAAGTATTCTACTCTCCTCACTAATTTTTTTGTTTTCTTGAAAAATATGTTATATATGTTAACATGTAATGGATTTATTATTTGTACTGAAGTACAAATTAATAACTATGTTTAAAATTTCTTGGTGTTACATTCCAATATGATACATATCAACACACATAAGCAAAACCTCTCTAGAACAGCTCTTTGATGTCCTCAATAATTTTTATGGATCTTGATAACAAAAAATTGAGAACCACTGCTTTATCATGTTATATACAATCCCTTAAACTTTAAAAAATTTTACCAATAATTGATGCTGAACATTAACTATTATCTTAATAACTTTGAGTTATACAGTTAAAAAAATTACTTGCCTTGCTAATGGGATCAATTTTTATTTTTAGTGTTTTGTATTTGCTTTACATTTCAGGGATAAACCTTACTTTGGCACAATGAATAATCCTTTTAATTTTTACATCTATTTGCTAGAGACAGTAGAACGCCAACAAATCCCTACTCAAAGGAAATTTACAATCTACAGTGGAAGACATAACTGTACTTAACAAACTGCACCACTGGGCTTCACTGTAGCACTGCCTTGGCATTTGAACTAGGTTCCAAACAAAGAATAAAATCCAGTAAGTGGGTAGTAGTAGCTGGAAGAAAAACACATACCAGCAGTGTGTAAACAACTAATGCTTTTTTAAAAAGTTTATATTTTGGGGAAATAGTAGGTAGATGACATAGTTGAAATATCCACTATGCGGAGGTGGGAGATAGGAATTAAAAGGCCAAGTGAGAGAAATAGCTGAGGCAAAATTTCAAAAGCTGGAGAGCTTTGAAAACCAAGTAAAGGGTTTGAGTATTATTCTATACACATTGGGGGGCCATCAAAAGTTTTTAAACTGGGGAAAGATATGATAAAGTATGTCACTATAAGAATATTTAGGTTAAAGATTTGAAAATAGACAAGGAAATTAGATTACTGAAATAGTACAGGCTGGAAATGATTGAGTAGTACAAAGACATTAGGAATGAAAAGAAAGGGATAAATAGGTAGAAACTGATAAATAAAAGGAAACAGCTTTGCAGAGAAGTCAAAGTTAGAAAGCTAGGATTTGGTCATAGTACTCCTCAAGGTATACTTCTATTAGTAATGAAAAACCATTAAGAAGAGTAGTATTTACCCTCTCCAATGTTAATGACATGAAATTTGAAACAAAATGAGAAAGGCTTTGTAAAAGGAATAATTAGTTTTCAGGAGCTCTTTAAAAGAAAAACTGAAAAACAGTATGTAAGCTGAAAGTATGACACCACAAGGTCAAAATCATGAATGTAAACACCAAAAAGGAGAAAAGAAAAAGCAATGTGTAATTTCTCCATTGGTCAAAGGAATCAAAAGAAATTTGGTGTAACAAATGACTACCAAGAAAAAGAAGAAATATAATGACTCTATAATTAAGAACTTGATCTTATAGTTTTAAAAAGGGGTGAGGTGAAGGAAAGGGTTGTTAACACTACATCTCTTTCCTATGTGGCTATGGTGACAGAGAAGGTCTCCAGAAATAGGGAAAGGGTTTCAGACTGTCATATAAACAATCTATACTAAGACTGGCTGTAATTTTTCCACATAATCCAGCAAAACATTAAAGGTTTTACCAATAGGAATGAATATACTCAGGTAAAATGACACTTTCCAAAGATGATAAAACTTAGTCCACAAAGAATTTTAACATACACTTACAGTGTTGTAAAGTTCTTCCAGTCTAGGAATGGTAAGGAATTTATGCATGCTTACTCCATTTTCAATAAGAAGTTTTACAAATGCAACTCTATCCATTACAAGAGCATCAAGCATAGCTTGTTCCAAGGATCCAACCTAAAACAGTATCAACATTAATAAAATTATACAAACAGTTCTACATGCAAGTCCTTAGGATTTATACATATTTGTTCCTAAACAGTTTTAGAACAAAATTAAAAAGATGCAAAGTAATAAAAGGCTAGGACTTAAGGTATATAGGGAATAGATAAAAAGACCTCACTAGAGTAGCATTCCTTAAAAAACATTCTGTAGGACAGCAAGGGTTATGTGTGGGGGGGAAACAAGAAAGAATCCGCCATCAAGTAAATTTTGGGAAAAATACCTTAGAGCAATGGTTCTCAGTGTTTAAGAAGGGTTTTTTAGAGGGATCATTTCAATAATTGGGGGCCACTACTACATTTAATGGACACGGTCAAAAGATACCAGAAATCATACAATATGCCAGACAATGTCACTCAAAGAGGAATTGCCTTATATCTCATACAACTTTCTATTATCCTGTTAGATTCTCACAAATGAAAATCCAGTAATTCTGCTTTACATATAAACACAAAGTATTCTGTCACAAACTTTCCAAAAATACAACTGCTATGTAAATCAGAAAAGATTGTACTTAATTTTCTTTAGAACTGTAACAGAAACCATTCACCGTCAGAGAAAAATCATATCTCTTAACAGCAATACAACATGTGGCACTGCAGTTTAATGTAACACGTGTATCAGTCAGCATTTGTAGCGCTCCCTTGTAAGTTTTTAGAGACACTTTTACAGACTTCAACAGACAATGAATCAAATACTCTAAAACCAGTGAAGACACAAATACAGAAATTTCACTAAGAAGCATTATAAAAGTCATCTTATTAATGTAATAATATTAGTATATTTAGTATTACTGATATATTAATATTTTAATAATACCTCATTGCTTCTGTATAGTTTTAAATATTTTGGTATCATAGGATAAAAAACTTTGTGGTGAAAATCAATACCAAAAGCACTGGGTTTGGGCTTCCCTGGTGGCACAGCAGTTAAGAATCCGCCTGCCAATGCAGGGGACATGGGTTCGAGCCCTGGTCTGGGAAGATCCCACATGCCGCAGAGCAACTAACCCTGTGCGCCACAACTACTGAGCCTCCACTCTAGAGTCCATGAGCCACAGCTACTGAGCCCACGTGCCTAGAGCCCGTGCTCTGCAACAAGAGAAGCCACTGCAATGAGAAGTCTGTGCATGGCAAACGAACAGCAGCCCCCACTCCCCGCAACTGGAGAAAGCCCGTGTGCAGCAACAAACACCCAACGCAGCCAAAAATAAATAAATAAAAGAAATACATTAAAAAAAAAATCATTGGGTTTTTTCACCTTTTGTTTTCTAATCTTTATTGTCTTAAGAAGTTTACCATACAACTATACAACTTCTCTATAGCAGTTTCTATTACCATTTCTTTACCCAATCTACCCTTGATTTCTATTACTTTGCAAAGGATAGGGTCTCCAAAATCTTTTTAGTATACAGACTAAATACATGCCTTATGCATGATGGATGATGATCAGAGGGCAGATATGTTTTCTGTCACTTTTTTTTTTCACCACTCAGTTCTATTTCATAACAAGGAAAATATTTTGGCATTGCACTTAAAAACAAGGCACAACTAACTTATAAGAATGTAATACTTATTCAATTTCTCATATATTAACAGCCTGTAATTTATCATGGCATTCCTATTTTAGTTAAGATTATCTCCTACTTTCTCGTATCACATACAAATCTGATTTGTTATTAACTTATTCTAACATTAACAACATTTACTCTATTGCTCAGTTGGTCCTCTCTCCTTTCTTTTCTTATCCTGTACTTGTAAGGGGTGTTCTTCTGTTCCCCATGGATTTTAAGATACCAACAATAACATTCCTGTATTAGTCTGGTTAATTAAAAAAATCATCACCAAAACCTATGTCAAGGATCTTACTACCTATGTTTTCTTTTAAAAGTTTTATGGTTTCAGGTCTTATGTTCAAGTCTTCAATTCATTTTAAATTAATTTTTGTGTGTGGTATAAGACAGTGGTCAAGTTTCAGTCTTCTGCATGTGGCTGTCCAGTTTTCCCAACATCAATAATTGAAAACACTGTCCTTCTCCCACTGTATATTCTTGACTACTCTGTCGTAAATTGATATGTGCATGAGTTTATTTCTGGGCTCTCTATTCTGTTCCACTGACCTATTTATCTATTTTTATGCGAATACCATACTGTTTAAATTACCATAGCTTTGTGACACAGTTTGAAATCAGGAAGCATAATGCCTCCAGCTTTGTTCTTCTTTCTCAAGATTGTTTTGGCTATTCAGGATCTTTTGTGGTTCCATACAAATTTTAGAATTGCTTGTTCTATTTCTGTGAAAAATGCCATTGGAATTTTTTTTTTTTTAAATTTTATTTATTTATTTATTTATTTATGGCTGTGTTGGGTCTTCGTTTCTGTGCGAGGGCTTTCTCTAGTTGTGGCAAGTGGGGACCACTCTTCATTGCGGTGCGCGGGCCTCTCACTATCGCGGCCTCTCTTGTTGCGGAGCACAGGCTCCAGATGCGCAGGCTCAGTAACTGTGGCTCACGGGCCCAGCTGCACCGTGGCATGTGGGATCTTCCCAGGCCAGGGCTCGAACCCGTGTCCCCTGCATTGGCAGGCAGATTCTCAACCACTGCGCCACCAGGGAAGCCCCTGCCATTGGAATTTTGATAGAGATTGCAAGGAATCTGTAGATTGCTTTGGGTAGTATAGACATTTTAGCAATACTGATTCTCCCAATTAATGAGCACAAAATATCTTTCCATTTCTCTGTATCTTCTTCAATTTCTTTCATCAACATATTATAGTTTTCAGTTCACAGATCTTTCACCTCCTTGGTTGAATTTATTCCTAGGTAATTTATTCTTTTTGATGCAATTGCAAGTGGGACTGTTTTCTTAATTTCTCTTTCAGATATTTTGTTATTAGTGTATAGAAACACAAATTTATGCATATTTATTTTGTATCCTACAACTTTGCTGAACTCATTTATTAGTTCTAACAGTTTTTCAGTGAAGTCTTTAGGGTTTTCTACACATAGTATCATGTCATCAGCAAAGAGTGACAGTTTTATTTCTTCCTTTCCAATTTAGATGCCTTTTATTATTTTTTCCTGCCTAACTGCTGTGGCTAGGGCTTCCAATACTATGCTGAATAAAAGTAGCAAGAGTGGACATCCTTGTCTTGTTCCTGATCTTAGAGGAAAAGCTTTCAACTCTTCACCATTGAGTATGATGTTAGCTGTATGCCTTTATTATGTCATATATGCCTTTATTATGTTGAGGTGCATTCCCTCTATACCTGCTTTGTTGAGAGTCTTTATCATAAATGGATATAGAATCATGTGAAATGCTTTTTCTGTATCCACTGAGTTGATTATACGATTTTTATCACTGTTTTTCTTAATGTGATATATCACGTTGACTGATTTGCAGATCCCCGGAATAAATCCCACTTGATTATGGTATATGGTCCTTTAAAAGTATTGTTGAATTCAGTTTCCTAAATATTCTGTTGAAGATTTTCAAAAGCTGTTGTCTGAGGGTCTGGATTCCAGTCAGTCTGAATCTGGATGCTGAAATACTCCCCTTAGGGACACTGATAGGTAACTGCACATTCTCAACTACTGGGCGCTAGTAAAAATACAATACATTGCTTGAACAAGCAGAAAGGTTTGAGAGAGAACAAAAAGCTGAGTCAAGGTTGATTGACAAGGCTCATCCCCTACACAAGGCTACTTCTTCAAGACTGGAAGAGGTGGTTATTTCATCTACTGTATAGAAACCAAAACACAGTCAAGTAAAACGGAGAAACTGAGAAATATGTTCCAAATGAAAGAACAAAATAAAACCTCAGGGAAAAACCTCAATGAAATGGAGATAAGTAATTTACCTGATAAAGAGTTCAAAGTAATTATTATAATGATGCTCACCGAATTGTGGAAAAGAATGAACACAGTGAGAACTTCAACAAAGAGATGGAAAATCTAAGAAAGTACCAAAAAGAAGTCACAGAGCTGAAGAATAAAAAACTGAACTGAAAAATACACTAACAGGGTTCAAGAGCAGACTAGATGAAGCAGAAGAAAGGATCTGTCAACTTGGAGACAAGGCAGTGTAATTGACCAAGAGTAGCAAAAAGAACTTTTAAAAAAGTGAAGTTAGCTTAAGGGACTTATGGGACAACATCAAATGGACTGATACATTTTAGGGTTCCCAGAAGAAGAGAGAGACAAAGGGGCAGAAATTGTATTTGAAGAAATAATGGCTGAAACTTCCCTAACCTGGGGAAGAAAACAGACATCCAGATACAGGAAGCTCAGAGAGTTTCAAATAAGGTGAACCTATATAGACCCACACCAAGACACATAATTGAAATGCCAAAAGTTAAAGACAAGGAAAGAATATTAAAAGCAGCAAGAGAAAAACAACTTGTTACATAGAAGGGAACCTCCATAAGACTATCAGCATATTTTTCAGCAGAAACTTTGCAGGCCAGAAGGGAGTGGCATGATATATTCAAAGTACAGAAAGAAAAAACTTCCAACCAAGACTACTCTACCTGGCAAAAATTCTTATTCTGAATTGAAAGAGAGAAAGACTTTTCCAAACTAGCAAAAGCTAAAGGGGTTGATTACCACTAAACCAGCCTTTCAAGAAATGTTAAAGGAGCTTCTTTTAAGCTGAAAAGAAAGGGTGGTAATTAGTAACAAGAAAACATATGAAAGAAATCTCACTGAAAAGGTAAATATATAGTAAAAATAGTAGATTAATCACTTATGAAGTTAGAATAAAGGTTGAAAGACAAAAGTAGTAAAAATAGCCATGATTACGATAATTAGTTAAGGGATACTCGAGGTAAAAAGATGTAAACTGTGACATGAAAAACAGAAAACAGGAAAGGGGAATATAAAAATGTTGAGATTTAGAATGGGATCAAACAAGTGGTTATCAACATAAAATAGACATTATAGATATAAGTTATTATATGTAACCCTCATGGTAAACACAAAGCAAAATCCTATAGTAAATACACAAAAGACAAAGAGAAAAAAATATAAGCATATCACTAAAGTCATCAAATCACAAAAGAAGAGAGCAAGAGAGAGAAAAAAAAGGAACAGAATGGAACTACAAAAACAGCCGGAAAACAATTAACAAAATATCAGTAAGTACATACTTATAATAATTATTTTAAATATAAATGGACTAAACTCAACAATTCAAAGACACAGAGTAGCTGAACGGATAAAAACACAAGACCTATCTATATGCTGCCTACAAGAGACTCACTTTAGATGTAAAGACACACATATAGACTGAAAGTGAAGAAATGGAAAAGGATACTCCATGCAAATGGAAACCAAAAGAAAGCTTACTTATACCAGACAAAATAGACTTTAAAAAAAAGACTGTAATAAGAAACAAAGATGGATGGCACATAATGATAAAGGGGTCAATTCAACAAGAAGATAAAATATATGTAAATATTTATGTACCCATCATAGGAGCATATAAATACATAAAACAAATATTAACAGTCTTAAAGGGAGAAACAGACAGCAATACAAAATAATAGGGGACTTTAATACCCACTTACATCAGTGGATAGATCATCCAGACAGAAAATCAGTAAGAAAACATCAGCCTTATATGACACATTAGACCAATGGACTTAACAGATATACAGAATGTTCCACCCAAAAGCAAGAGAATACACATTCTTCTCAAGTGCACATGGAAAATTTTGCAGGATAGACCATGTTAGACCACAAAACAAGTCAATAAATTTAAGAAGACAAATCATATCAAGCATCTTTTCTGACCAAAATGGTATGAAAATAGAAATTACACAAAGAAAACTGGAAAATTCATAAATACATGAAGATCAAACAACATACTACTCAACAACCAATGGGTCAAAGAAGAAATCAAAAGAGAAATTAAGAAGTATCTTGAGAGGGCTTCCCTGGTGGCGCAGTGGTTAAGAATCTGCCTGCCAATGCAGGGGACATGGGTTCGAGCCCTGGTCCGGGAAGATCCCACATGCCACAGAGCAACTAAGCCCGTGCGCCATAACTACTGAGCCTGTACTCTAGAGCTCACGTGCCACAACTACTGAGCCCGCATGCCACAACGACTGAAGCCCATGTGCCTAGAGCCCGTGCTCTGCAACAAGAGAAGCCACTGCAATGAGAAGCCCACACAGTGCAACGAAGAGTAGACCCCGCTCGCCGCAACCAGAGAAAGCCCGCACACAGCAACAAAGACCCAACGCAGCCAAAAAAATAAATAAAAAGTACCTTGAGAAAAACAAAAATGGCAATATAACATACCAAAATTTGTGGGATGCAGCAAAAGCAGTTCCAACAGGGAAGTTCACAGCGATAAATGCCTACCTCAAAAAACAAGAAAAGTCTCAAATAACCTAACTTAACACCTCAAGAAACCAGAAAAAGAAGAACAAACCATACTCAAAGTTAGTAGAAGGCAGAAAGTAACAAAAATTAGAACAGATATAAATGAAACAGAGATTGAAAAGACAACTAGAATGAAACTAGAGCTAGTTCTCTGAAAAGATAAAATTGACAAACCCTTAGCTAGACTCAGGAAGAAAAAAAAGAGGACTCAAATAAATAAAATCAAAAATGAAACAGATGTTACAACTGATACCACAGAAATACAAAGGATCATTAAGAGGTTAATATGAACAATTACATGCCAACAAACTGGACAGCCTAGAAGAAACAGATAAATTCCTAGAAACATACAACCTATGAAGACCAAATCATGATGAAATAGAAATTCTGAACAGTCTGATTACTAGTAAGGACCAGACAGCTTCACTGGTGAATTTAACCAAACATTCAAAGAACTAATACCAATCCTTCTCAAACTCTTCCAAACTCATTTTATGAGTCCAGCATTACTCTGATACCAAAACCAGACAAGGACCCCAGAAGAAAAGAAAATTACAGGCCAAAATTCCTGACAAACACAGATGCAAAGAGCACTATTTCTAAAACTTTTTTCAGTTACAGGATTTTTAAAGATCTCTACCCTATAAAAAACACAGTTTTTATCAAGAGGCAAATAGAACTTATTAAATCCTAAATGGATCTGAATGTTGCAGAAATGTTTAGCTACAGTAAGTCTGCACTTTTGACTGACAGGCAAATGTCAAGTTAGGTCACAGTTTCAGCAAATACTTTGTTATTAACTTAGCTTAATTTAATTACACTGTTTATATAGATTATTTACATACCAGCCACTGCTGTCCATAAACAAATACATGATTTTTGGCAATGTCAACTCTATCCCATGCCAACGTAAGGATGAGCTGGTCAAATGCAGATGCATTAGTGCCTAATCGAATAAAGAAAACAGTCGACAAGTTCAATTAATTTATCTCCATTAAAATATGAACACTTATGAATTCTCCCCCTTCCCCTTTAATTAACTTACACAGCTGGTGTTAGTCACTATTCAGAGGTAGCCTGCCTCAGAAACATAAGGTTACCCCAGGGTTGAGGACTTTTATTTTCCAACTATAGAAAAGACACAGCCTCATCCATCGCAAACAATTCAGAATGCACAAGAATGAATAGAAAAGAAAAATGATCTGTTTCTATCACAGCAATAGAATTGACTGTTAATATTATGAAAAATATCCTTACAGGTGTTTTCTGTGCATATATAAGTTCATATATATACTTTTAATTGTTTATGCAAAAGTAGGTCAAACTATACAAAATACTCAGACTGCTTTATGTATCGTATTTAGTTTTCAATAACAGTACATTTAGATGTACCTTATATATATATAAATACCTTTTAAAGGTGAACTAAAATTTATTCAACAAATATTCTAACTAGTGGACATTTCATGTTATTTTGAATTTTCTGGTGAGTGTATCTTTGTGCACATATTTAACAGGATGAATCTGTAGAAGCCAAATTGCTGTGTAGAAGGGTATATAATTTAAAGCTTTTGATACACTGCCAAAATATATTCCAGAAAGGTTATACCATCCATCAGGAGTATACAAATACCCAGTAGGAGGACAGAAAGCTTTTTTTTTTTTAATTTATGTTTTTTGAAAAATTATAACATCTTTCCATCATTTCCACATTTCCCCCAAGCATTTGTACTCTGCTAAAATCTTTTACTTAAATTTTGACTCATTTTTCCATGAGGTATTCATCTTTTTGTTACTAATTTACAACGCCTTTTTGTGATCCTTCCACATTCCTGTTCTTAGTTTTCTCAACTATAAAATGAGGAAAATAATAGGAAATCTTCCTCTTAGGGCTGTCACAAGGGTAAACAACATAAACCACTAAAGCACAGTAGCTAGTACACAGAAAGTATACAGCAAATATTAGGTGCTCTCTTTTTATTTTTTATTTTTATGCAATCGCATTTATTGATCTTTCCCTTTATGGTTTCTGGGCTTCCTATTACTTATGATCTCTTATTCTCAGATGATGTAAATATGTTATATTTTATTATAGTATTTTTCAAATGTTTGATCTATTGGCAATTCATTGTGGTCTAATATTTGGGAAATTCTTGTGAATGATAAGACAGTGCTCTCTTGCTCTGCTTCTGCCACCTCACTGCATACTTGGACTTTCAGGTACTCAGATGGAACAACATTTTAGTTTCTAATTTTTGAAAAGATTTTTCACTACAGTATTGTTTGTCTTATCAGTTAGATGTCTTTGGAAAGATAATGAGAGGAAAACAATTCAACTGTGTGTGCATTAACCCCTTAGTCCTAGAAGATACCATTAGTGTTCTTTCCAAATTTTCCTTCCTAATGAAAATAGCACATTTAAGAATGCTATTCTTAATTTCTATTAACTAATACTCTATTACTTTTAAACACTTATTTTTTAGCCAATTAAAAATGTGACATGTTTGACACATTCTTAACAGGATAATTAAACAGGTCTAATGGCATAAATCCTGGTATGAACTTTTAAAAAAGTTATAAGATTAAAAACAAAAGAAAATTTGTCAAAGAAAGTGAACATTGTGTCCTTTTCAAAGAAAAACTATTGAAAAATTCAGTTATCAAACGTTTAGTCAAATTAAAAAATCCTAACATATAAAAACACTATAAATGAAAGATCTAACAAATAAATTTTAAGTCTTACCTTTAAGCAGCGCAGTAAGTATTGCTACATCTATATCTTGATGTTCATCTGATCCAATGTGGAAAACAGTAATCTATTTAAAGATCAATTCATAATATTATGTCTTTATATTTTATAAGCTAAGACGTAAGGCATATAAATCACAAAGTAACTGCAAACTACTTGGCAGATATAGTTTTTTTGGGTCAGAAATAATTTCATTACAATCAAAACACAGAAAAGTAAAGAATTTGTATCATTTACCAAATAAAGTTCAAGTAGGGACTTCCCAGGTGGCACAGTGGTTAAGAATCCACCTGCCAATGCAGAGGACACGGGTTTGATTCCTGGTGCAGGAAGATCCCACATGCCGTGGAGCAACTAAGCCCGGGCGCCACAACTATTGAGCCTGTGCTCTAGAGCCCGTGAGCCACAATTACTGAGCCCACGTGCCACAACTACTGAAGCCCGAGTGCCTAGAGCCTGTGTTCCACAACAAGAGAAGCCACCGCAATGAGAAGCCCACACACTGCAACGAAGAGTAGCCCCCACTCGCCGCAACTAGAGAAAGCCCACACGCAGCAACGAAGACCCAACGCAGCCAAAAATAAATAAGTTATAAATTTTTTAAAAATTATAAAATAAATAAAATTCAAGTATATGCAAAATGTTTGGTTTCATATTATATTCATTTTTTAATATATTTTATGTCCATTACTAGAATAAGCAATTTATGAGCTAAGGCTATAGATTACTAATCTGAGTAAATCCTGCTGTTTCTTCTGCAGAGTGGACATTTACTCAGTTCAAGTAAATATACATGTTCTTGAATGAGAAATGTTTTGTTGAATCCTTTTACTGGAAATTTATTTAAAATTTGAAACATAATACCATTAGAGAGAGGTTTTCATTTAATAACCTTTTCATAAAATAAAAGTCTATTGTTATAACCCCAATACAAATTTTTCAACTAACTTCATTTCATAGTATACGAAAATGAAATGCATGAAAGAAAACAGCAAATCAAACCATGTTATCATCCACCTACTTAGAGAACTGCTAAAACTTTTTGTCTCTGTAAACTGAAGCCCATGTCTAGATGACTGAAATTAAGCAACACTGGTCTCTATTTTTTTTTTATTGGAGTATAATTGCTTTACAATATTGTGTTAGTTTATAATGTACAGCAAAGTGAATCAGCTATATGTATACCTATATCCCCTCTCTTTTGGGATTTCCTTCTCATTTAGGTCACCACAAAGCACTGAGTAGAGTTCCCTGTGCTATACTATACAGCAAGTTCTCATTAGTTATCTATTTTACACAAAGTATCAATAGTGAAGCAGCACTGATCTTTAATTTGAGCACTCACTCAGAGGAAAATAGAGTTTTTTCCTCCAAATATATTTTAGAGAAGCCAATAATAACTCTTTAGAGTTCTTCCTTGATCCTGGACATAATCTACTGAGGCTTAGTTATGAAACTTTTCCAAAAATAGAAGTGTAATACCTGTCTCAACACCATATAAAAACTATATTCTAGGGGCTTCCCTGGTGGCTCAGTGGTTGAGAATCCGCCTGCCAATGCAGGGGACAGGGGTTCAACCCCTGGTCCAGGAGGATCCCACATGCCACGGAGCAACTAAGCCCGTGCGCCACAACTATTGAGCCTGTGCTCTAGAGCCCGTGAGCCACAACTACTGAGCCCGCATGCCGCAACTACTGAAGCCCGCGCACCTAGAGCCCCTGTTCCACAACAAGAGAAGCCACCACAATGAGAAGCCCGCGCACCGCAATGAAGAGTACCCCCGCTCACCGCAACTAGAGGGAGCCTGCGCACAGCAACAAAGACCCAACACAGCCAAAATAAATAAATAAATAAAATAAATTAAAAAAAAAAACTATAATCCTTCTATGCTATCTCTTAGCTTGAACAAAATTATAAATGACATCTTTACATGGTTAGAAAAGATTTTAAAATTTTAAATCCGAAGTTTTAAAAAAAGTATTTCTCCAACTGGGAATTCTCTGGAGGTCCAGTGGTTAGGACTCCATGCTTTCACTGCAGAGGGCCTGGGTTCAATCCCTCATCAGGGAACTAAGATACCATAAGCCATGGGGAGCAGCCAAAAATTAATTAATTAATTAAAAAGCATTTATCCAATTTACAATGTACTTTGAATGAAATAAAAAGGTTTATTCTGGGCCTCCCTGGTGGCGCAGTGGCTAAGAATCCACCTGCCAATGCAGGGGGACACGGATTCGAGCCCTGGTCCGGGAAGATCCCACATGCTGCAGAGCAACTAAGCCCGTGCGCCACAACTACTGAGCCTGTGCTCTAGGGCTCGTGTGCCACAACTACTGAGCCCACGTGCCACAGCTACTGAAGCCCGTGTGCCTAGAGCCCATGCTCCGCAACAAGAGAAGCCACTGCAATGAGAAGCCCACTCACCACAACAAAGAGTAGCCCCCACTCGCTGAAGCTAGAGAAAGCCCGCACACAGCAACGGAGACCCAATGCAGCCAAAATAAATAAATAAATTTATTTTTTTTAAAAAAGGCTTATTCTGTGAAATCTACTTACGAGCTCCTTTCTTTTCATACACTCCATCAGTGTTTGAAATAAATGAACTGCTTCACTCTGGCCAAAGTTAAATGTTTTTTTGATGGTTGAAATAATATCAGGCTCTGCTGCATCATGAAGATTCCTGAAGCAAGAGGAAACATAACTCAATCCACTGATTTCAAATTCCATTATTTGCAGAATCTAATATCAAGTCCTAGTGGATCCAGGCAAGACATTTAAAGATACTGTATTAATATTAAATACTTGACCCTGAGTGAAATTTTCTCCTTCATTAGACTCCCACTATAAGTCATAAGGGTGGAAAATGGAATGGAGTGATTTTTCTCTTTGAATTATTTCTTATTTTTTTTACAAGGCATGTGTTAATGTTATCAGTTATACAATATCTTATCATGTAAGATATTGTATAAAGATAATTTTAAGATATTATGGTGTAAAAAGCAGTATTTTAACAAAATGTGTTAAATATCAGCAAATTTGCATTTTTATCTCTTTTTCTCAATATGGAATATATTTACATGGCTCAAAAATATGATATAATATAAAATATAAACCTGTGAAAATTCATAGTGAAAGTGTCTTTCCCACTGTCTTCCATCGGCCATTCCATCTCAACTGCTTTCAAGAAACACTATTACTTTGTATAACTTTTGAGGATCTCTTTCAATACATACAATTATCTCCTTTTCTTTTTTCCTACATAAAAGGTGCCATAATATACATGTTACTGTACATTTTCCTTTTTTTTACATATATATTTTGGTAATCTTTCCAAATCTAGTATACAGATTAAAACCTTATTTAACTACAAACTACTCCATTGTGCAGATGTACCATAAGTTATTTATCTAGTCTCCTTGATATAAATGTTCTATTTTGTTCCAATCTTTTACTGTTACAAACCACACTGTATTGAGTAACTTTATATATGTTATTTCACATGTGTGCAAGAACATTTATAGGAACAATTATCAGAAATGGAACTGTTGGGTCAAAAGATACATGCCTCTGTATGTTTAACAGATCTTTGAAAATTGTCTACTACAAAGACTTATATTTTAATTCATTCCAACAATGTATCAGACAGGCTATTTCCTCAAGACTTAAGAAGGTATTTTCACATTGATAAAACACTGAAATGAATCTAATATTCTAAAAACCACAGCCTCTTTACATAAAATTATTAAAAATATGTTGTAATCATACACTTACCCTCCTTCTTCTGTTTGTTTATGAATATATGCTAGTAGATCTGCAGCCCTGCCTGTTCCTTCACATATGACGACTGGAACAGGAGGACTTTCCTGAAGGTATTCTAAAACTGTGAGGATAACGTTTGGCCCACCCTCAAATATAAGTGCCACCACAGGAACACCTTGACCAATTCCTTAAAAAAGGTAAGAGATTAATTATGGTATTAGGCAAAATTCAGTAATTTAATCTTAGTTTTCACTCAATCAAAAATAAAATGCCAAAATATAATTTCTTATAAGACTGTGTTGACTTAATTTTATGTCCTCAACATGATATATAGTCTGATATAAATAAATTAAATACTGAATAAATTACTTTTACACTGACTTTAAGTCTGTTCTAAATAACATAATTAGAAAATCCAATATATAATGAGGCACACACCATGATTTATATATTCACTGAAAAGCAATAATTATTTTGTATATTTCACTACTTTAACTCAACAAGAAATTAAAACACCAATTTGGTTTTCAGTTTTTTAATACTTTATGAGTTGAACTTCTCATATGTATTTGTTTTTAATCACTTTTAAAATGTCTATTTTTGATTCCAAATGCATTGAGACATTAATATAGAAATTAACAACAGAATCAGGACTACATAGACAGAACAGATCAATAAAATCCAAGACCTCTATTAAGAGTAACAAAAAATTCAGTGAATACCAATTTTTGTTTTACAATAACTTGCAATGCAGTGAAAGAATCCAAAATATAGGCATTCCCTAGTGGGGTATGAAGGATTCTAAGACATTCCTAATTTTTAGGAGATGCTATGACTCCATCATAATCTGAAAATACTGTTCTATGAGTTTGTATTTCTATTTCACTTTGTCATAGAGCTCACCTTCTTGGTGTCCTAAAATTATAAAATTTCTTTTTTTTTGAAATAAAAATCCAGATGTTGAGCCAGAAAGTTTGACCATGGTCAGAAAGGAAGACCAGTGTCAAAAATACCAACTTTTAAGACATATCTACCAAAGAGTGATACATACTCGTGTTATCAACTTTAAGCAAGGTGATTCTTACTTCACAATAAAGTATGTTTTTCCTCTTCAATCTTGAATTTCAAAGTCGTGTATTGGTATATATCATACATTAAGAATATTTCTGAATTCCTTGAGCTGCAGTGGGATTACAATAGCAACAAAGCTTCCAATGAACCTCTGTGGCTTTGGCTTTGTTATCTGAGTACCCTATTTAATCTCAGACTTCCTTTCCTATATCTTATTTTGTGTAAGGTCAGTCATTCATGGTTGTTTTGTATGTTATCCTGCTACATAAGGAAATGAGAACTTAAAGAACAGTCTACCTTTTTTAGAATGCTGCTCGCAATTAATACAGCCCAGGATAATTTCAACAACAACAAATTTATAAATTCCCTTACTAGCATGAATTCTTTGCTGATTAATAGTTTTTTCAAGTTCTCTTCTCAGTCTGACTTCTGCCCCATACTTTCCAACAGTGCCATCATCCACCAATATGAAATGGGAATGTAGATTATTCAGAACATTCAATTTGCTCAGAGGGTTCAATAAGGTTTGGTAAGGAGCAACCACCTAAACAATAGCAAACATGAGAGTTAGTGGGCAGGATTAAATTTAATATAAAGTAAAAACAAATTCTGAAGTAATCTGTAAAGGCAAGTAGGAGGTAAGATTCTATTTATGCATAGCAACAAATAGAAAATGTAAAAGAATATATCAAAAAGCATGAGCTTTTAAGCGGCTGAAGATTATTCAATAATGGGTTGAACCACAGTATTATATTTCAGCTCTCATTGCAGAATATACCATATTTCATCATCCCATGCAAAGGAAACAGCAGCAAACAAGCAAATAAACAAACAATGTGAAGAAACTATTAAGTTATTAGTGAATAAAGTGAAATATATAAAGGACACTGAATAAAAGCAATCAAATGTCATATTGTTATTTTTCCAGTCATAAGTAGAATCTTTAAAATTGATGTTAGAAATGTAATTGCACTTGAGAGTGATCATTATAATTCAGTAATTTCTTTTTAATAATCTCTTGAAAGATATCTATAACCAATTCACATGTCTTTAACCTACTTGAAAAAAACACCGGTATTTGATTATTACTCTTACAGACAATACAATTAATTCTTAATAGAATGTCATCATTAAAAATTTTATTACAAAGACTGGCATGACATGGAAACGGTGTGAAATAGTTATACAAAAAAAGGCAGAAACAAGATGTATTAACACTACTTTTTGTATCTATGAATGCATTTTCGAAAGGGTCATGGTATGATCATGAATATTTTAGGTTGACTTCGCATTATTCTTGCTCTAATTTTGTTTATACATAAGTTTAAATGTAAGAAATTTTAAAAAGCACTCTTACATCTCTCCCAACAAGATCATTTCTGTTTTCAATCACTCCCCATGGAGCTATTCCGATAGTGCAAATCTTTCGAGATGATCTGGAAGCATGTTCTTTAAGGGCATCACCAACATGTTTTGCCACACCTGTTCATACAAAATTTAATTCACTTTATTTGAAAGTCTTTACTGTGTTCAGAACAATCCTTTGCTCAATAACATTACAATTGGTGGTATTTTTCTTTACATACACTAGATAAAAGGCAACAAGGTCCAAAATACAAACTTACAAAAGAAAACACAAGGACAAAAAAGAAAAAAAACCCCCACAATGTCAAATCACTACAACTGCCTGAAACACACATAAAACTAACTTTTACCATGTTGTTAGGCCTAGTCTCCTCTCTTAGATTCCTCATGTTAACTGTAGCTTTTGTTACTGCTCTATACATCATCTAAAAAAAAAGAAGAGTATGGCTCAGGACTATAGGCAAAACACACACGCTCACAAAAAACTACAAAAGTTTTCCAACTGACTCAAAATTGGGAGGAAAGTAGAAAAGATAATTCAAGAGAGCACATAACTTCTATCACTTGTTATGGACTGAACTGTATCCTCTCCAACATTCGTATGTTGAAATCCTAATCCCAGTACCTTAGAATGTGACTGTATTTGGAAATAGGTTCTTTAGGTTATCATGTGAAAATGAGGCTGTTAGGGTGGGCCCTAATCCAATCTGACTGGTGTCCTTATAAGAAGGGGAAATTTGGACACAAAAAGAGACACCAGGGATGCACATGCACAGGGGGAAGGCCACGGGAGGACACAGTGAGAAGAGAGCCATCTGTAAGTCAAGGAGAGATGCCCCAGGAGGAACCAAACCTGCTAACAACTTGATCTTGGGTCTCCAGAACTGTGAGAAAATAAATTTCTTTTGTTTAAGCCACCCAGTCTGTGGTATTTTATTACAGCAGCCCTAGCAAACCAATGCATCATTCGATTTGATTTTTATAATGCATTAGATCTCATTCCTAACATAGATTATGGAAACAGCACCTTCACTGTTCTTCCAAATGATGCCTTGCCTGTTTACAGTCTATTTTTAAAGCATCACTCAAGTGATCTTTGCTCTTGTCAACTCTCTGCTTAAAACCTCCCCTTCTCATTCGATTAAAAGTCATAGTGCTTATAATGGCCTACAAGGCCTTATATGATGATCTGTCTATTGCCCCTGCTATTCACCACACCACCCCACGCCAGGCCTACCACCACCACCACTCACCCATAACCTTCTGATTTCATCACTTGGCACTCCTTGCTCATTCCACTCAAGCTATACTGGACCTTTCTTACTGTTCTTCCAACACTTGCCACTTCTCCTTTAAATGCTCTGCCCCACATTACTCTTATCTTGCTCACTTCATTTCCTTCCATCTCTACTCAAATGTCACCTTATCAATGAAGTCCCCTCGACCATCCCTCACTATCCCTCCTCTGTATTTCATGTGTCTCCAAAGCACGTATCATCTAATTTATTATACATTATTTAGTTATCTGTTTGTTGTTTACATCTTCCCCACTAGAATATAAGTTCCATGAAGGTAAATATTTTATTTTGTGGAATGATATATTTTCAGCAGCCAGAAGAGTGCCTGACACACAACGAGGTTCAAAAAACAGTTGCTGATAATGAATTAGATTTTTCCAAGCTAATTTAAATAATAACTATGTTTTACTTTGGATATTAAAATTAATTTGCCTTCCATATATCCAATCTGTATATCTGATAGGGAAGACTTAGAATGAAAGATTATAGTACATTAAAAATTAATTTGAAAAGCTATTTCTTACCAGTGTCTAGGCAATGAATTGCCATTCTTCTCTCAATTTACTAGTCACAGAGTGACAAGAACAACACTTTGCTTTACAGTAGGGAGTCAGCAAACTTTCTTACAAAGGACCAAATTGTAAATATTTTAGGCTTTGCAGGGCATACAGTCTTTGTCAGAACCACTCACCTCTGCTTTTGTAGCACAAAAGTATGATACAAAACAATACAAAAACAAATGAGTGTGGCTGCGTTCCAATAAACCTTTATTTACAAAAATAAGGAGTAGGCTGGATTTGGTGCATGGAGCCACAGTTTGCAAACCCCTGCTCTAAAGCATATTATTCTTGGGGATTCCCTGGTGGTCCAGTGGTTAGGACTTGGCACTTTCACGGAGGGGCGGGGGTCCCGGATTCGATCTCTGGTCCGGGAACTAAGATCCCACAAGCCGCACGGCATGGCCAGAAATAAATAAATAAATAAAGTCTTAATAAAAAAAAGTGAATGATAAAGCGTATTATTCTTTTAAAAGAATAAATGAAAACCAAATACTTTTTCAGTTAGCATTTATACTTAGGAACTGTAGATTATTTAACAGAAGAATTGAATATATTTATATTCAGTGTTGACTTTTCAAATATCTAATTGATATTATGAAGAATTTACAAGCACACCAAATAAAATTGGTATAATTACCTGTGTTTACTCCTCCTGTTAAAATCCAGGCTCCGGTTGTAACTGCAGCTTTAATAAGACCCTTTCCAAGCAACTGTTTGATTCGTGGGTGAAGCTCAAATTTCTGCATGCCACCGTGTACAGAGATAACAAGTTTGGGTAATTCCATTTGCCATTCTTTAAGCAGAAGTTGTAGAATGACTTCAGGTTTGGTATCATATGATAGCCTCACATACTAATAAAAAAGATTTTAAAACAATAATTAATAATTGAATATTCATAGGTTTCAAAATGCAACATTATATGACTTAAGAAAAATTTTGTTTGGATCAGATTATTATAAAATAGATTTCATAGGCTACTTGCAATATATTTACACTTCTAGGAATAAGCAATAGCAAACGATTTTAAAGTTGGAAAATCATGCCGTAAGAGCTGTAGAAGCAGTGGCACTGTAATTTTTAAACTAAGATGTAAATTTGTTACTCTTTCTGTTTATATAAACTTAATTACCATTCATCTGATTTACAAATTTATCCACAGTACTCATTGCCTTGTTTAACTATGAGTATGCATTGAGTGAGAAGTGTTAAGGATAGGTATGATGATGGGAAAAGGGAAAATAAGAGAAGAATGGTGAAAACATGGAGACTTCTACAACTCTTGCAACTATGAGAGGCAAATACTGAATTATCTGTTTGAAAGTTTGATCAATGATCTAATCCATTGATCAGAATTGTGACTATGCAGTAAATTACCACAGATTTTTTAATACAGATGATTGTTTCCTTCACTGGAAGTAACTGTGGATTTGACTCACAAATTACTGAAAATAATAAATTTTGCTCAGTATTTCAAGGTGTTCAGATGGAATCACCACTTTAATTTTTGAAAAATCATTCTATAAGAAAATAAGCTATCATATCTGAGGAGTAAGTTCCTCTGGTTTGAAAGATTAAAAAAATGATCTTTCTGGTAAGTGACATCACAAAATTTACTTGCTATGACTACTGTAATTCATTTTCTTTATCTAAAGCACCTATGACTTAGCTCATAA
Source organism: Balaenoptera physalus (assembly GCF_965194825.1). NCBI lineage: Eukaryota > Metazoa > Chordata > Mammalia > Artiodactyla > Balaenopteridae > Balaenoptera > Balaenoptera physalus. The sequence continues at coordinate 89,886,732 of NC_138883.1, read as the reverse complement.
GAAATCTAAAATATTCAGATGTTAGAAGAAAAACACTTTTAATCATCTCTAATAAAGGTTCTTTGCAAAACAACATATTGCCAATTCCTTTACAAATAGAGATCAAACACCAAGGAAAATTATCCCAAAATATCAGAATTATATACAACTGAGAAGACTCCAGAATCCCTTAAGAATGATTTGTAATGAGATTTGTTCTGTACTAATAAGTCTTTCTGCATTAGTTCTGTTTAACTCATTATTATACTTGGGTACATTAAGTAGTGTTTGGAAAACAATCTAAAGTTAATATTTTTTAAAAAAAGATTATGTTAGTAATAAAGGAGGAATTCCGTTTCCAACAATGATGGACTAGGCTGTTTTCGACTAACTGCCCCTGGGAACTGGAGAAACTAGAAACTAGATAAATAACACCTGTTGTTAAGCTATCAGTGAGCTACCAAAGCAGTGACAACTTGTGGGATCAGCATCCAAGAGAATAGAAAAAATGGAGAGACAGGCCCAGCATTTGGCACTGCTTATCAAGTCAAGGCAGGGAGGGAGGCAGGTGGAACAATCTACAGGGTAATATGTTGATATGTCTAAATGAATAATAATTATGATTTGGAGGTTTAAAATACACGAAGAAATAAAATTCATGCCAACAGGAGCACACTAGTCATGAGGGAAAAAAAATGTAGTCACAAGTATTCTAAAGTTTCTTGCATTGTCCAGGAAGTGGTAAAAGTACTAATTTATATTAGTAACAAGTTATAAATGCATTTTATAGTATTTATTATAAGATTAATCTAAAGAATAGAAAAAGAATGTATAAATAAGATGCTTTAAGAAGGAAAGCTTAATAAAAAAATACTTAATCCAAAAGACCAAACAAAAACAAAGAAAAAGTGAGATAGTAGACTAAACTAAAAAAAAGGTTCAATTCAACAAGATATAACAATTCTATATTCATATATGTACCTATATAAAGAACTTCAAAATACATAAGGAAATGATTGAAACTAATTTTCTGACACAATATTATTGTCAGGTAATAAATGTACATTATTAGGTAATAAGGTAAATGAAGAAACTCAAATACATGACATACCTTAGCTCTGTAGGAATGAGAACCCCCTTGAAAATTTATGACTCCATAAGCATCAGTTGGGCTCTGTTCTGTATGTTTTTCCACAGACCACTCTTCTACTGTCTGATTAAAATGGTCACCCAATTTCACATCTGAGTATTTCATGGCAAGACTTGCAGTAAAACAAGCATGTTGCTTGACCAAGCGACCACAAAAACACCTAAAGGAAAAAAGTAATAAAATTTTAAAAAGACCTTCTAAAAAATTAGTCAATGAAAAACCATACAAAAATAAATGAACTCATAAAGAGTATGAAAATTAATCTTTTTGATTTTAGGATATCAGTAAATTAATACCTTCACCATAGAATTAAAATAGTATAAATACATTAATATTTGATGATACAGTCTTCTAAATTTAGTTTGGGGCATCTACTTCCTACTGGATGGGCAAAACAGCATTGGAGACTGCAGAAAATAAATGTTAGTGAACCTGAAGACAGATCAATACAAACGATCTAATTTAATAAATGGGAAAAATTATTTTAATTAAATAAAAATGAAACAGGGCCTCAGTGACTTGTGGAAAATATCAAGCAATCTAATATATGTATAACTGGAGTCCCTGAGGGAAGAGAGATAGAGAATGGGGCAGAGAAGTATTTTAGGAAACAATGGCTGAAAACTTATAAATTTGGTGAAAAATATGAACTTGCAGATATTTATGCAAGAAGTACAAAAAGAACCCTTCTTAGGCACATCACAGACCTGCTGTTGAAATCCAGAATTACAGGGGAAAAAAAATCCTTAAAATAGCCAGAGGAAAAAAAGACCCATTACACACAGGAGAGCAACTACACTAACGACAGCTGACTTCTCACTAGAAACCAACAGCTAGAAGACAATATAATGGTATCTTCAAAGCACTAGAATGAGACAACTTGTCAACTCAGAATTCCACATTCAGTGAAAATATCCTTTAAAAATGAGAGTAAAATAAATATATTTTCAGATAAACCAAGCTGAGAAAATTCCTCTCCAGTATATCTGCATTATACCAAATGCTAAAGGAAGCTCTTCAGCCTGAGTGGAAAGATACCAGACAGAAAACTTCCCATCTACAGGAACAAATGAATAGGACTGGAGATGGTAAAACAACTCGATATATCTAAATGAACGTATTCTATGCACTTCTGTTCCTAGCCCACCAACAAGAGACCTTCTCAACTTCCTCTTGTCTTCTTTCATCACAGCTTAAAAGAACAACATTACTCTTTAATTAGCTGCCCAAGTAAGAAATTTAGGTACCATCCTCAAATCTTCCCTTTCTCCATACATCCACCAAATCCTATTGAATTTATCTGATTAATCCCTTCAAATATGCCTACTTCTCCTTCATCACCATAGCCAGTATCTTAATTCAGGCTCTCATTTTTTGCCAGAATTACTCCAAAAGTTTCTATTTTTTTCTCCCAATCCAATCTCCTCAAAATACCAACTGCTTTTATTGAGGGGAAAAAAAAAAAAAAAAACTAAACATGTTAGTTCCCTATATAATATCCTTTTAACATGAAATCAAAACTGTGTGGCATAGTACACAAAGAGCTTAAATGATCCGGCCCTACTTATTTCTCCAGACTCAGATCTCTCCAATATCCATCTTACATTCTACAGCCTGCAGTTTCCTGACAGAACCATCATCTCTTTCACTGCCAGGCCTTCCCACATCCTGTTCTCTCCACCTAAAATCCCTTTCCCTCAATCTTTACCTGACTAATTCACATTCAGCTTTAGAACTCTGCTCAGATACCTTCACTTGAGTTTCAAGCAGCTTTGCCTGATCCTTCACCTCCGAAGTCTGAGTAAAGTAACCCTTAAACATAATGGCCTGTGAATTTATCCCAATGTATTGATTTTTTTCATACATTAGTTTTATTTTTCAAAATTTGTGCAATGGAGTTATGAAAATTACCTGACGAGTTGTTGACAAATTTGACATCCTGGAAGGCATCTATAAAACAAGGTAAATCTATTACTTAAAGGGAAAACATTTTTTTAGTTTAAACTATATAAAATCCATTAAAAAGTACAAAACAAAGGAAAATTATGTATTTAGTTTAATTTTTCAGTAGATAGCACAAGTCATTTATACCTTAATTTACATGTTAAAATAACTACTTTTAAAAACTAACATGGTTTTCATATTTTAAATATAATTAGTTGTGACTTAAAACCCAGAAACCATAAGAGAAAAGACTGACAGATTTAACTACATAAAATATACAACATTTTTATGTGGCAAAAATATGTCACATAAAGTCTAAAGGTAAACTGAGAAAAAATATTTGCAGACAAAATGTTAGTTTTCCTAATATATAAGAGCTTCATTGAATCAATATAAAATAGGAAAATATATGAACAGATAATTCACAGTAAAAACAAACATGAAAAGGTATTCGATTAGAAAAAAAATTTTTTTAATCCTTTAAGACAATATCTTGGTGAGAATATAGAGGAAAGTAGCCTCGTATCTGCTGGGAGGAGTATAAATTGATAAACTCTCTATGGAGGGCAATTTGGCAACACTTATCAAAATGAAAAATGCAGACTCTTTCTCTAAGTATAAAGTACTAAGAGTGAAGGTTAAAAAATATCTACAGCATATGGGTAAAATGACTCATTTATAAGGTTATTCACTACAGAATTTTTTTTCATTCATTCATTCATTCGCTTGTTTATTTATTTATTTATTTATTTATTGTGGTGAAGGAAAGTGCAGCATTTATTGTAAGGTGCCAAACAAGGAGTCAGGGACAGCTAATGTTGAAAAACCCCAACAGAATTTTTTCTTCTAACACCAAAAAAACAGAATAGCTAAAATGTCCTAAGGGAATACTAAAATTATGATCCAGATATATAATTAAAAAGGATGCAACAATTAAGAACAAAGTGGTTATTGCCAAGATAACAAACACAATGAGATAAACATTATGTATTTAAAAGGGAAGAGGGAGGAATAATATACATCTGCTTGGTCAGGCAAAGAGTATATCTATTTCTAAAAGGTATCCCAAGGAATAGGTAACACCAGTTTCCTTTAGGGAGGGGAACTTATAGTTAAGGCACAGTGGTAAAAACGAGGCTTTCACTTATAACTTTTGGTACCTTGTAAATCAATGATTAACCTATTCATATTAAATTAATTTTAAAATCCAATTAGTGTAGGAAAAAATGACCAGCTAATGGTGTTTGTAAATTAGGTCTCATATGGATGGCTACAGGCAAGGGTATTTAATAACAGCTTGAGATTTCTTTAACACCTAATGAGGACTTGTATTATTTCTACTGTAAAGTAAAATTAACAAAATTACAAGAAATAAGCTCCTTAATGATAATACAATCTATTTTTTTTTCAATCTATTTTTTAATAAAGCAAAACCATAATTTTCTCTCAATGAAAGAACAACACAGTCTTATTTAGAACTGGCAGATCTAAATTCTAATCCAATCTTTATGAATTATTAGCCACGTGACCTGGGAAATGTCACTTATGCTCTCTGGTTAAGAAATGTGATCTTATCTTGTAACAAAACCTATCTTTAATAATTAGTAAGAAATACAAATAAATCATAGAATAATGATTGGAAGAGACATTAAGGTTATCTATTTTAATGATCTAAAAAGACATTTACAGAAATTACCAAAAATTGGGGGAATATTAAAGAATATTAAAAATGTTTTCTCAACAGTAATCAAATAAATGCAAATTTAATACATATACTATTTTCTACTCATCACTTTTTCTTGAAGATGATGGATCATATTACTCTAGTCAATATTCAGGCATTCTCATCACTACTGGTGATAATGTGTATTCTTTACTCTTTCGGAAAGTTTTTTGGCATTACACATACTAAGCGGGAATAAAACTTTAAACACAAAAAAGTTTTATCCACTAAGATCTCCATTGTGACCTAATTTTAATTTATAATGCTAAAAACTAAAATAACTCAAACGCCCAAGAGTAGGATAGGTATATGAATTGTGATACATACACTAACAGAATATTAACTACCGTTCTTATAAAATATCTATATCATGAAAAAATGTAATTACTATAACATTTTGTTAAAAAGCAGATTCAAAGTTTTACATATAGACTGAATTTAGCAATATTTTAAAACTAAAGCTATGCACTGAGAAAAGATTAAAAATAGGTGCAATAAATGTTATTAATAATGACTGTCTTCATGTTTTGAAACTCTGAGTATTGAGCCTACTTTCTTTTTTTAATGATAGAGTAACTTTTTTTATTAAATAAATAAATAAATTTATTTATTTTTGGCTGCTCTGGGTCTTCGTTGCTGTGCGCGGGTTTTCTCTAGTTGCAGTGAGCAGGGGCTATTCTTCGTTGCGGTGCATGGGCTTCTCATTGCGGTGGCTTCTCTTGTTGCGGAGCACGGTCTCTAGGCGCATGGGCTTCAGTAGCTGTGGCTCGCAGGCTCTACAGTGCAGGCTTGGTAGTTGGGGCACACGGGCTTAGTTGCTCCACGGCATGTGGCATCTTCCCGGACCAGGGATCAAACCCGTGTCCCCTGCATTGGCAGGTGGATTCTTAACCACTGCGCCACCAGGGAAGTCCCTGAGCCTACTTTCTGCATCTCAAAAGTTTCCAAAAGTTATCATGCACATTCCTCTTATAATGGAAATCTGTTTAAGTGAGAGATATATTCAAAATAGGTATTTTTTGCTGTTAAATAAAAGATAAATGTTGAATTCAAACAGCAGGTTTATGTAATGTAACAAACAAAAGGTTGAGAAATTCTATTCAACAAATATTTACCGAAAACTCACTATGGACAATAATGGTGACAGGTGCTATAATTTAAAATACATCAGTTAATAAAAGATTACCTACTTGGCTGTATTTTCATAAGGGCCATATAGCAAATGGAAGTAAAAGTTGCAGAGAAGATAACTACATAGAAAACAAGGTTTAATAGGAGACAGGAAAGGTAAGAAAACTAAAAATCCTTGTAAATGCCTTTTTCAATTAATTTTTCCTAAGTGCCTGTGAAAAGAGGTGCTCTGTAGGCCAGAAAATAACTGTATTTTTGATTTACCCTTTTAAGCTTCTTGCTATTTTTAGGTCTCAAGAAAAAGAAAAAAATTAGGAAAAATGTTTCTTCAATAAATACCTCAACAGGTCTTTTTCTTGAATTCTAACTACTGTCCTTTACTTAAAATTTTTCCTATTATCAAAGCCATTTTAAAGACCAAAAGACAATCAGAGATGCCAACAGAATCTCTGGTGATAGGTTTTCCAATAAGTGCTCATTATAGCTATATTTTGGCAAACAAAAACAGCAACTATTAGGTTCATATTGGTTTCTTCAGCATAAACCAGTGTTGGGTACTCAGTAGATGCCCATTAAACCAATACACAAACTTTTTTAAGTTCTCAGTATCAGTGAATCAATTAAAAAAGAGAGCCTTAACTGTCTTTGTAATACACTAGTATGATATGGGGGAGATTAGGGATGGAGCAACACTTTGAAGAAGAGGTTTTATGTTGTGAAATGTCATTAAGAACTCCAGAATACTGATATTTTGCTAATGATAGCTCCTTCTCCTAATCCTAAAAGAATAATTAACAGTAAACACAAAAGTTAACAGTAACTACAAATAATAATCTAAATTTTTAATATATAAATAGCAATATAATTTACATCTAAATTTCTAGAAGAGGGACTTCCTTGGTGGTCCAGTGGTAAAGAATCCGCATTCCAATGCGGGTTCAATCCCTGGTCGGGGAACTAAGATTCCCACATGCCGCGGGGCAACTAAGCCCACGCACAACAAGAGAGCCCGCGCACCACAACTACAGAGCCCATGCACCCTGGAGCCCTCGTGCCACAACTAGAGACAAAAATCCCACACACCGCAACTAAAGAGAAGCCCAAGTGTCGCAACAGAGACCGTGCTCCGTAATGAAAGATCCTGCATGCCTCAACGATGATCCTGTGTGCCGCAATTAAGACCCAAAGTAGCCAAAAATATAAGGTAGGTAGGTAGGTAAATAAATAAATAAATAAATTTACTTATTTATTTATTTCTAGAAGAACCCAGAAGAAAGAGAAGTATGCTTACCTGTGAGGGTCTTTTGAACTTGGTATAATGTATACACATTCCCTCTTGGTCAAAGTGCTTTCTATCCAGGATTTCTGGGACTAAAACAGAAAGTTTAAAAAAGATGGTTTATAAATTAACCAACAAATATTACAAGGAAAAATTTAATGATAAATACATGAAAATAATTCAATTTTTAATTCACTAAATATTTACTATATACAACATGTTTACTGATGACAGCACACCTAAAATATTAGAATCATTCCATTTAAGTCCAGTGAGATTGAGACTACTAAATCAACAGTACTATGCAGATACTGTGGCTTCAAATAACCAGAGAGGAGGGAAATCGAGTTTCAGCCAAAAACCTCAAGAGGGGCTGGTATGATCCTGGGAAGTGGATCATTTTAAGGCCAATTAAAAGTGACTGTGGGCTTCCCTGGTGGCGCAGTGGTTGAGAATCTGCCTGCCAATGCAGGGGACACGGGTTCGAGCCCTGGTCTGGGAAGATCCCACATGCCGCGGAGCAACTAAGCCCGTGAGCCACAATTGCTGAGCCTGCGCGTCTGGACCCTGTGCTCTGCAATGGAAGGGGCCGCGATAGTGAGAGGCCCGCGCACCGCGATGAAGAGTGGCCCGCACTTGCCGCAACTGGAGAAAGCCCTCGCACAGAAATGAAGACCCAACACAGACATAAATAAAAATAAAATAAAATTAAAAATTAAAAAAAAAAAAGTGACTGTTACATTCAACTAAAAATAAAATAAAACCTAGTAATAGCTATACTCTGTTTCTAAGACAAATATCTAAAGCATAGGGCATGGAATGGCTAATGGTACAGGGATAGAAAGAGATATCAAGCAAATTCTAATCAAAAGAATGACAATACTAAAAAAAATAGATGCTAAACATCAATAGGGATAGTGCAGGTTATTTATTACATGATTTCAAATATCTGATTCACCAGACTACAACAATCTTAAATATGAATCACCAAATAAAGTAGTCTCAAGATGCATAAAGCAAAAACATCAATACGGAGAATAAGACAAATCTAGGATGACAATGGAAGATTAACACATTTCCGTCGATTACTGTAAACCTGAAATAATTTCAAATTTAAAAGTTTTTTTTTAAATTACTTTTTATACCACCACTTAAGCTTCTGCCTGGATCCCTAGACTCTGTATCCTGCTATTGGTGATTGATTAAAAAGGGATGAGGTGGACTTCCCTGGTGGCTCAGTGGTTAAGAATCCACCTGCCAATGCAGGGGACAGGGGTTCGAGCCCTGGTCTGGGAAGATCCCACATGCCGCGGAGCACATAAGCCCGTGCACCACAACTACTGAGCCTGCACTCTAGAGCTTGCATGCCACAACTACTGAAGCCCACGCACCTAGAGCCCATGCTCTGCAACAAGAGAAGCCACCGCAATGAGAAGCCCGTGCACAGCAACAGAGTAGCCCCTGCTCACTGCAACTAGAGAAAGCCCGCACGCAGCAATGAAGACCCAAGGCAGTCAAAAATAAAATAAAATAAATAAATAAATTTATTTTTTTAAAAAAGGGATGAGGCATCACATACTGAGATAGGTGAAACTCCATAAATTCGGACTAAGTAGATTGAAGATCTTGAGCTTCAACCTCCAAATAATATATATATTAGACATATAGATAAATATTAGATATCTAATATATCTATAGATATTAGATATATATTAAATATAGATATTAGCAGGCTCTCTCTCTCTCAAAATCTCTCCCCCCCCATCACCCTCTCTCTTACCAGTACAGTACAAAACGGAAGAGCCTGTATTCCAAAAAGAAACCTCTAGGGAATTCCCTGGGGGTCCATTGGTTAGGATTCTGTGCTTCCACTGCAGGGGGGCATGGGTTTGATCCCTGGTTGGGGAACTAAGATCCTGCAAGCCACCACCTTCTTTTTCTAACTAAAGTCTGGTAGTATTCCTTTGAAGAATCTGCTTCCCTACATACTCCTCAGGGGGGGAAAAAAAAAAGGAATCTCTCCAGCTTTACTGTACTAGGAATACACCTAGCAAACCCAACCCTGATTCAATCCAATTCCCCACCTATTCCATAACTGCCTATATTAATATGACTACAGAAAAAAACAAACAAAACAACACCCTCTGGTTTGACTTTAAAACCATGACCACAAACCTCAAATGTCCCTGTCCCTTAATGATGCCCAACAGTCACACCATATTTCCCTGGTCCATTTTCTCATTCTTCTGTATGATTTCACACCATCTCCTCCTCTCCTCAAACCTCCACCCCTCCTTCACCATTCTTACTCTCAACTGATGACCTACTTCCCATTTCACTCAGAAAATTGAGCAGCAAGAAGAGAACTTCTACAAATTTCTACCACATCTGTCCACCAATGAGTATCTATACCCACACATTCTGCCTTCCTTCCTGTGACTGACTGTGTTCCTATTTAAGTCTAATCACTCCTCTCGTGCTCTAGACCCCATACCCTTACTAACTCTCCACCAGTTCTCCCTGATTTTTTTCCCCTTCTTTATTAACTTATTCCTATCAGCACGCAACATGCTATTATTCTGCCCATTCTAAACACAACAAACTTTGCATGACTCCACTTGCTCCTCAAGCTAACACATAATGTTTCTGCTTCCATCTACAGTAAAGATCATTGGAAAAAGTGTTTCCCTCTTTTCTTCTCCTCCTACACTTTCTAAAACCCACTCCAGTCAGACTTTCAAGGCAAGCACTCCCCTGAAATAAGTTTCAACAAGATCACCGATGATTTTCTCTAAATCCAAAGGTCAACTTTCAGGACTCACCTTCATTGATATATCAGCAGCATTTAACAAAATCAATCATTCTCATCTTCTTAAAACATTTTCATCAGTTAGTTTGATTTTCTTCCCTTCACTGGCCACTCCATTTATATCCTTGCTGACTTCTCTTCTCCTCAATCTTTAGACTTCTTTTTTCCAATTATATTCACTCAGACTTTGGACTTCTTTTTTCCGGTTATATTCACTCAGACTTTGGACTTTTTTCCAGTTATATTCACTCTTCTAGTGCTCACATCCACTTGCCATCAATACACTGGATGACTCTCTAATTTGCATTTCCATGTCAGATTTTTCTCTGAACTCCATGCTCACATATCCAACTGCCTACTTAACAGTTTCATTTTGATGTCTAACAGGCATCTCAAATGTAACATGGCCAAAACTGAGCTCATCTTTCACCCAAATACTATTTCTCATAAAGTCTTCCCCAGCTCAGTAAATGGTAACTCGATTCTTCCAGTTGTATTCTTTCTTTTCTTTTAAAAGCAAAAATCTTTTTTTTTTTTTTTTGGCTGCGTGGCATGCAGGATCTTAGTTCCCCAACCAGGGATTGAACCTGTGCCCCCTGCAGTGGAAGTGTGGAGTCTTAACCACTGGACCGCCAGGGAAGTCCCTTAAGGCAAAAATTTTAATGTCATCCTTGATTTCCTCTTTTTATGTACTTCATATATAATCCCAAGGCAAAACCTGTCAGCTTGCCTTCAAAACATATCCAATATCCAACCACTTCTCACACCTCCACTGCTACTATTCTGGCCCAAGCCATCATCACCTCTTGCCTGGCTTACTGCAGAAACCACTCATGCCACCCTTGCCAAAAGAAATAAAATAATCTTTTAAAAAATTTTTATTTTATTTATTTATTTTTGCCCATGCCACACAGCATGTGGGATCTTAGTTCCCCGACCAGGGATCGAACCCATGGCCCCTGCAATGGAAGTGCAGTCTTAACCACTGGACCACCAGGGAAGTCCCTAAAGTAATCCTTTTAAAATATGTCATTATGTCACTTCTCTGCTCAAAACTCTCCAATATTTTCACATTTTACTCAAAGAAGTTTTATAAAAGCCAAAGTCCTTACAATAATCTTTAAGGTCCTAGTGCTCTGCATCTCTGCATCCTGCCTCATTACTTTCATTCTATCACCTCCTTCAAGTCTTTGAGCAAATGTCACCTTCTCAATGAGACTTACACTATTTAGGAATGCAATCTCCATCACCCCCTACTCCCTTATGCACCAGTAGAGCAATGGAACCATCCCCAGGATCACATTTAGAGCATTCTCCTGAGAACCAAAAGATCTGGCCATGTCAGTTAGACTGCTGGTATATTATTGCTATCCTGGCCCCTTCTCCCACTCCACAACCATAGTACACTGAAGGTAGGCAGAGCATCTGGACCTGAAGACATTTATTCATGTGACTTCTGCTTGTAACTTGAAAAAAATATCATTTGGTAGGCTTCTCTGACACATGATAACGTGAGGTTGAATTTCTACCAAAACCAACTTAACCTACTGCTTTAAACTCATGAAATTTTCATTATGCTCCTACTATTAAAAATGCAGGGTTTAGGGGTAGCACTAAAATTATACTGTGATTTATCATTTAAAGGGTTGCTTCTCTCTTCTAGAAAAAATTGGAACTGGTTTGGGAGGGATAAAACAGATTAGTGGTTGTACTTGCTGCTATATTTTTACTGGTTGTTAAAGCAAGCCAAAGATTTGTTTGGAATTTCTCCCTGTGAGCTTATTTGCAAACAAATGGCAATGACCGCAGCTCAGTCCCATGCTATGGTAATGAAGTCCACCAAAATCAGATTCTAGAACTAGACATTTAACATATGCAAATAACCTACTAAAATAATGGCAATATACATGCATGAGAAGCACTCAGATTACTCTGGTATGAATTACATATATATGTTTTTAACTAAATCATTTGCAGTTCATGAGCATACACCTAAAGCCTAAAATATGAATGAAAGATGGGCAAAAAGTGAAAACAACATGAACAAATTTATTAATTAACAGTGGACCTTTCTAAGGAGTTCTGTCAAAAGACAACTACTTGACAAAAGAGGAAAACGTCTCAGGGAGAACTTGGAAATATATGGGCATAGATAAATGCTATAAAATGCAAACTTGTACAATTCACATCTTCTTTTTTTTGTTTTTTTTAACCTCGTCTTTTTCTTGATAGGAAAACTAGAAAGAATAGAGTAGACTTAAACAACACTGTCAGTCAATTTCACCTAATGGAACTTATAAAATACTCCACCCAAAATAGCATATACTGATTTAGGACTTATTTGCAAATAAGATAAAGGACTCAGAAAACTCAACATTAAAAAAAAAAATCCAATTCACAAATGGGCAAAAGACATGGAGAGACATTTCACCAAAGAGAATATGCTTATTTTACCAAATAAGCATAAGAAAAGGTGCTCAACTTCACTGGTTATTAGGGAAATGCAAATTTAAAACTACAATGCAATACCACTTCACAACCACTAGAAGGGCTTTAATCAAAGGCTGACAATACCAAGTGTTGGCACGGATGTATAAACTGGAAGCTCATACTTTACTAGTCGGAATGCAGAATGGCATAAATACTTACAAAGGAAAAGTTTGGTTGTTTACTGAAGTGTTAAACATAAACTTACATATGACTCCAAGATTCCATTCTTAACTATCTTCCCCCAAAAAATGAAAACATGTCCACACAAAGACTTGTATTTGAATGTTCTAGAAACATTATTCATAATAACCAACGAAGTGATATATCCATACAATGATATATACTACTTAGCAATAAAGACGGACAAACTAAAGATAACATGCAACGCTGCTGGACCTCAAAAACATTATGGTAATGGGAAAAGCCAGATATAAGATATTATGATTTCATTTACATGAAATCTCTAGAAAGGCAAAACCATAGAAACAGTAAGTTTAGTAATTGCCTGGGGCTGAGAGTGAGAGCAGGGATAAACTGCAAACAAGTACAAGGGAACTTTGTGAGGTGTCTAAAAGTGGATTGTGGTGGTTATAAAACTAAGTTAATTTATTAAAAACCATCAAATGGGGAACTCCCTGGCAGTCCAATGGTTAGGACTCTGTGTTTTCACTGCCGAGAGCCTGGGTTCAATCCCTGGTTGGGGAACTAAGATCCCACGAGTTGCACAGTGTGGCCAAAAACAAACAAACAAAACAAAAAAAACCCCACCAAATGTGTATACTTACAAATGGCAAATTTTATAGTATGTGCATTATTCCAAAACAAAGCCGTTTAAAAGGCAGGGGAGAGTTACAAGACATGTAAAACAGAATGAGAAGATCAAACGTAAGTTTAATCAGAGTTCCAGAAAGAGAAAAGACAAAGTATGGGCAGAGACTTAGACATGAAAGTTACAAGACTGTCCAAAGTCACACAGCTAGTAATTTACCCTGACTCCAAAGCCTCTACTAGCTTTTTTTTTTAAGCTTTTTAAGAGAAATTTAAGGTAAGCATTTCAAAATCATTTGATGATATGCTTTAAATAAGCACCTTTCTTACATCTTTTTTGAAACCAATGAGTAGAAGTACATTAATTACTTTCAAAAGTGGAATTCCTATGTAATCATTATGTATATAATTTTCTGAACATGGATTAAAATAAAAAGAACAGAAGGCTAACATACCTCTCCTAAAAGGTATTGTTAATTGCTAACTACTGCTAACCAGTATTAGCTTTTCCCCTTTTCTTTCTCCAATTCCACTCCTCAGCAACAGTCTACCTGAAGCAACTCTAATTATAGCTATTCAAACCCAAGTGGCGATAGGGATGGAAGAATTATATCAATAGATTTCAAAATGACTGTTCTACAGCAACGAACTAATGCCCCAGTTAAGTCTAAATGCTGGCTTGCAAAACTTTGGATAGTTATTAATTGAAATACTCATAAAAGTGAATCACAGGTATATATACTTTTCATACCTTATGCCTTCCTATTAAATGTAAATATAAATATTTTCATTGACATTTTAATTTACATACGGAAGAAAAATGAATCCCAAGTAGCATTTAACATAAGGAATCATCAGAGCTCTCTTCAGGAAAATTAATCAGGGAGATAAGTAAAAGTAAGCTAGAGCCACCAGTCTTTTGGGGAGGGGCAATGGGAGCCTGGACTAGTAAAGGAATGGATACAACAGATAATTTCCAAATCCTTTATAATTTAACACGATGCCTTACAAAAAAATAAACACTACAGATCAATTATTAATATAGTCCTGGTTTCTCATCCTTTCTTCAAATTCACCTCTGCAATTATCTTTCCAACAACAGACAACTCATCAGCGCCCAAAGGAACACCCTTCCCCTTAAACTGATGCTTCCTTCAATTTCCCCGCTTCTTAGAGAAGTATGGCTATACTCTAAATGGGCAATCAGTAAATTTTTTCTATTAAGAGCCAGATGGTAAATATTTTAGGCTTTTTGAACCACATACTGTCTCCATCACATATTCTTTGTTTTGTTTTTACACCACTAAAAAATATAAGAACCATTCTCAGCTCAACGCCATACAGAACAGGCCTTGGCCAGATTTGGCATACATGACCTAGTTTGCCAACTCACGCTCTAAATCACACAAAACCTTCCCACAAAAAATCTCACCATTCCACTGAGTCAATTCAATCTAACAAGTATGTGCCAAGCCCTTCAGATTCTTCCCCTACACTGTTTCTTGGATATTACTAATGTCCCTTCTACCAGCCCTACAATCCCAAAAGATCCTTGTATTAAGAATTGCTTCCTAGAGGAGGAACCAAGATGGCGGAGTAGAAGGACATGCTCTCACTCCCTCTTGCGAGAACATCAAAATCACAACTAGCTGCTGGACAATCATCGACAGGAAGACACTGGAACTCACCAAAAAAAATACCCACATCCAAAGACAAAGGAGAAGCCACAATAAGACGGTAGGAGGGGTGCAATCACAGAAAAATCAAATCCCATAACTGGTGGGTGGGTGACTCACAGACTGGTAAACACTTATACCACAGAAGTCCACCCACTGGACTGAAGGTTCTGAGCCCCACGTCAGGCTTCCCAACCTGGGGGTCTGGCAACGGGAGGAAGAAATCCTAGAGAATCAGACTTTGAGGCCTAGGGGGAATTGATTGTAGGACTTTGACAGGACTGGGGGAAACAGAGACCCCACTCTTGGAGGGCATACACAAAGTAGTGGGTGCATCGGGACCCAGGGGAAGGAGCAGTGACCCCGGGGGAGACTGAACCAGACCTACCTGCTAGTATTGGAGGGTCTCCTGCAGAGGCAGGGGTGGCTCTGTTTCACCATGGGAACAAGGACACTGGCAGCAGAAGTTCTGGGAAGTACTCCTTGGTGTGAGCCCTCCCAGAGTCTGTCATCAGCCCCACCAAAGAGCCCAGGTAGGCTCCAAGGTTGGGTTGCCTCAGGCCAAACAACCAACAGGGAGGGAACCCAGCCCCACCCATCAACAGTCAAGTGGATTAAAGTTTTACTGAACTCTGCCCACCAGAGCAACAGTCAGCTCTACCCATCACCAGTCCCTCCCATCAAGCCTCTTAGATAGCTTCATCCACCAGAGAGCAGACAGCAGAAGCAAGAAGAACTACAATCCTGCAGCCTGTGGAACAAAAACCACATGCACAGAAAGATAGACAAGATGAAAAGGCAGAGGGCTATGTACCAGATGACGGAACAAAACCCCAGAAAAACAACTAAATGAAGTGGAGATAGGCAACCTTCCAGAAAAAGAATTCAGAAGAATGATAGTGAAGATGATCCAGAACCTTGGAAAAAGAATGGAGGCAAAGATCGAGAAGATGCAAGAAATATTTAACAAAGATCTAGAAGAATTAAAGAACAAACAAAGAGACATGAAAAATACAATAACTGAAATGAAAGCTAAACTAGAAGGAATCAATAGCAGAATAACTGAGACAGAAGAATGGTTAAGTGACCTGGAAGACAGAATGGTGGAATTCACTGCTGCGGAACAAACTAAAGAAAAAAAAAGAAAAGAAATGAAGACAGCCTAAGAGACCACTGGGACAACATTAAATGCAACAACATTCACCTTATAGGGGTCCCAGAAAGAGGATAGAGAGAGAAAGGACCTGAGAAAATATTTGAAGAGATTATAGTCGAAAACTTCCCTAACATGGGAAAGGAAATAGCCACCCAAGTCAAGGAAGTGCAGTGAGTCCCATACAGGATAAACCCAAGGAGAAACATGCAATATACGCAAATCAATCAATGTGATAAACCATATTAACAAACTGAAGAATAAAAACCATACGATCATCTTAGTAGATGCAGAAAAAGCTTTTGACAAAATTCAACACCCATTTATGATACAAACTCTCCAGAAAGTGGGCATAGAGGGAACCTACCTCAACATAATAAAGGCCATATATGACAAACCCACAGCAAACATCATTCTCAATGGTGAAAAACTGAAAGCATTTCCTCTAAGACCAGGAAAAAGACAAGGATGTCCACTCGCACCACTATTATTCAACATAGTTTGGGAAGTCCCAGCCACGGCAATCAGAGAAGAAAAAGAAATAAAAGGAATACAAATTGGAAAAGAAAAAGTAAAACTGCCACTGTTTGCAGATAACATCATACTATACATAGAGAATCCTAAAAATGCCACCAGAAAACTACTAGAGCTAATCAATGAATTTGGTAAAGTTACAGGATACAAAATTAATGCACAGAAATCTCTTGCATTCCTGTACACTAATGATGAAAAATCTGAAAGAGAAATTATGGAAGCACTCCCATTTACCACTGCAACAAAAAGAATAAAATACCTAGGAATAAACCTACCTAGGGAGACAAAAGAACTGTATGCAGAAAACTATAAGACACTGATGAAAGAAATTAAAGATGATACCAACAGATGGAGAGATATACCATGTTCTTGGATTGGAAGGATCAATATTGTGAAAATGACTATACTACCCAAAGCAATCTACAGATTCAATGCAATCCCTATCAAATTACCAATGGCATTTTTTACAGAACTAGAACAAAAAATCTTAAAATCTGTATGGAGACACAAAAGACCCCGAATAGTCAAAGCAGTCTTGAGGGGAAAAAACGGAGCTGGAGGAATCAGACTTCCTGACTTCACACTATACTACAAAGCTACAGTAATCAAGACAATATGGTACTGGCTCAAAAACAGAAACATAGATCAATGGAACAAGATAGAAAGCCCAGAGATAAACCTATGCACTTATTGTCAACTAATCTATGACAAAGTAGGCAAGGATATACAATGGAGAAAAGACAGTCTCTTCAAAAAATGGTGCTGGGAAAACTGGACAGCTACATGTAAAAGAAAGAAATTAGAACACTCCCTAACACCATACACAAAAATAAACTCAAAATGGATTCCAGACCTAAATGTAAGGCCGGACACTATAAAACTCCTAGAGGAAAACACAGGAAGAACACTCTTGGACATAAATCACAGCAAGATCTTTTTTGATCCACCTCCTAGAGTAATGGAAATAAAAACAAAAATAAACAAATGGGACCTAATGAAACTTCAAAGCTTTTGCACAGCAACAGAAACCAGAAACAAGACGAAAAGACAACCCTCAGAATGGGAGAAAATATTCGCAAACGAATCAACAGACAATGGATTACTCTCCAAAATATATAAACAGCTCATGCAGCTCAATATTAAAGAAACAAACAACCCAATCCAAAAATGGGCAAAAGACCTAAATAGACATTTCTCCAAAGAAGACATACAGATGACCAAGAAGCACATGAAAAGCTGCTCAACATCACTAATCAGAGAAATGCAAATCAAAACTACAATGAGGTATCACCTCACCCCAGTTAGAACGGGCATCATCAGAAAATGTACAAACAACAAATGCTGGAGAGGGTGTGGAGAAAAGGGAACCCTCTTGCACTGCTGGTGGGAATGTAAACTGATACAGCCACTCTGGAGAACAGTATGGAGGTTCCTTAAAAAACCGAAAACAGAATTACCATATGATCCAGCAATCCCACTACTGGGCATATACCCAGAGAAAACCATAATTCAAAAAGACACATGCACCCCAATGTTCACTGCAGCACTATTTACAATAGCCAGGTCATGGAAGCAACCTAAATGCCCATCGACAGACAAATGGATAAAGAAGTTGTGGTACATATATACAATGGAATATTACTCAGCCCTAAAAAGGAAAGAAATTGAGTCATTTGTTGAGACGTGGATGGATCTAGAGACTGTCATACAGAGTGAAGTAAGTCAGAAAGAGAAAAACGAATATCGTATATTATCGTATATTAATGTATGTATAATGTATTCCATGTATGTGGAACCTAGAATAATGGTACAGATGAACCAGTTTGCAGGGCAGAAGTTGAGACACAGATGTAGAGAACAAACGTATGGACACCAAGGGAGGAAAACCGTGGTGGGGTGGGGATGGTGGTGTGCTGAATTGGGCGATTGGGATTGACATGTATATGCTGATGTGTATAAAATGATGACTAGTAAGAACCTGCAGTGTGAAAAAACAAACAAAAAAAACAACTAATACTAAACTCTCTTTGGGTTATTTGTATGGAAATATGTTAATATAAATGTTTCAGACATTACATAAAATTTCTAAAAATCTTATATGTTCTGGTATAATGTTATAAATCATAATTCTAGTTATTACTTTAAAATGTATATCTCAGAAATAACTAAATTTCCTTGTCAATTGAATTATTATGAACTTTCGTCATATCTTTAACCGTGGTCATTTTTAAGTCTTTTGTCATTTACAGACAGTTCTGGGTGTACTCTGATGCTTTTGCAAATATGTTCCTATAAAAGGGTTTCATCTTCAAGGAATTCATGGAAAAGACTCTGAGAAGTACAGGTTTCTGGTAACTGACTATACTGCTGAACTGAATGAATAAGCATTTTCAGAACTCTAACGGAAAACTGAT